>NC_139220.1:307357363-307844863 GCF_055691185.1 Crinia signifera | reverse complement strand
GTGCATGAGAAAGCTATGATCACAGTAACAGAGGTTAATTAAAAATCAACCCAAATATATAGATACAGAAGTACCAACACACTCGCCATTCCTAGGAATGGGGTGCAAACAGCACCCACATCCCAGGGTGGGGTGCGGTGGCCTGTGACCACACACTAGTAAATACAAACACAGGGGGCCCAGCACTCACTACAACAAACTAACTCACCTTAACATTCAAATAATCAAAATAATGGGGTTTTAGTTCATGAATTGATCAATGCATTTAAGCTTGCAGCCCATCGCCAAGGGACCCCATTTCACTGCAAGTCCTACACTAACTGGTTTTCTTGGGAACCTGGCACCTGCTTACACATCATAGCTAAAATGAACATGTGTTTTTTCTCTGGGTTAATGCTCAACTGCCAAGTAACATGGCTTTTATAAGGTGAGACAATCCCAAACACAGCACCTGAATTAGTATTAAAGGGGCAGCTGTCACAGGTTTCAGGTAAATGAGCTTATCAAGGGTGCATGAGAAAGCTATGATCACAGTAACAGAGGTTAATTAAAAATCAACCCAAATATATAGATACAGAAGTACCAACACACTCGCCATTCCTAGGAATGGGGTGCAAACAGCACCCACATCCCAGGGTGGGGTGCGGTGGCCTGTGACCACACACTAGTAAATACAAACACAGGGGGCCCAGCACTCACTACAACAAACTAACTCACCTTAACATTCAAATAATCAAAATAATGGGGTTTTAGTTCATGAATTGATCAATGCATTTAAGCTTGCAGCCCATCGCCAAGGGACCCCATTTCACTGCAAGTCCTACACTAACTGGTTTTCTTGGGAACCTGGCACCTGCTTACACATCATAGCTAAAATGAACATGTGTTTTTTCTCTGGGTTAATGCTCAACTGCCAAGTAACATGGCTTTTATAAGGTGAGACAATCCCAAACACAGCACCTGAATTAGTATTAAAGGGGCAGCTGTCACAGGTTTCAGGTAAATGAGCTTATCAAGGGTGCATGAGAAAGCTATGATCACAGTAACAGAGGTTAATTAAAAATCAACCCAAATATATAGATACAGAAGTACCAACACACTCGCCATTCCTAGGAATGGGGTGCAAACAGCACCCACATCCCAGGGTGGGGTGCGGTGGCCTGTGACCACACACTAGTAAATACAAACACAGGGGGCCCAGCACTCACTACAACAAACTAACTCACCTTAACATTCAAATAATCAAAATAATGGGGTTTTAGTTCATGAATTGATCAATGCATTTAAGCTTGCAGCCCATCGCCAAGGGACCCCATTTCACTGCAAGTCCTACACTAACTGGTTTTCTTGGGAACCTGGCACCTGCTTACACATCATAGCTAAAATGAACATGTGTTTTTTCTCTGGGTTAATGCTCAACTGCCAAGTAACATGGCTTTTATAAGGTGAGACAATCCCAAACACAGCACCTGAATTAGTATTAAAGGGGCAGCTGTCACAGGTTTCAGGTAAATGAGCTTATCAAGGGTGCATGAGAAAGCTATGATCACAGTAACAGAGGTTAATTAAAAATCAACCCAAATATATAGATACAGAAGTACCAACACACTCGCCATTCCTAGGAATGGGGTGCAAACAGCACCCACATCCCAGGGTGGGGTGCGGTGGCCTGTGACCACACACTAGTAAATACAAACACAGGGGGCCCAGCACTCACTACAACAAACTAACTCACCTTAACATTCAAATAATCAAAATAATGGGGTTTTAGTTCATGAATTGATCAATGCATTTAAGCTTGCAGCCCATCGCCAAGGGACCCCATTTCACTGCAAGTCCTACACTAACTGGTTTTCTTGGGAACCTGGCACCTGCTTACACATCATAGCTAAAATGAACATGTGTTTTTTCTCTGGGTTAATGCTCAACTGCCAAGTAACATGGCTTTTATAAGGTGAGACAATCCCAAACACAGCACCTGAATTAGTATTAAAGGGGCAGCTGTCACAGGTTTCAGGTAAATGAGCTTATCAAGGGTGCATGAGAAAGCTATGATCACAGTAACAGAGGTTAATTAAAAATCAACCCAAATATATAGATACAGAAGTACCAACACACTCGCCATTCCTAGGAATGGGGTGCAAACAGCACCCACATCCCAGGGTGGGGTGCGGTGGCCTGTGACCACACACTAGTAAATACAAACACAGGGGGCCCAGCACTCACTACAACAAACTAACTCACCTTAACATTCAAATAATCAAAATAATGGGGTTTTAGTTCATGAATTGATCAATGCATTTAAGCTTGCAGCCCATCGCCAAGGGACCCCATTTCACTGCAAGTCCTACACTAACTGGTTTTCTTGGGAACCTGGCACCTGCTTACACATCATAGCTAAAATGAACATGTGTTTTTTCTCTGGGTTAATGCTCAACTGCCAAGTAACATGGCTTTTATAAGGTGAGACAATCCCAAACACAGCACCTAAATTAGTATTAAAGGGGCAGCTGTCACAGGTTTCAGGTAAATGAGCTTATCAAGGGTGCATGAGAAAGCTATGATCACAGTAACAGAGGTTAATTAAAAATCAACCCAAATATATAGATACAGAAGTACCAACACACTCGCCATTCCTAGGAATGGGGTGCAAACAGCACCCACATCCCAGGGTGGGGTGCGGTGGCCTGTGACCACACACTAGTAAATACAAACACAGGGGGCCCAGCACTCACTACAACAAACTAACTCACCTTAACATTCAAATAATCAAAATAATGGGGTTTTAGTTCATGAATTGATCAATGCATTTAAGCTTGCAGCCCATCGCCAAGGGACCCCATTTCACTGCAAGTCCTACACTAACTGGTTTTCTTGGGAACCTGGCACCTGCTTACACATCATAGCTAAAATGAACATGTGTTTTTTCTCTGGGTTAATGCTCAACTGCCAAGTAACATGGCTTTTATAAGGTGAGACAATCCCAAACACAGCACCTGAATTAGTATTAAAGGGGCAGCTGTCACAGGTTTCAGGTAAATGAGCTTATCAAGGGTGCATGAGAAAGCTATGATCACAGTAACAGAGGTTAATTAAAAATCAACCCAAATATATAGATACAGAAGTACCAACACACTCGCCATTCCTAGGAATGGGGTGCAAACAGCACCCACATCCCAGGGTGGGGTGCGGTGGCCTGTGACCACACACTAGTAAATACAAACACAGGGGGCCCAGCACTCACTACAACAAACTAACTCACCTTAACATTCAAATAATCAAAATAATGGGGTTTTAGTTCATGAATTGATCAATGCATTTAAGCTTGCAGCCCATCGCCAAGGGACCCCATTTCACTGCAAGTCCTACACTAACTGGTTTTCTTGGGAACCTGGCACCTGCTTACACATCATAGCTAAAATGAACATGTGTTTTTTCTCTGGGTTAATGCTCAACTGCCAAGTAACATGGCTTTTATAAGGTGAGACAATCCCAAACACAGCACCTGAATTAGTATTAAAGGGGCAGCTGTCACAGGTTTCAGGTAAATGAGCTTATCAAGGGTGCATGAGAAAGCTATGATCACAGTAACAGAGGTTAATTAAAAATCAACCCAAATATATAGATACAGAAGTACCAACACACTCGCCATTCCTAGGAATGGGGTGCAAACAGCACCCACATCCCAGGGTGGGGTGCGGTGGCCTGTGACCACACACTAGTAAATACAAACACAGGGGGCCCAGCACTCACTACAACAAACTAACTCACCTTAACATTCAAATAATCAAAATAATGGGGTTTTAGTTCATGAATTGATCAATGCATTTAAGCTTGCAGCCCATCGCCAAGGGACCCCATTTCACTGCAAGTCCTACACTAACTGGTTTTCTTGGGAACCTGGCACCTGCTTACACATCATAGCTAAAATGAACATGTGTTTTTTCTCTGGGTTAATGCTCAACTGCCAAGTAACATGGCTTTTATAAGGTGAGACAATCCCAAACACAGCACCTGAATTAGTATTAAAGGGGCAGCTGTCACAGGTTTCAGGTAAATGAGCTTATCAAGGGTGCATGAGAAAGCTATGATCACAGTAACAGAGGTTAATTAAAAATCAACCCAAATATATAGATACAGAAGTACCAACACACTCGCCATTCCTAGGAATGGGGTGCAAACAGCACCCACATCCCAGGGTGGGGTGCGGTGGCCTGTGACCACACACTAGTAAATCCAAACACAGGGGGCCCAGCACTCACTACAACAAACTAACTCACCTTAACATTCAAATAATCAAAATAATGGGGTTTTAGTTCATGAATTGATCAATGCATTTAAGCTTGCAGCCCATCGCCAAGGGACCCCATTTCACTGCAAGTCCTACACTAACTGGTTTTCTTGGGAACCTGGCACCTGCTTACACATCATAGCTAAAATGAACATGTGTTTTTTCTCTGGGTTAATGCTCAACTGCCAAGTAACATGGCTTTTATAAGGTGAGACAATCCCAAACACAGCACCTGAATTAGTATTAAAGGGGCAGCTGTCACAGGTTTCAGGTAAATGAGCTTATCAAGGGTGCATGAGAAAGCTATGATCACAGTAACAGAGGTTAATTAAAAATCAACCCAAATATATAGATACAGAAGTACCAACACACTCGCCATTCCTAGGAATGGGGTGCAAACAGCACCCACATCCCAGGGTGGGGTGCGGTGGCCTGTGACCACACACTAGTAAATACAAACACAGGGGGCCCAGCACTCACTACAACAAACTAACTCACCTTAACATTCAAATAATCAAAATAATGGGGTTTTAGTTCATGAATTGATCAATGCATTTAAGCTTGCAGCCCATCGCCAAGGGACCCCATTTCACTGCAAGTCCTACACTAACTGGTTTTCTTGGGAACCTGGCACCTGCTTACACATCATAGCTAAAATGAACATGTGTTTTTTCTCTGGGTTAATGCTCAACTGCCAAGTAACATGGCTTTTATAAGGTGAGACAATCCCAAACACAGCACCTGAATTAGTATTAAAGGGGCAGCTGTCACAGGTTTCAGGTAAATGAGCTTATCAAGGGTGCATGAGAAAGCTATGATCACAGTAACAGAGGTTAATTAAAAATCAACCCAAATATATAGATACAGAAGTACCAACACACTCGCCATTCCTAGGAATGGGGTGCAAACAGCACCCACATCCCAGGGTGGGGTGCGGTGGCCTGTGACCACACACTAGTAAATCCAAACACAGGGGGCCCAGCACTCACTACAACAAACTAACTCACCTTAACATTCAAATAATCAAAATAATGGGGTTTTAGTTCATGAATTGATCAATGCATTTAAGCTTGCAGCCCATCGCCAAGGGACCCCATTTCACTGCAAGTCCTACACTAACTGGTTTTCTTGGGAACCTGGCACCTGCTTACACATCATAGCTAAAATGAACATGTGTTTTTTCTCTGGGTTAATGCTCAACTGCCAAGTAACATGGCTTTTATAAGGTGAGACAATCCCAAACACAGCACCTGAATTAGTATTAAAGGGGCAGCTGTCACAGGTTTCAGGTAAATGAGCTTATCAAGGGTGCATGAGAAAGCTATGATCACAGTAACAGAGGTTAATTAAAAATCAACCCAAATATATAGATACAGAAGTACCAACACACTCGCCATTCCTAGGAATGGGGTGCAAACAGCACCCACATCCCAGGGTGGGGTGCGGTGGCCTGTGACCACACACTAGTAAATCCAAACACAGGGGGCCCAGCACTCACTACAACAAACTAACTCACCTTAACATTCAAATAATCAAAATAATGGGGTTTTAGTTCATGAATTGATCAATGCATTTAAGCTTGCAGCCCATCGCCAAGGGACCCCATTTCACTGCAAGTCCTACACTAACTGGTTTTCTTGGGAACCTGGCACCTGCTTACACATCATAGCTAAAATGAACATGTGTTTTTTCTCTGGGTTAATGCTCAACTGCCAAGTAACATGGCTTTTATAAGGTGAGACAATCCCAAACACAGCACCTGAATTAGTATTAAAGGGGCAGCTGTCACAGGTTTCAGGTAAATGAGCTTATCAAGGGTGCATGAGAAAGCTATGATCACAGTAACAGAGGTTAATTAAAAATCAACCCAAATATATAGATACAGAAGTACCAACACACTCGCCATTCCTAGGAATGGGGTGCAAACAGCACCCACATCCCAGGGTGGGGTGCGGTGGCCTGTGACCACACACTAGTAAATACAAACACAGGGGGCCCAGCACTCACTACAACAAACTAACTCACCTTAACATTCAAATAATCAAAATAATGGGGTTTTAGTTCATGAATTGATCAATGCATTTAAGCTTGCAGCCCATCGCCAAGGGACCCCATTTCACTGCAAGTCCTACACTAACTGGTTTTCTTGGGAACCTGGCACCTGCTTACACATCATAGCTAAAATGAACATGTGTTTTTTCTCTGGGTTAATGCTCAACTGCCAAGTAACATGGCTTTTATAAGGTGAGACAATCCCAAACACAGCACCTGAATTAGTATTAAAGGGGCAGCTGTCACAGGTTTCAGGTAAATGAGCTTATCAAGGGTGCATGAGAAAGCTATGATCACAGTAACAGAGGTTAATTAAAAATCAACCCAAATATATAGATACAGAAGTACCAACACACTCGCCATTCCTAGGAATGGGGTGCAAACAGCACCCACATCCCAGGGTGGGGTGCGGTGGCCTGTGACCACACACTAGTAAATACAAACACAGGGGGCCCAGCACTCACTACAACAAACTAACTCACCTTAACATTCAAATAATCAAAATAATGGGGTTTTAGTTCATGAATTGATCAATGCATTTAAGCTTGCAGCCCATCGCCAAGGGACCCCATTTCACTGCAAGTCCTACACTAACTGGTTTTCTTGGGAACCTGGCACCTGCTTACACATCATAGCTAAAATGAACATGTGTTTTTTCTCTGGGTTAATGCTCAACTGCCAAGTAACATGGCTTTTATAAGGTGAGACAATCCCAAACACAGCACCTGAATTAGTATTAAAGGGGCAGCTGTCACAGGTTTCAGGTAAATGAGCTTATCAAGGGTGCATGAGAAAGCTATGATCACAGTAACAGAGGTTAATTAAAAATCAACCCAAATATATAGATACAGAAGTACCAACACACTCGCCATTCCTAGGAATGGGGTGCAAACAGCACCCACATCCCAGGGTGGGGTGCGGTGGCCTGTGACCACACACTAGTAAATACAAACACAGGGGGCCCAGCACTCACTACAACAAACTAACTCACCTTAACATTCAAATAATCAAAATAATGGGGTTTTAGTTCATGAATTGATCAATGCATTTAAGCTTGCAGCCCATCGCCAAGGGACCCCATTTCACTGCAAGTCCTACACTAACTGGTTTTCTTGGGAACCTGGCACCTGCTTACACATCATAGCTAAAATGAACATGTGTTTTTTCTCTGGGTTAATGCTCAACTGCCAAGTAACATGGCTTTTATAAGGTGAGACAATCCCAAACACAGCACCTGAATTAGTATTAAAGGGGCAGCTGTCACAGGTTTCAGGTAAATGAGCTTATCAAGGGTGCATGAGAAAGCTATGATCACAGTAACAGAGGTTAATTAAAAATCAACCCAAATATATAGATACAGAAGTACCAACACACTCGCCATTCCTAGGAATGGGGTGCAAACAGCACCCACATCCCAGGGTGGGGTGCGGTGGCCTGTGACCACACACTAGTAAATACAAACACAGGGGGCCCAGCACTCACTACAACAAACTAACTCACCTTAACATTCAAATAATCAAAATAATGGGGTTTTAGTTCATGAATTGATCAATGCATTTAAGCTTGCAGCCCATCGCCAAGGGACCCCATTTCACTGCAAGTCCTACACTAACTGGTTTTCTTGGGAACCTGGCACCTGCTTACACATCATAGCTAAAATGAACATGTGTTTTTTCTCTGGGTTAATGCTCAACTGCCAAGTAACATGGCTTTTATAAGGTGAGACAATCCCAAACACAGCACCTGAATTAGTATTAAAGGGGCAGCTGTCACAGGTTTCAGGTAAATGAGCTTATCAAGGGTGCATGAGAAAGCTATGATCACAGTAACAGAGGTTAATTAAAAATCAACCCAAATATATAGATACAGAAGTACCAATACACTCGCCATTCCTAGGAATGGGGTGCAAACAGCACCCACATCCCAGGGTGGGGTGCGGTGGCCTGTGACCACACACTAGTAAATACAAACACAGGGGGCCCAGCACTCACTACAACAAACTAACTCACCTTAACATTCAAATAATCAAAATAATGGGGTTTTAGTTCATGAATTGATCAATGCATTTAAGCTTGCAGCCCATCGCCAAGGGACCCCATTTCACTGCAAGTCCTACACTAACTGGTTTTCTTGGGAACCTGGCACCTGCTTACACATCATAGCTAAAATGAACATGTGTTTTTTCTCTGGGTTAATGCTCAACTGCCAAGTAACATGGCTTTTATAAGGTGAGACAATCCCAAACACAGCACCTGAATTAGTATTAAAGGGGCAGCTGTCACAGGTTTCAGGTAAATGAGCTTATCAAGGGTGCATGAGAAAGCTATGATCACAGTAACAGAGGTTAATTAAAAATCAACCCAAATATATAGATACAGAAGTACCAACACACTCGCCATTCCTAGGAATGGGGTGCAAACAGCACCCACATCCCAGGGTGGGGTGCGGTGGCCTGTGACCACACACTAGTAAATACAAACACAGGGGGCCCAGCACTCACTACAACAAACTAACTCACCTTAACATTCAAATAATCAAAATAATGGGGTTTTAGTTCATGAATTGATCAATGCATTTAAGCTTGCAGCCCATCGCCAAGGGACCCCATTTCACTGCAAGTCCTACACTAACTGGTTTTCTTGGGAACCTGGCACCTGCTTACACATCATAGCTAAAATGAACATGTGTTTTTTCTCTGGGTTAATGCTCAACTGCCAAGTAACATGGCTTTTATAAGGTGAGACAATCCCAAACACAGCACCTGAATTAGTATTAAAGGGGCAGCTGTCACAGGTTTCAGGTAAATGAGCTTATCAAGGGTGCATGAGAAAGCTATGATCACAGTAACAGAGGTTAATTAAAAATCAACCCAAATATATAGATACAGAAGTACCAACACACTCGCCATTCCTAGGAATGGGGTGCAAACAGCACCCACATCCCAGGGTGGGGTGCGGTGGCCTGTGACCACACACTAGTAAATACAAACACAGGGGGCCCAGCACTCACTACAACAAACTAACTCACCTTAACATTCAAATAATCAAAATAATGGGGTTTTAGTTCATGAATTGATCAATGCATTTAAGCTTGCAGCCCATCGCCAAGGGACCCCATTTCACTGCAAGTCCTACACTAACTGGTTTTCTTGGGAACCTGGCACCTGCTTACACATCATAGCTAAAATGAACATGTGTTTTTTCTCTGGGTTAATGCTCAACTGCCAAATACAGTCCCTGTATTTGTATTTATTAGAGCATGTGGTCACAGGCCACTTTCACCCCAACCTGGGAATGGCGAGTGCTGTTTGCACCCCATTCGCAGGGATGGCGAGTGTTGTGGTACTCTGTATGTGTGTATATATACCCATATATATATATATTATGTATGTGTGTGTGTGCGCGTGTGTACTACACATATTTTATTGTCAAGAAATCCGAGTGACCCAGAAATGTTTCTAATACATGACATATGTACACACAGGATATACATGCACACATACCATAAGTACACACAGGATATACACGCACATATATCATACAGACACAGAGGACATACACGCACACATACCATACAGACACACAGGATATACCATAAATACACACCGACATGCCAAAAATACACACAGGATATACACGCATCCCCCCCTACCCCCAGACTCGGCTCACATGCTGCCTCTCTCCTCCACTTTCTCTCTGTGTCCAATGAGTCATGTATTTTGTCATGGAATGTACGATAACACTGTATCTCAGGGTGCATATTGTTTCCTGCTGTTTAATCAATCCAAAAACATTTGTTTGTTTTTATTAACAGAGTTTCGACCAAGAAACTCCCTATATTCTTAAAAGATTCAATAACCACTTGGGAGGTTCTGGCTGTAAGCTTGTCTGAAAACAAAGGTGAGTACTCCACCATGATCTAGGGTCAGTATAACGTTTCCTCATGCTGAAGATCTATGATTGTAGATCCAGATATTGCTACATATGGGAGATACGGCATGTGATTTACAGTAGTATCAGGGGTGTGAATCCTCATGTAAGAGATGTACGACCTTGGATCAGTACGGTGTCTCCTCCTGTAAGAGATGTATGACACATTGGATCAGTGTGGTGTCTCCTCCTTTAAGAGATGTATGACATTGGATCAGTATGGTGTCTCCTCATGTAATAGATGTAGGACATTTGATCAGTACGGTGTTTCCTCATGTTAGAGATGTAGGACATTGGATCAGTACGGTGTTTCCTCATGTAAGAGATGTATGACACATTGGATCAGTGTGGTGTCTCCTCATGTAAGAGATGTATGACATTGGATCAGTACGGTGTTTCCTCATGTAAGAGATGTATGACATTGGATCAGTGCAGTGTCTCCTCATGTAAGAGATGTATGACATTGGATCAGTACGGTGTTTCCTCATGTAAGGGATGTATGACATTGGATCAGTACGGTGTTTCCTCATGTAAGAGATGTAGGACACATTGGATCAGTGTGGTGTCTCCTCATGTAAGAGATTTATGACATTGGATCAGTATGGTGTTTCCTCATGTAAGAGATGTATGACATTGGATCAGTGCGGTGTTTCCTCATGTTAGAGATGTATGACATTCGATCAGTACGGTGTTTCCTCATGTAAGAGATGTAGGACATTGGATCAGTATGGTGTCTCCTCATGTTAGAGATGTAGGATATTGGATCATCAGTACGGTGTTTCCTTTATTTTAGAGATGTATGACATTGGATCAGTACAGTGTTTCCTCGTGTAAGAGATGTATGACATTGGATCAGTACGGTGTCTCCTCATGTTAGAGATGTATGACATTGGATCAGTACGGTGTCTCCTCATGTAAGAGATGTATGACATTGGATCAGTACGGTGTCTCCTCATGTAAGAGATGTATGACATTGGATCAGTACGGTGTCTCCTCATGTAAGAGATGTATGACATTGGATCAGTACGGTGTCTCCTCATGTAAGAGATGTATGACATTGGATCAGTACGGTGTCTCCTCATGTTAGAGATGTATGACATTGGATCAGTACGGTGTCTCCTCATGTTAGAGATATATGACATTGGATCAGTACGGTGTCTCCTCATGTAATAGATGTATGACATTGGATCAGTACGGTGTCTCCTCATGTAAAAGATGTATGACATTGGATCAGTACGGTGTCTCCTCATGTAAGAGATGTATGACATTGGATCAGTACGGTGTCTCCTCATGTAATAGATGTAGGACATTGGATCAGTGTGGTGTCTCCTCATGTAAAAGATGTATGACATTGGATCAGCACAGTGTTTCTCATGTAGGATCGGATCTGTGTGAGTTTCAATCTGAGATATTTTCCCTCACGTTGATTCAGTATAATTTAGGATCTGGATGATTTTCCTTATGGAGCAGACATATGTTAAAGCCAAATTTAAGTACTTTCAGGATGCATAAAGATATTGGAGATGTCTGATGGGGTTTCACTATTAATCTAGTCAGAATGGTGTTTTATTATATAAGATGTGCACTGTACTGTGTCATTTAAGATCAGGATGGTAATTTCTCACCTAGCATGTATTGTGTACAGTTAGTGCCAGGCATACTGGATTTAGGTGCACAATGTATATACCCCATGGCCCTCCTCTCTCAAAGCCCCCACCCTGATCAGAACTGCACTGACCAACCATTGGCGCTGCTGTTAGCGGGGGCTTGATTGTTTCCAGCCACTCTGACCAATCAGCAACTTCTCATAGCTATGAATTCAGTACAGCAAATGTGGCCATTATGGCAATGGAAGGGTAGGTTTAAGTATCTATATAAGAATAGAAATGCAGGGAGATTGCCTATGAAGCAATAGGCATTGAAAAGTTATACAGATAGGACAGTAAGCCAATGATTTGCCATGATGCTGCTGCTGGAAGAGCTGGTGGTGGTGGAGTAGGCTGGAGGTGGACAAATTCAGCCCCTGCACTTTCCAGGAGGAACCTCTGGGGCGTCCCGTCCCGTCCCCTGCAGGACTGATGTTTTCTCAAATTTGATGTTCCTTATTTTCCTTGCAACTTCATCGACAGGTATCTGTGTGTCTAAACCACATGAGATCCAGGTTTTCTTGGACTTCTTCATTGACCTGAAGCTGCCATATTCGGTGGTGAGGAACGAACAAGTTGAGTTACGAGCCATTCTCTACAACTACGGCAACAGCGCACATAAGGTAAGTCAACCAGTTCATAGGCACAACAACAATTACTTACACCTCCACACTGCAGATCCTCTAGTGCAATGCCACATGCTGACTGTACTTCTGTGCAGATCTTATCAAGGAATTACCAAGATGTTTCGAGTCAAGTATGTATAGGTACAAAAATTTGCAATGCATTGGTAGACACTGGGAAGATGTTCCATGCTGGATTATGTTCATATCCAGCACCCGCAGTCTAAAAATAGATCACATTTTTTAGGGCAACGTTAATTAAATGAGATATAGAAGAGAAGATGTTACATAGACATCCTATTGTTTGCTGTCTTAATCAGCATCTCTTTGGAGACAGAATTTAAGTCCATCCAATGAACTTGTTGAAATGCATTGGCATAAATGATCCTAAACTGACCGATACTGTATTTCAGGAGAAATGTACAGTATTTGAGTTGAATTTAATGAAGAGGTTCTCTTACATTGTGGGAAGACAATTGCCTATGGTGGGGCAATTCCCTCTTACCATCATGTTAGTGTTGAGAGAAGTCTACAAACTACAGGAGACACACATTTTTAATCAGCAATCTTACTGACTGTAACTTGGGTGTGCGCAAATAAAAGAGTGTGGCTCAAAGGAAAGAAAGTGTTTAGGTCAATAGCCAATATTTCAGCATCAAAACGTCAACATACACAAGGTCGTATTTTACAAAAGGTTGACATGCACTAGGCCACATTGACAAGACATCAACATGCGTAAGGTCAACATTGACAAAAGGTTGGTTTCAAGGGAGAGGGGGGAAGTGGGATATATCCACACAGGCAGGTGCTATAGCACCTATTTAACCCCAAGCAAGACAATTTGACAATAGAACTCAAACTTGATGCAGCCAAAGACAATATACGTTACAATAGAAAAAGGGACAGAGAAGAATGTCTTTTTTTGTTGGCGCACAAAGATAAATCATAGAGAATATGTGTATTTAAAAATTCCAATGTTTTAATAAGTAATGTTTAAAAACTGTCCAATAAGTTTTTATTTATTTAAGAAAATTTTTTTTTTTTTGGAAAATGCTTCTTTAATAACAAATGGGTATAGATATACAAAGGACACTGACAGTTATTTAAAGAAGTATTTAAAAAAAATATTCTTAAATAAAAATATTTCCCTTATTGGACAGTTTTTAAACATTACTTATTAAAACATTGGAAATTTTAAATACACATATTCTCTTTGATTTATCTTTGTGCGCCAACAAAAATGACATTCCTCTTTGTCCCTTTTTCTATTGCCAAAAGGTTGACATGAAAAATGTTGATACAAATGTCGACGTGAGTTTTGAAAAATTTTTTTATTAATGTCGACACTCGAGCTCGCCATGCTTTGTTCCAGGTGCCTCTCTCCGATCAGAGTCATTGTAGATGTTGAGTATGAAAAAAAAATGAAAACAAAAACTCATGGCAACCTTTACATGTGTCGACCATTGCCATGTCAACATTTTGCTTGTGTCAACCTTTATTCAGTCTCAACCAAGTGCATGTTGGCCTTTTCTTTGGTTTCAACCTTATGACTGTTGACCTATTAATCGGATCCCCCAATAAATTGACCAGGAGCATTCTTGGCTACCATCCAGGAATGTCTTGAAGGGTACTAAAAATCAGGCCCCGAAAAGGTGGGCAAGTACCCCACATCCTCCCCTAACCCCCTACATCTCTCCCCCTTCCTCAGACTAGCAATTGCGGTGCTTTGTGGAGGGGGAGGAGCTGAAGCATTTTAGCCCTGCCACCTCTCTGTTAATCGCAGCATATGGCTGGAATGGGGGTCGGTATTAATGACATCAGCATCCATCTGGCTGCCCCCCCCCAACAGCACATCAATGTCTCCTTTCCAGGCTTCTCGTGGAGAGGAGCAGTGAATTGTAGGCAAGAATGGCCAGGAGTCGTAATGCAGCCATCACATGGGGGTCCCTATAGAATTCTATGGTGCTTGCTAAAATCTCTGATATCTGCTGCAGACCTGCTTAATCCCTATGGGGATCCAGACATATTGCAGCCCTATAAAATTGTATGGGGACTGCAGGTCCAGGGGCCCTGAGCCAGTGGCATAACTATCGAAGGTGAAGGGGATGCAGCTGCTATGGGGCCCGAGTTGTCTCTAGGGCCTGCAGCTTCCTCTGCACCCAGCACCTAAGAAGCTGCTGATGAAGCTGTTTGCAGCAGTATGCTGTGCGTTACAGAGGCTGGCCGCTCCGAACCATGTTGCTTTTGTCCACTTGACTTCAAGGTGAAGCTGATGGGTGCCTCAAACGTCATTTGTTGAAAGACGTGGGGAAAGATGGGTAAGTGTCAGGGCCCTGTGCAGACCGAGGGCCCTACCGGGGATGTGAGCCTGACATGGGCCTACAGAGCTGGACATGTAATGCAGGGAGACCACTGTATGGGGATACATAGGGCGGTATTCAATGAGGCTGATTTTGTGCTGTAAGGCGAATTTCTGACTAAAACGGTGAATCACCCTATTCAATGACCAGATGGCGAATACATTTCAAGGTTTTTTTCGCTATGATTCACCGAGTAGCAATCGCTATCTTTTTATGGTGAAGTGGAAGGTGAACTTTTAAAATAAAGTGTTTTGTTTTTTACAATTGGTGTAAAAAAATCTGGAATTTTATTCTGAGGAGGGGCATGCTATTTTTATTCATGTGCTGTAAGCACATGAATATATATTTAATTAAAAAAAAAAAAAATATATATATATATATATTTTTTTTTACACAGACCAGCCAGCAGTGGGCCGGAGCCGAGCCGCTCATTAGATATTCACATCTCCCTGCCTGCCACCGTCCTCAGGCTCCCTGCGGTGTCCGCCGCAGTATCTCAAATTCGACAGTCAGGGGTAGCGAGCCTCTGACTCGTTGAATACCGTTGCCGGCGAGGCTCCGGAACGCAGTGGCGAATGTGCAGCGAATCCTAAACAGGATTCGCTGCACGTCGCCAGTATTCACATTGAATACCGCCCATAGAGTCAACCTGTGGTCAGAATATCAACGCTGGCATCTCTAAGGAATATACTTTCCCCCCTAACCCTCTCTTCTTCCAGCAGAGCTCAAACCCTGTAATCCACCATCCAACTCTTCCCGCTAGTGCCTAACTGTAACACCCTGCCCCACAGCCTAATCCAAATCCCCCTCCCCTTAGCCTAATCCTATCCTACCCCGTCCCTTAGCCTAACTCTAAGTCCCCCCACTAGTGGGTAAAGCTCACCCCACATTGATCGGGATGGCAGCTGGCGGTATTCCGGTGTTAGCATGTTCAACCTTTTTGAGGATGCGACACTTTTCTTCTCACAGCAGTTGGGATGCCGGTGGTGTTACACTGATCTATGTGATGCTGACTGCCTCCACCTGTGTAGCCATTTATGGCAGATAGCACTGATATTACACTAACCGTATTTTTCTTTTATTAGGGAGGCCAATCCTGGGATTTTGGGAATCCCAGGGTTAAGTATTTTTCAATCCCGGGATTAAAAAAATGCCCCGGGATTGGCCTCCTAAACTAAACATCTGCCCTGAGCATTGATTTCCAGTATCAGCTGGAGACCATTTGCAGAGAAATACTGTATTGTGGTAAACCTCAGAAAATGTAGGTTTTATTCCATTTGTACTAAGGGTACATCCCACCCTTACTGTTATGAAATAAGGCTTTGCTTTACACCAGTAACGTCTGCTGAATTAAACGTTTATTACATCACAAGTTCAGCATCTCCATTTGGCGTTCTATAGTTGCAGATATATTGGACTTATAATGAAAACTTCTGCAGTCTCGCCACTGCTAAAAAGAAGTACCGCCAAGACGTATACATTGAACCTGAGTCATCGGTGGCTGTCCCGTTTATCGTTGTGCCGCTGAACCTGGGGCTGCACGATGTGGAGGTGAAGGCTGTGGGTAAGAGTCAGGCAGACTCAGATGGTGTCCGGAAGAAGCTGAAGGTCGTGGTGAGTAATGTAGATGGTTGTGCTGCTCAACTCTCTTTAGGGAATAAAGGGGGTGATTTAGGTTGGCTCTGTAAATTTTTTACTTACCGAGAGCTTAAAATGCCACTTCCTGGCGAGTGAACGCCAGCCCCCCTTTCGATGGTCGCCGACCATTGTATGATTTTTCATTCGCTCGCAGATAAAAGTTAGTCTGAACTGGCTTTTATCTGCACCAGCGATGGCCAAACAGGGGGCGGGCTCTGATGTCATGTGATGTCAGTCGCCTGCCCGCTGCAGTCTTCTGCTCATGCCGAGCCACTTCTACAAAATGTAGCTATGGAAGCATCACTTGATGGCAGAGATATTGTATTGCAGAGATGGAATAACAGAATGGATGAGGACAATGCAATGTAATGAGTATGATGGGCTGTCTGCGGGAGGCGGGGCCATATGTCTGCCAACGAAACAGACCTCAGATATCCCTCAGTCCACTGGTGAACTTTCCTGCTAGCCCTATGGCCAATCCACTTGAGTATAAATACCTTTTAATTATTACCCTAAATTACAAACCTGTTTAAGAGGCAGGTGGAAAGTGATAAAGTGGACATAAATAAGCATCCAACCAATCAGCTCCTAACTGTCATTTTTCTAACAGTCTGTAACATGGCAATTAGGAGTTGATTGGCTGGTTCTTTCTTTACTTTATCACTCTGTAAGGCTTAGTGCATCTCCCCCTAAATTTCCTGCTAATATAGTGAAAGTGATTGGCAGTTAGTAAATCTCGTTAGTCAATCTCGTTAGTCCTTGTAATTCCAGCATCATGGGCTCCCCTACACACCTCTCATATGCAGAAATCTTTTTGTTTCAGCCGGAGGGAAGACTTGTAACAGAGGTTTTAAAATCTGTAGTATTGGAGCCAGAAGTAAAAGGTAACGGTCTGTATTACCACTCACTGTCAGTGTGCAGAATTGTATAGTACATTTGTAACATAATGTCATTGTATTATGATCATTGTATAATATTGATATGATAGATTATGTAACATGATAAACTTTGGACATGAATTATTAAGAGGTCTATATGCTAAGGCGTGGACAGAGATAAAGTGGACAGAGATCAACTACCAGCCAATTAGCTCCTAACTGCCATGTTACAGACTATGGGATAGATGTAAGAAGCGCTGTTATGGGTGCAGAAGCAGTATCAGCGCTGCGATGATATCTATATGGGCAACTACAGGTGTCCATACACGCAATGCTGTCCTGCAGCCTTCCCAGGTGGACCTAGTGCACGGATGTAACGGAGACTGAGTTTTTGATCCGCTTTTAATATTTTTTTCCCCCCTATTTGGGACTTGGATTGCACTTTCCCCATCACTTTATCTACGCAATGAAGAGAGGTATAGTGTCCTGCCGCTACTAAACAAACACCATCAGCTGCTGATGGCATTCTCCCCACTGAGCAGCACATTACATGCAGTGGGTGAGACATCATGGCTGACAGACAGGGGGGCGGGATGTTCTAACATCTGCCGTCCTACATCGCTCCCCTTCACCGGGCTTCGCATTCTTAATAATCACGGACGCTCTAACATATGCGATAATTAACACAAGGCACAGCTCTTGCAATAAGGTGGCAATTCCCTCAGCATTGCTGACACTGAGGATACAGAAATGCAGTAAAAACCCAGATAATGGGGTTTTTAACCACATTTCTGGTTTAGAGCATCCCGCCCAGGGAAAGCTTGCAACCTGTGAGCGGCTTTCTTCTCAACGCAGACTGTGTCAGCATGCAAAGGCCAGCACACTGCACTCCGCAGGAGAGAACTGCAGTATTTGTGGAACTCAGGAGCAGACAGATTCCTGACTGTCAGTATTTTTAGAAAGAGGCTTACCTATCCGTTTTGCTGTTTTGTTACACCGTATTTCAGTGGATTACAATATCCCTTTCATCAGCGCAATTAGCGTATTGAGTATGTTGGCCATCCAACGTTAATGACACTGTCGGTTTGCCCATTGTATGTGTGCGTTTCATATTAATTCATGGACTTTGACTGCGTTTTTATATTTTAAATATGGTTCCTGTTAACAATAAATTTTGAACTTTACATTTTTATTTTCCTACATCTGATCCAGTGCCGAAATTTGCCTTTTTTCCCCTTTGTTTGCTGCAGTGTTCTGCAGCCTGCCCTCTCCTGGATTGCACAGGAGATCTCAAGAAAATAGTGATATCTAGAGGAACACAATGTTCATGTGCATACAATTTATTTTCAATAGTCCTCAAAAGTACAAGTGTGTGGAGGGGGCGGGGGAAAAGATAAGGGAAAGAGAGAGGGGAGATGAAATAAAAAAGATGATATCAGAGAAAAATAGAAAATGTATAAAAAAACAATACAAGAATAGGGACAAGCGAGTTGAGGAATACAAAAAGAGGAGGGAAAAAGAGTGAAGTAGAACAGCAGAAAGTTAAGTTAGTGGGAACGAGGAATGATTGGTTAGAGAAGACCAGGACGAGTCACACCAAAAAACTTGTACTTGATTTTAGCAACAAACCAGTTGTGGTTAAGGGGCTGTTGATGGGACGGAGAGTGTGATTGCTTCCAAGATCAAGCAATTTGATATTTAGCTGGATATGAAATATATAGAAATAGTTTTTTTCATGTTTGGAGAGTTGGTGGACCAGGGCACACAGAAGCATCAAGGCTGGGGTTAGAGTATTGAGGGCAACTATAGAAGAAATTAAAGATTGAGCCAATGACCAAAAGTGAATGATATTAGGGCGTGTCCACCAGAAGTGGAAAAATGATCCTATTTGATCACATTGTCTCCAACAAAGGTTAGAGGTATCAAGGTACATTTGGTGTAAATGCTCTGGAACAAGATACCGTGATATCATGATTTATCTTATAACCAGATAATTGTCCATAGAGGCAGAGCTCATAAGAGATATGGAATAGTACTCAGAGGATTGGTGAGGGTAAGGAGGATATCATCAGTAAAAAGTTTGCACAAATCATGAGTGCGTATACAGCTTGCAATGCCAATGCTTGCCCTCCCCCATGGAATTGGCATCTTTTGAAAAAATAGACTGCAGGCAAGCCAATATACCATCTAGTGTTCTAGTATTGTCAAAATCTCAAGTAAATATAGTCAACATCTCAGGCAAATACGCCGCAATGGTCTGTCATGGAAAATTTCCAGGCATACCACTATACAGTAGGTGCGCGCCAGTGGTGCCTCCAGCTGTGCACCAATGGCGCACCACCTCTAGGTCCCCCCAATCGCTCCCCCTCCTGTTGTCCCCCGTCACCTCTGCTCAGGTGATCGTATGACGGAGCTCCCCTGCCGCTTCCCATCCACCATTCACAGCAGTGAAGAAGGTGGCGGGCTCAGGGATATTCAGGGGGACTCGGGAGCGCGCAGGAGTTCAGACGCCCAAGTCCTCCTGAGCCACCGCGAACATGCCCGAGCCTGCCGCCTGTGGTCACTGCTGTGACTGTGACCAGTGGCTGGGGCAGTGGCAGGGGAGTTGTGGCGTACAAACGCTGAAGCAGGGGTGAGGGGGGAGCCTATGTTCTGTGGTGCGCTTTTGCTTGGGAAGGACAAACCTGCCCTGGTAGGGTTGTCCTGCCTCAGCAAAACCCACCACTCAAGGGCCTGCTCTCAGTTAACCCTCAGTAGCCCATACCTTAGGCAGATACTCACAATGTCAGTTTATAGTGATTACCAACCCGCATGTCTCATGCCAGTGCCATAGAGGCCCCATGATCATTTGTAGTGCGCAGGTGCAGTTGGGATGCTGATTTTAGACAGGATCTCTTCAACCCAGCCTGGGTTTGGCATAAGTTCCAGTACCATTGATGACAATTGCAGAAGTGGGGTTAAGAATAGTGGGAGGGAGGTAGCATTAGATTAGCCCACAAGGCTAATTTCACCTGTCAGAACGGAATCTACAATAGGTCAGTCAATGTGCTATTCAGAGATAAAGTTCCAGCCAATCAGCTTCTGTCATTTTCCAAACACAGCCTGAAACATTAGAATTTAATCAGCTAAAACGTCATCCCTTTCCAGATTATTCATCTCCAAGCATTGAAGAGTTTACGCCTAAATAAAAGACACTCCCAGCCTCAAATGCAATACCCTGTGGTTTATGGTCTATTCCAGTCAAGTTACTCTAGCTGCTAGATTTAAAGCTGCAATGTCTTGAGATGATTTTGCCTTAAATGAAGCTGCTGCAACCTGTCTCTTGGAGAACATCTGGCTCCTCCATATTGATTTTTGAGCTTTACTTCGGCTATTGTGTTATTGTTGTGATACGCAATGTCAGGGCATCTTGGATAATGTAGAATGTTTCTAAAACAGGTGGGATACAAGAAGAATTTGTCCCATCGGTGGATGCCAAAAATATCGTTCCAAAAACAGATAGTGAAACAATTGTCACCATCCAAGGTAAATGAAAATGAAAACAAATAAAAAAAAACCACATATTAGGTAAAAATTTTGTCAAATTCTTTTCTCTCCGGGTCTGCTCTGATAGCTGTGTTCTCTATATGATGCAGGAAACCCAGTTAGTGAAATGGTGCAGAAATCCATTGATGGGGCCAGTATCAACCACCTGATCACAGCTCCCTGGGGATGCGGAGAACAGAATATGATGAGCATGACTCCGAATGTAATCGCCACACATTTCCTAGATGCCACTGGCCAATGGGAGAAAGTAGGAGTACAGCGCCGGATACAAGCCATTCAGTTCATCAAAAACGGTAAGACAGTGTTATTGATTGAAAAGTCAAGCAAATGAGCATCAGTGGACAAGGAGGAGGCGGGGCACTCGTCAGTGCTCACCGCTCATTGCTGGCCCATACACACTGGGTGGCTTTTGAGCTGAAAAAAGCAGCTCGAACGTTAAAACTGAGTTGCTTTCAGCTCAAAATAACCCTTATACTCAACTTTCTCAGGTGTTTAAATGTCTGTCCTGAATTATCGTTGGTTATCATTTCTCTAGGATCCCATCCTAATAATTCAGTCTGAGTTATTAAGCTGAAGTGGGTTTGTAGGAAAACTAATTCTGATGCAGACAAAACTGGACTTACTGTCTGCAAATCTCTAGTCCTCTCCTAACATTATATTATTACCTACAGTGTCTGCGCAGTAGCTTTCATATGGGATAATTTATCTTATACCTAACAAGTTCCCCTTTCATACACTCATACCCCTTTCACACCAGCCTAAATTCCCGGGTTGAGTCCGGGAACAACCCGGTACTACCGCTGGTGTGAAAGGTACCAGGACTAATTTGCCGGCAATCCAACCCTGCTAGGTAGCAGGGTTGTTCCCGGGTTCAACCTGGGGACCTGGCTGGTGTGAATGGGGTAGGGGATACTTACCCGGGTTGCCGGTCCTCGGTGTGCTGTCCGGCCGGGAATCCACGCAGGCGGCGGGCACAAATGACGGGACAGGCGGTGGATGATGATGACGCAGCTCTCCGGCGGCAGTGAGGGCACCGGAGAGCTGCGTCATCATCATCATCCACCACCTGTCCCGTCATTTGAGCCGCCGCCTGTGTGGATCCCTGGCCTGCGCGGTGGACCAGCAACCGGGGTGAGTATTCTTACCACCTCCTGCCCACCTCCGCCGCCATCCCGCCGACTGCCCGACACCTTCCCGCCTACTGCCCGCCTCCTCCCCACCTCCTGATGGCCTCCTTCCCGCCCCCTTTACACACCAGAAAAGGCAGGGACTTTTCTGGTGTGAAAGGGTCCCAACCCGGGAATGTCCCTGCTTCATTTCTGGTGTGAAAGGGGTATTTGGGACATAATACTTCAAACATAACTTAACAGTTTCTATCTGAGATGCAGACAATAGAAATATATATATATATATATATATATATACCGTGTTTTGGATTTGTGCTGCACTCCAATGGTGTGTCGTAGACCAGTGTAAATAGCCGGTGCCCTCCCAAACTTCAAAGCAAAGAAGCGAATATAATAGCGTGGTGATGGCGGCACTCGAATAAAAGACACAAACTGCCAGGGGTATCCCAACGTTTCAAGCCCTTGCGGGCCCTTTATCAAGGTGCAGAAGACAACTAAAAACAAGTGACACACATACCTATATGCAGAATCCATCTCCGTTCGCGGGCTCCCCCGGCGTCCCGCCCGGCGCAGTAACATGACGTCATTCCTGACGGAACGACGCTGAAGCCGCGAAGGGCAAACTGGAACTGCCCACACTGTGAAAATACAAAACGCAAGTGATTAAGACAATGTAAAGCGGAACCAGCCGCACATTGATAATAATAAGACTGAGTCGGATACCGCTCAGATGTGATAATAAGAAAAGAAGAAAATGTTAAAGCAGACATAATACATTTTAAAATGGCAAACAATTACAGAATCCGCCCAAAGTACCCGCCCACATAGTGACGGCTTCAACATAATACATGGTGACAGTCAGCTGCATCATAGGTCACCATAGTAACATAATTAAGTAACGGGCAATTCAGACGTGTGGACATTGCAGGCATGTGTATACATGATAATAATAGCAACACCTCAATTTAAAAAAAATATAAAGGCTGGAAGGCAGGAGCCATATACCAGTGGACTAAATGAACTTAGGGTAATTTCATAAAAAATATGAATACCCAGCATGTTCATTGAGGCCCCTGGGGGCCAATGTGTCAAGCCGGTATATCCACCTGCTTTCCGCCCGACACAACAACAGATCTCTATCCCCACCCCTTTTGGGTTTGGGGATCTGTTCAATGATTCTGTACCTCAAAGATGCCAGAGGATGCCTGGCTGAGGCAAAGTGACGGGACACTGGTTGGTCCCCAACCCCTGAAAGTAATGCTGATTTAATTGCTGAGCGATGTGCTGCAGCTCTTTCCTTGAATGCCCGTGTGGTTTTGCCGACATAGTGTCGACCACACGGGCACCCAATCAAATAGACCACGTGGGTGGATGTACAAGATACCCGCTGCCTGATCTTAAAGGGTTTCCCCGAATACGGGTGACAAAATTGGTCGCCTGTGACCATGTGGCTGCAGGTTGTGCAGCCGCTGCATTTATAGCAGCCAACTTTGGGGGTCCCAAAGAAATAAGAGGGAGTCTGGACTGGGTCCACTATGTCGTTTTTGACAAGGTAGTCCTTGAGGTTTCTACCTCTGGTGTACGCGCACATGAGCTTCTTATGATGTAATGCTTTCAAAGCTTTGTCAGAGCTGACAATTGGCCAATGAGCCTTAGCCATACGATTCATGGCTGTGCTCTTAGGGTGATAGGCATTGACCCAGACCACCTTCTCCTCACTAACTCTGGAGGCCGGTGCCAATGCCTGTTCACGGGGAAGTGCAAGAACTCTCTGTTTAGCTTTCAATAACTCTGTTAATGGGTAACCACGCTCACTGAATTTTTTGATCATGATGGTAAGAGCAGGTTCTACTTCACTTGGGTTACTCACTATCCTGCGTACTCGCAGCATTTGTGAGTATGGTAACCCTGCTTTCAGTGGGATTGGGTGGTGACTATTAGCCCGCAACAAATTGTTGCGGTCTGTGGGCTTACAAAACAGCCCTGTGGAGATGGTGCCATCAGAGATATTAATGTTGACATCAAGAAAGTTGATGTTTTCTCTACTCATAGAGTATGTGAATTTGATTGGCGAAGCTGTCAAATTGTGCTCATCAAACACCTGTTCGAGCAATTGTTGCGGACCAGACCACAAGATCAGCAGGTCATCTATGTACCGTGTGTATAGCACAAGATGCCTGCTGATCTCCGGTACATCAATGAGCAATTGATGCTCTACTACAAACATGTAGCTGTTGGCGAGCGATGGGGCCACTGAGGACCCCATCGCACACCCACAGCGCTGCAGGTAAAATTTATTGTTGGACATGAAGAAATTTCTTTCTAAAGTTAACCCCAAAAGCTGCAAAAATAATTCGATGTTGGGTCCCTTGTACAATGGGTTATCAGTGATCAAGGACCGTACCGCCTCGAGTCCCCCCTCGTGCGGGATGCACGTGTAGAGACTCGAGACGTCCACGGTGCAAAGAATACAATCTGGGGGTACTTGTCCCAACCCCTGCAATTTGAGCAGCAGGGTAGTGGTGTCTTTTAAATAGGTCGTGCGGTCCTGAACGCACGGTTGGAGAAAACTGTCCAAGAAGATTGAGACTGGCTGGAACAGGGACCCCCGGGCCGAGATGATGGGTCTACCCGGGGGGTCCACCAGACTCTTGTGGACTTTGGGGATCGTGTAAAGTAACGGGATAATCGGGTGCTGGGTGATTAAAGCATCTCTGGTATTCGCATCAATCATGGACTCCCGAACTGCTGTTTCAAGAATATTGTCAAGTTCACGTTTGTAAACCAGAGTGGGATCACTTGGGAGATGTAAATACACTTTGTCATCAGACAATTGGCGTTTGATTTCCCGCAGATAGTCCGTGGTGTTCTGCACCACTAAACCGCCCCCTTTATCCGCCGAGCGGATGGTGATGGTGGAATCTGAGCTTAGTGTTTTCAAAGCCTTCCAATCAGAAGCTGAAAAGTTGGAGCCCGACTGTGTGGTAGATGTTAAGATTTTCTCCGTGTCATGTTCAATCATACGAGAGAATGTTTTAATAGAGGGACTAGAAGACAAGGGGTCAAATTTAGATTTTTTACGAATGGCTGGAGGTATGGGGATGGGACCAGTAACTGGTTGCTCTCTGTCCTGAAAAAATTCTTTAAGTTTTAACTGACGATGCAATTTGTACTGTTCAATCTTCAATTGAAAAGGGTCCACTTTGTTTGTAGGGACAAAATTAAGGCCTTTGGCCAATACCTGTCTCTCTGTGGGTGACAACATCCGAGACGATAAATTGAAGATGGCATCATCTACTTGTTCTTGGACTGGGAACGGCCCGGTTTTTTGTAACCTTTTGTTTTGGCCTCCACGCCTGGTGTAGGTTCGCCGCCGCGGGCAATCTGGTTTCTTGTGCGCACCCCGGCTGGGATGCGCCCCTGCAAGTTTTTTGCCGGTTCGCCCTCGCTGGCAGAAGAGCCCCTTTCTTGAGATGAATCGGTGTCCCGAATGTTATGTTGGAATCGGCGAAATTGTCGCCTCCGATAAGGTCTTCCTGTAGTGTCCCCCCCTGTAAGCCAGGGATAGACTAGGTGCTTCTCATAGTCATTATTTACACGGTCTTTTTTATTCTTTTTGTAAGCCAGTAATTCTTTCTTGTACTTATCGATTTGCCCCGATAGTTTTTCAGCCCAATTGGTGCTGGAATCTGTCGATAATATCGGTAGATTGATGGCTTCGAAATTTGTAATTTTCTCTTTAGTAATAGCCAATTCCCTGGACACCTCTTCGATAACTGCCAACATCAGGTCGAAGGAACATTTGTTCAAAATTGATGTCCAGGTGCGGCAAAAAGGAATACTATAACGGCCCAGAGTCGGGACATTCTTGATCCTAAATCCTCTAGGGATTTTCTTGTCCCTAATATAGTCCGACAAGGTCAGTCCATGATAGAAGAGATCTGTCTCTTTACGCTTTAGATTCAGGAGTTCATGGTACAATTGAATACTTTCAGGAGCCGTTTGGCTAGCCACTGCATCCTCCTTAAATAGAAGTTTATCGTAGTCTGTGTCGGAAAAACTGAAGGTTGCCCCTGGAACAAGGTCCACCCGGGACTGCGCTGTGGCTGCTAATCCCACGGCAAAAGCTGTTGCTTCCATGTTGGAGGGCTCCATAAATTCTTTGCTCTGGTTCAGGCTGCTGCCTGGAAGATGATAGAACAGTGCTGGTGCAGGTGCTAAGAGCAAGTGTGGACTTCTTAAACTTGTCAAAGTGAAAAAGATAATTTCCAATATGGAACAGAAAAGTCGACCTTCTGGGTGCTGACACAGTAATGAGGCAAATGTCCCATGTACATATACCGTGTTTTGGATTTGTGCTGCACTCCAATGGTGTGTCGTAGACCAGTGTAAATAGCCGGTGCCCTCCCAAACTTCAAAGCAAAGAAGCGAATATAATAGCGTGGTGATGGCGGCACTCGAATAAAAGACACAAACTGCCAGGGGTATCCCAACGTTTCAAGCCCTTGCGGGCCCTTTATCAAGGTGCAGAAGACAACTAAAAACAAGTGACACACATACCTATATGCAGAATCCATCTCCGTTCGCGGGCTCCCCCGGCGTCCCGCCCGGCGCAGTAACATGACGTCATTCCTGACGGAACGACGCTGAAGCCGCGAAGGGCAAACTGGAACTGCCCACACTGTGAAAATACAAAACGCAAGTGATTAAGACAATGTAAAGCGGAACCAGCCGCACATTGATAATAATAAGACTGAGTCGGATACCGCTCAGATGTGATAATAAGAAAAGAAGAAAATGTTAAAGCAGACATAATACATTTTAAAATGGCAAACAATTACAGAATCCGCCCAAAGTACCCGCCCACATAGTGACGGCTTCAACATAATACATGGTGACAGTCAGCTGCATCATAGGTCACCATAGTAACATAATTAAGTAACGGGCAATTCAGACGTGTGGACATTGCAGGCATGTGTATACATGATAATAATGGCAACACCTCAATTTTAAAAAAATATAAAGGCTGGAAGGCAGGAGCCATATACCAGTGGACTAAATGAACTTAGGGTAATTTCATAAAAAATATGAATACCCAGCATGTTCATTGAGGCCCCTGGGGGCCAATGTGTCAAGCCGGTATATCCACCTGCTTTCCGCCCGACACAACAACAGATCTCTATCCCCACCCCTTTTGGGTTTGGGGATCTGTTCAATGATTCTGTACCTCAAAGATGCCAGAGGATGCCTGGCTGAGGCAAAGTGACGGGACACTGGTTGGTCCCCAACCCCTGAAAGTAATGCTGATTTAATTGCTGAGCGATGTGCTGCAGCTCTTTCCTTGAATGCCCGTGTGGTTTTGCCGACATAGTGTCGACCACACGGGCACCCAATACACCAATTGTATTTTCACAGTGTGGGCAGTTCCAGTTTGCCCTTCGCGGCTTCAGCGTCGTTCCGTCAGGAATGACGTCATGTTACTGCGCCGGGCGGGACGCCGGGGGAGCCCGCGAACGGAGATGGATTCTGCATATAGGTATGTGTGTCACTTGTTTTTAGTTGTCTTCTGCACCTTGATAAAGGGCCCGCAAGGGCTTGAAACGTTGGGATACCCCTGGCAGTTTGTGTCTTTTATTCGAGTGCCGCCATCACCACGCTATTATATATATATATATATATATATATATATATATATAACTAGTTAAAAGCCAGTCAAAACGACAGTTGAGTCCCTATCTGCTTCGGCCAGACTAAACAACTATCTTCACTCGCTACCTACTGTGTCTCTTCTCACTGGATCAAAGGTGAAACACAGCTTGTTGCTGAAAGCAGGGCTATATTTATAACTAGTGTCTGTGTGTCTGTAAGAGGAAAAACTCGGAAATCTTTAAAAAAGTACACATATATAATAATCATATATAAACAAAATGAAGTCCCACATGAACAAAATGGTGTCAAAAAGCAATCAAAAAAATCATGCCCTATATACAGACAGTCCTTTATTATTAGTTTTATTGTTTATTTATATAGCGCCACAAGAGTTCTGTAGCGCCTAACAATACATAAATTAGCAAAAAACAAGAAAATAATGACTTCCAGCACAAGGCAATTTAGGACAAGTATATGGTAAATATGGAAAGTTGCATCAGGGGACAGGACACTGAAGCAATCATTAGGGTAGCAGAGATATATATATATATATATTCTAAGAAAAGCACATGAGGAGAGAGGGCCCTGCTCGTGAGAGCTTACATTCTAAAGGGGAGGGTTAGACAGACAGAGTGACACAGAAGGGGTACAAGTGAGCATAAACAGAAGGTGAGGATGAGAAATGGTTAGAATTAAAGGAGTGGCTTTTGAGAGCCCATTTAAAGTTGTGTAGGGTGGTGGAGAGCCTGATAGGGAGAGGTAGAGAATTCCAGAGATAAGGAACACATGGGAGGAAGTAACCAGTTGCCAGGAGAGGCGATGTGCATTTGCGGAGCCAAGAGAGTGGGAGGGAGTATAAAGAGAGATCAGGTCAGATATGTAGGTGGGAGAGTGGGAGGGAGTATAAAGAGAGATAAGGTCAGATATGTAGGTGGGAGAGTGGGAGGGAGTATAAAGAGAGATAAGGTCAGATATGTAGGTGGGAGAGTGGGAGGGAGTATAAAGAGAGATAAGGTCAGATATGTAGGTGGGAGAGTGGGAGGGAGTATAAAGAGAGATAAGGTCAGATATGTAGGTGGGAGAGTGGGTGAATGGCTTTGTAAGTGAGTGTGAGGAGCTTGAATTGTATTCTGAAGGGGAAGAGGAGCCAGTGTAGAGCTTGTAAGAGAGGGTAGGTGGACATAGTATGTTTGGAGAGGAAGATGACCTGGGCAGCAGCATTGTGGATATTACAGTCTTTGCAAGTTAAGCTTGGAAGCTTGCAATCCATTGTCTTGACTGAGACAATATATGTTGTCTCTCTTTCTCATGCTCTAGAACAAAATATTAGTTGTTAATGAATATGGGTATTGCAGAAGAATTATGACTTGGTTAAAATTGACCACACACACACACACAAACAAACAAACGCGTACACACACACACACACACACACACACTATTCTGGCCAAGTTAGCAACTAGATTTGAAGCTGCAATATGTTTTAGGTAATATAAATCCAACTTGTGTTGCCCGCCGTGCCTTACAGTATTTCCTGTGTGTAAGCCGTCACCGAAGCCTCTATGAATGCCAATATTTTTCCTCTGCTCTAAAAACAGGTGTAGTGGCTCAGAAAGCATTTTGTAAAGCCGACTCCTCATACGGCGCCTGGATCCATACTCCATCCAGCACATGGTAATATCGGCCTATATCATATCTGTGCAATGTTTGAATGGGTTTAGTCCATTAGGTCGACATGAAAAGGTCAACAAAAGGTTGTTTTTGGGGTGTCAGTGTTTTCTTATAAGACATGGACTCCCAATTAATGTAAATTGTACAAACCCATCCACCTTATGATTATCATGTTGACCAATGTAATATGTTGACCAACAATGTCTGGCTCTCGGCCTATCAGTGCCATCCTCAAGTCCTGATACCTTTTCTGAACATTCTATGTTTCCCCCAGCACCATGATAGAAATCCTATACGGTAACAGAATTCAGAGATATAGGTTACATATATTTGCCCAAATGTAAGAATAAACCCCCAAGCCACTGTCAAGGCTTCTATGTGTATTGGGGGTCTCTAGCACTATATCTAGGTGCAGGGTGCGACACCCCAAAAAAATCAGCATAAGCCAGAAAGCCCAGTGCAGCACACCAGTGATAATACTAAAGTGTTAATAAATATTACTGTTAGGAAGCCGAAGCTATATACAAAGCGAAACAAAGATAAAGAGATGTAATTAAAATATTAATCCTTTGAGTCAAAATGTGTGCAAAAATTGGCAAGCAAATATTTTAATTCATCATAATGACCTGCAATGTTACCTTATATAGGAAATAAAATGTTTTTTTTTTTTTTTTTTTACACAACACACTGCTCCTGCTTTACTGCTCCTCTCATTGTAGCTCTTCCTCTGTGTACTCTGACTCCTCTCCTGCTCAGTGTCAGTACAGTGCTTCCTCCTTATACTGTGGTGACTCCTCTCCTGCTCAGCGGCAGTACAGTGCTTCCTCCTTATACTGTGGTGACTCCTCTCCTGCTCAGCGGCAGTACAATGCTTCCTCCTTATACTGTGGTGTTTCCTCTCCTGCTCAGCGGCAGTACAGTGCTTCCTCCTTATACTGTGGTGACCCCTCTCCTGCTCAGCGGCAGTACAATGCTTCCTCCTTATACTGTGGTGACTCCTTTCCTGCTCAGCGGCAGTACAGTGCTTCCTCCTTATACTGTGGTGACTCCTCTCCTGCTCAGCGGCAGTACAGTGCTTCCTCCTTATACTGTGGTGTCTCCTCTCCTGCTCAGCGGCAGTACAGTGCTTCCTCCTTATACTGTGGTGACCCCTCCTGCTCAGCGGCAGTACAATGCTTCCTCCTTATACTGTGGTGTCTCCTCTCCTGCTCAGCGGCAGTACAGTGCTTCCTCCTTATACTTTGGTGTCTCCTCTCCTGCTCAGCGGCAGTACAGTGCTTCCTCCTTATACTTTGGTGTCTCCTCTCCTGCTCAGCGGCAGTACAGTGCTTCCTCCTTATACTGTGGTGTCTCCTCTCCTGCTCAGCGGCAGTACAGTGCTTCCTCCTTATACTTTGGTGTCTCCTCTCCTGCTCAGCGGCAGTACAGTGCTTCCTCCTTATACTGTGGTGACTCCTCTCCTGCTCAGTGTTAGTACAGTGCTTCCTCCTTATACTGTGGTGACTCCTCTCCTGCTCAGCGGCAGTACAATGCTTCCTCCTTATACTGTGGTGTCTCCTCTCCTGCTCAGCGGCAGTACAGTGCTTCCTCCTTATACTGTGGTGACTCCTCTCCTGCTCAGTGTCAATACAGTGCTTCCTCCTTATACTGTGGTGACTCCTCTCCTGCTCAGCGGCAGTACAATGCTTCCTCCTTATACTGTGGTGACTCCTCTCCTGCTCAGCGGCAGTACAATGCTTCCTCCTTATACTTTGGTGTCTCCTCTCCTGCTCAGCGGCAGTACAGTGCTTCCTCCTCATACTGTGGTGACTCCTCTCCTGCTCAGCGGCAGTACAGTGCTTCCTCCTTATACTGTGGTGACTCCTCTCCTGCTCAGTGTTAGTACAGTGCTTCCTCCTTATACTGTGGTGACTCCTCTCCTGCTCAGCGGCAGTACAGTGCTTCCTCCTTATACTGTGGTGACTCCTCTCCTGCTCAGTGTCAATACAGTGCTTCCTCCTTATACTGTGGTGACTCCTCTCCTGCTCAGCGGCAGTACAATGCTTCCTCCTTATACTGTGGTGACTCCTCTCCTGCTCAGTGTCAATACAGTGCTTCCTCCTTATACTGTGGTGACTCCTCTCCTGCTCAGCGGCAGTACAGTGCTTCCTCCTTATACTGTGGTGTCTCCTCTCCTGCTCAGCGGCAGTACAATGCTTCCTCCTTATACTGTGGTGACTCCTCTCCTGCTCAGCGGCAGTACAGTGCTTCCTCCTTATACTGTGGTGACTCCTCTCCTGCTCAGCGGCAGTACAGTGCTTCCTCCTTATACTGTGGTGACTCCTCTCCTGCTCAGCGGCAGTACAATGCTTCCTCCTTATACTGTGGTGACTCCTCTCCTGCTCAGCGGCAGTACAGTGCTTCCTCCTTATACTGTGGTGACTCCTCTCCTGCTCAGCGGCAGTACAATGCTTCCTCCTTATACTGTGGTGACTCCTCTCCTGCTCAGCGGCAGTACAATGCTTCCTCCTTATACTGTGGTGTCTCTTCTCCTGCTCAGCGGCAGTACAGTGCTTCCTCCTTATACTGTGGTGACTCCTCTCCTGCTCAGCGGCAGTACAGTGCTTCCTCCTTATACTGTGGTGTCTCCTCTCCTGCTCAGCGGCAGTACAATGCTTCCTCCTTATACTGTGGTGACTCCTCTCCTGCTCAGTGTCAATACAGTGCTTCCTCCTTATACTGTGGTGACTCCTCTCCTGCTCAGCGGCAGTACAATGCTTCCTCCTTATACTGTGGTGACTCCTCTCCTGCTCAGCGGCAGTACAATGCTTCCTCCTTATACTTTGGTGTCTCCTCTCCTGCTCAGCGGCAGTACAGTGCTTCCTCCTCATACTGTGGTGACTCCTCTCCTGCTCAGCGGCAGTACAGTGCTTCCTCCTTATACTGTGGTGACTCCTCTCCTGCTCAGCGTTAGTACAGTGCTTCCTCCTTATACTGTGGTGACTCCTCTCCTGCTCAGCGGCAGTACAGTGCTTCCTCCTTATACTGTGGTGACTCCTCTCCTGCTCAGCGTCAATACAGTGCTTCCTCCTTATACTGTGGTGACTCCTCTCCTGCTCAGCGGCAGTACAATGCTTCCTCCTTATACTGTGGTGACTCCTCTCCTGCTCAGCGTCAATACAGTGCTTCCTCCTTATACTGTGGTGACTCCTCTCCTGCTCAGCGGCAGTACAGTGCTTCCTCCTTATACTGTGGTGTCTCCTCTCCTGCTCAGCGGCAGTACAATGCTTCCTCCTTATACTGTGGTGACTCCTCTCCTGCTCAGCGGCAGTACAGTGCTTCCTCCTTATACTGTGGTGACTCCTCTCCTGCTCAGCGGCAGTACAGTGCTTCCTCCTTATACTGTGGTGACTCCTCTCCTGCTCAGCGGCAGTACAATGCTTCCTCCTTATACTGTGGTGACTCCTCTCCTGCTCAGCGGCAGTACAATGCTTCCTCCTTATACTGTGGTGTCTCTTCTCCTGCTCAGCGGCAGTACAGTGCTTCCTCCTTATACTGTGGTGACTCCTCTCCTGCTCAGCGGCAGTACAGTGCTTCCTCCTTATACTGTGGTGACTCCTCTCCTGCTCAGCGGCAGTACAATGCTTCCTCCTTATACTGTGGTGACTCCTCTCCTGCTCAGCGGCAGTACAATGCTTCCTCCTTATACTGTGGTGTCTCTTCTCCTGCTCAGCGGCAGTACAGTGCTTCCTCCTTATACTGTGGTGACTCCTCTCCTGCTCAGCGGCAGTACAGTGCTTCCTCCTTATACTTTGGTGTCTCCTCTCCTGCTCAGCGGCAGTACAGTGCTTCCTCCTCATACTGTGGTGACTCCTCTCCTGCTCAGCGGCAGTACAGTGCTTCCTCCTTATACTGTGGTGTCTCCTCCTCAGGCTCACGGCTTACGTTGTGAAAGTGTTCGCCTTGGCTTCAAAACTTACCGACGTCAACAGAAATGACGTTTGTGATCCAGTGAAGTGGCTGATACTAAACAAGCAAAAGCCGGATGGGTTATTCCAGGAAGATGCCCCTGTCTATCATCAGGAGATGGTGGTAGGTGCCAGCACACTGTGGGAACATGAAACTCATTTTATACAAGATGCATTTGGTACCAGAGTTTCCTGAAAACATAGTGTTGGGCCTATGAGAGCCAAATTAGGAAAATCAAATGGTTACGGAAAAATTAGCAAAAGTGCCATAACCGCTGGTCACCCCATCCCACCTCCATTTTCTTCATGCTGGGGGCAAGCCCTCTGCTCTTAACGCTTCTGGCCATGCCCCCAGTTCCCTTTACAGCCCCTGCAAAGACCCCCACTGTCAGTGGCAGTTACTATACATCTGTCCAGTCTCACCCATGGGCAATGTTCTGATGGCACTTTTTTCAGTTGCTGTAAATCCTCTTACTTTTTGGATCCTTTTGGTTTTTATTGGTTCTCACACCAAGGATATGGCAGCTTTATCCAATCCTGTGAGAGGAGTTCTCAAAGGATTCAAACAGAACTCCCAGATATCACTTCCAGTCCAGAATGACTCATCCCATGTTTCCCCCTCCCCTATATACACTCTCTCCTCCTCCCCAGTTGCCTGGGATATGTGGAGCATGCCCATTGGCTGGGAGGGATGTAATTGATGATGTCAGATGGGTGGGTCAGCCCTTTATACTGTGGCTTTTGTGTAATTCTGGGAACAGTTCTTTGTCCCACGGACCACCGTAGTGTCTGCAGGAAATTTGTTTGACCACTGGGCAACATTTTAGACTCTTCAGTCCACAGTCCATGTGCTGTATTGTCACACACAGCATCTATTCTCTGATTGCTCTGATAAGCACAACTGGGGGAGATCTATCTGACCAGATGAGGACGGCCTTATCCCACAGGGGCCAATGTTCTGCCTTTCATACAAGTGCAATACTACTAGCAGGGCCTAGGGTTCTAGACCAAGTAGAGCCCAGGGTGAAAAGTCCCAATGGTGCTCACCTTAAAAAGCTGTACTCATTTGTGTACTAGAAAACTAAACATTACCTATGTGATGGTTTCTCTGCTACGCGGAACCTCAGAAGTAATTAATCCTCCATGGGCAGACAATGGCTTCAATCAGTTCATAGAGATCATATGGTCTGGAAAATTCTTGTTTATGAAGAAATATATCCAATGTCATCATCACACAACAGATTTTTTAACCAGACCTCTGCCCCTGTGTATACAAAGAAATATGCGGGGCGCTCAAGGGTGAACAAGAAATAGAAAATTTTATTAAAAACAAAGCACAATAATGATACTGATAATTAATAACAAAAAAAACATACAATGCATTTAAAAACACATCAAATGGTGCACCATTTATACCTAACTGGGAAATAGTAACGACCAGAGGTCGGGGATTAGTTCTCAAGAAGCAAAGAAATTGAGTCCCAGTGTGACTCCTGGTTTATGGCTGTAAACGTCCAGACTGACAATTCAGAACTGTAGGGTACATAGGGTTCTGTAGCGTGTAGCGCTGTTTTGTGGGTGCCCGTGCACGTGGAGGGCAAGGACTTCTGTCGGAGGACTGTTTGACAGTGTCCGTCCTGCCTCCACTGTGTGCTGTTTGCACGGCACAATACACAATAAATACAGTCAGTGTTTGTTTGAATCTGCGCCGCAGCGCTAGCTCACCCCTTGATGCCGCTCAGTTGTCTCGACTGATTCCCTCAGTCAGTGTTAGGGAATATCCTGACAGCAGCCGCCTCCTTTGAATGCAGGTTACCAGGCTGAAATGGCTTGCACGGCACTCTGTCACTTTGTCCGTAAGGGCGGTATGCGTCTGCCGCTGGTGGATGGAGCAAAGTCGGCTCTACAGATGTACGTGAGTCGGCAGCGGGGTGTCTTTCTTTAGTGTCCTTTGGAACGCGTTTCTCCGCACACAGGGCGGCTTTCTCAACCGGAATATGGAGACATCCTCCCTGACCGGCTTTAAATGCTGGTCTCATTAGTTCACCCAGGTGTCCCTCGTTGATTAGACACCTGCACAACCCTGTAGGTCTCACTTGTAGTTTCCCATTTTATGGTATATTCTTATGGGAATATAAACGTTTCTCTTTCGTTTCAGTTTTAATTTCTTTAAGCATTGCATATTAAAAAAGCAAATAAAATAAAAACCTAATAGCTACATGTATTTAGTTTACATAAAAAACACATATATAATAAAAGGAAAAGAGTTGTATTGCTATAGCGGATAGACTCATGCTGGCTGGTTAATACACATGATATGGTCGACATATGACTGGGTAGACACGTAACAGGCATATTTCTGGATAGTGCGCTATATGGGCATATACTATCTTATCATGACTCTGCCCCTGTGTCACCTCCTGCCACCTGGGTCTCTCCGGGTCCTGCCCTCAGGGTCTTCCAAGCCTCCTGTAACTCCAGCCACCTACCCCCTGTAATGCCAGCCTTCTATTGTTTTAATCTCGTGCCCGGTGTCACTCTAACCTTCAGCCCCCTGTCACTCCAACCTCCTGCCCCATGTCACTAGAGCCTTCAGCCACATGTCACTCCAACCTCCTGCCCCCATTGTCATTCAATTCTCTTTTCCTATGTCTCTTCAGCCTCTTCTACACGGTCTCTCTAGTACCCTGCCCCTTTGTTAATCATGCCTTATGCCCCCTGGGTCTCTCCAACCACCTTCCTCCTGTTATTCCAGGATCCTGAGACTTGTCTCTCCAGCCTGCTGCCCTTGCATCTATCCAGCCCAATGACCCTGTGTCATTCCCGCCTCCTGGGTCCCCTCCCCGACTCCCTCCTTTAACTTCTACTTTGGAATTCCAGTAATGGCTTGGCATATATATCTAACCCAGTGGTTCCCAACCCTGGTTCTCAAGTACCCCGAACAGTGCATGTTTTGCAAGTCTCCACACAGAATCACAAGTGACATAATTAGCTCCACCTGTGAATCGTTTAAATGTGTCTGAATAATGAGTGCACCTGCTGTGTGACCTGGAAAACGTGCACTGTTGGGGGTATTGAGGACCAGGGCTGGGAACCACTGATCTAACCCATTAAACAAGTCAATTAAATAAAATAAGTGCACTGTGTGGCTTTATCACTCTATGTAATTTCCTTGTTATTTCATGGTTGGCATAAGTTCAGAAGACTAATATGAGGCCCCCACCATGCCAAATCAAATAGCAAAATCATACATTAATCAATTCTGCATCTATTTTAATAAGCAGAAGAGATGAAGCAGGCAGTAGGTCCAGCAGTCTGTGGATCTAGCTCTCCCAATATAGGACTGGGTAAGATGATACCAGCCACTATGCCCAGTAGTAACAGGTCATCACATTAAATGACCAAAGCAGTTTTCTGGCACTGGTGGCACATTTGCAATCAACCAATTTGAAACTGTTTGCAAAGGTAATTATTATTATTATTATTATTATTATTATTATTATCAGTGTGTATTTCATATCTGCTTATAGCCACCTGCAAATGATAAAGCTACCACAAGTATATATGTGTCAACGTAGCAGCCTACATTTACTCTATACACAATGGTGTGACCACTGCCTTACTGTACTCTGCCTCTGTCCAGCCCACCCTTCCTCTATCCCACAACCCAGCACAAGTGAGTGCCAAGCTTATGCCACTCTAGTATAAATGTCACCGGTCTCTCTGCATCAGCCCCTGTGTTATACAGTCCCAGCAATCTCATACCTCCATCTGTTACTGGTAAATGTATGTTCTCTGCTTTTGTGTTTTGCACAGGGGGGTATAACAAAGGGAGCTGTTGAGTTGGACTCTACTCTCACAGCCTTCGTCCTCATCGCTATGTTGGAAAGTGAGGACCGCTGTGGCCACATTGCTGTAAGTACCTGGACTTTTCACCTGAACAGTTTTCCACCCCAATCAGCAGTTATTGTCCTAATAGAGCAACCTTAAGTTTATCTCATCATTTTTCTGGTATATGGAAGTGAGACCTGTGATTACACCAGCTGAAGATGGCATTATTTTTTTTTTTTTCATTTTTCTGCCCCCTACGTGGAACTTCCACCGGAATTTGGTCGGACTAATCTATGGGGCCTTTAGTATGTTATATGTGATCTGGTTACTTAAAAAAAAAAATTGAAAACTGCTCCAAAAGCTCTTTAATGCATTGCAATAATAAAACAATGCAAAAAGAGTGTAAAAACACTTTTTTCACATTATTTAAGTAAAAATATTGTTGAGAAATCTGCCCTGCATTACAGTCATGAACAGGGTCAGTGCAAGGGTTCTTGACCCCCTAGACAAAACATCTGCCTACTGTCCCCCTCAACACATACCTGCCGACTTTTAAAATGGGGGGCGGGACGAGGCGAGGATTCGGGGGTGGGGCCAGGCTGACGTCACCTAGCGCCACCCCCACTATAATGAGCCACATTAATTTGCGGGTCTGTGGATGGGGGAGGGGCTAAAATGAAGCAAAATGACACGATTCGTGTCATTTTAACCCCGCCTTCTCCCGCGGACCCGCGAAAATCGGCATTTTATACCGCGGGGAAGGGGGGAGCAGGGGCTATGGTCAAAATGAGGGAGGCTTACACACCTTCCTGGGGGGCTGGGAGGGGGACCCAATTTGGGGGACCCTCCCGGCCATTCCGGGAGGGTAGACAAGTATGCCTCAACACCACTAATTACTCACTTTCCCGGTGAGTCAGGTGAAAGTGCATAGGTGGAATCTCATACGTTTCCCAGCCACCTGAAAAACGAATAAAAAAAGAAATATATAGAAAAATATATAAAACCCGCAAAATTACTATTAGAGATGCTTATTAGAGGAACGGCTTGGATGTTCTTCTAATATGTGTCGGCCATTCATAGGACCCGCGGAACTGCTTCATTTAAATGTTAACTAGATAAAAGGGGCGCCCTCCAGCGGCCGGTGCTCTAGGCAGCTGCATAAAGGTGACGTGGTAAAGCCGGTCCTGATCTTTCATACCTCTAACAGGCGGCAACGAATCTCTACACACACCAACATACAAATATAAAAATGGAAAACGGAAAAAAAAAAAAGATAAAATAAATGCTACATTACATTCTGCTCCATCTGCATGGCCTCTCCTGTACACTACCAACATGACTCATAAGTATTGTTATAATATTAATTTGAAAGTTACCCTTTTTTTTTTAACCCCAGAATCTACGAGGAAGCATTGACAGAGCAATATCCTATATAAATAACCAATATCAATTTCTGAAGAAACCTTATACTATTGCAATCACTTCGTATGCACTGGCCAGAGCTGGAAAGCTGCAGGACATAAGGAAGCTGATGTCTGCATGTACAGGTATAGTAATAGCACCTGCAGTACCATACATTATACAGCAGGGACGTGCGGTGAGGTAAATGGATGAGGTGTCTCTGGCAAGTACCAGAGTCAGATTTGCACACAATTTTTGAGCCATGGGTTAATGTGGGCATTATACACAAGTGCAGCAGTATATACTGCTGGAGATTCGATGAGTTTTAATAAGAGATGTGCAGAAAAGGTACCCAGGTGAGGCACTTCCTCACCTGCAATAGACTTTTTACTCCAGAGTCTTGACTATAAAAATTATTAGAATAATAAAAATAATATTTTTTTATAATTTTTTTGTATTTTTGACATACTTTATAAACTCCAAACTCCAGCGTATATGTTAGTTATGACAGGAAAGGCTGTGCCTCACCCCACTTCACGCCACTGTTATACAGAGGGTGCAGGGAAGCAGTATCTGTATGTATAGGTATAGTAATGGCACCCGCAGTACCGTACATCAGATATAGGACACAGGGAAGCTGATGTCTGCATGTATAGGTATAGCAATGTCACCTGCAGTACCGCACATCACATATAGGGCATAGGAAAGCTGCTGTCTGTATGTAAAGGTATAGTTATGGAACCTGCAATACCATACATCACACATAGGGCACAGGAAAGCTGCTGTCTGCATATACAGGTATAGAAATGGCACATGCAGTACCATACATCACACATAGGGCATAGGGAAGCTGCTGTCTGCATATACAGGTATAGAAATGGCACCTGCAGTACCATACATCACACATAGGGCATAGGGAAGCTGCTGTCTGCATATACAGGTATAGAAATGGCACCTGCAGTACCATACATCAGACATAGGGCATAGGGAAGCTGCTGTCTGCATATACAGGTATAGTAATGGCACCTGCAGTACTGTACATCACACACATGACACAGTGAAGTTGTTGTCTGCATGTACACAGGAATACTAAAGGCACCTGCAGTACTGTACATAAGACATAGGGCATAGGGAAGCTGCAGTCTTTCGGTACAGGTATAGTAATTGCACCTGCAGTACCGTACATCACACATAGGGCGCAGGGAAGCTGATATCTGCATGTACACAGGAATAGTAATGGTACCTGCAGTACCATACATAAGGCATAGGGAAGCTGCAGTCTGTAGGTAAAGGTATAGCAATTGCACCTGCAGTACCGTACATCACACATAGGGTGCAGGAAAGCTGATGTCTGCATGTACAGGTATAGTAATTGCACCTGCAGTACCGTACATCACACATAGGGCGCAGGGAAGCTGATGTCTGCATGTACAGGTATAGTAATTGCACCTGCAGTACCGTACATCACACATAGGGCGCAGGGAAGCTGATGTCTGCATGTACACAGGAATAGTAATGGTACCTGCAGTACCATACATAAGGCATAGGGAAGCTGCAGTCTGTAGGTAAAGGTATAGCAATTGCACCTGCAGTACCGTACATCACACATAGGGTGCAGGAAAGCTGATGTCTGCATGTACAGGTATAGTAATTGCACCTGCAGTACCGTACATCACACATAGGGCGCAGGGAAGCTGATGTCTGCATGTACACAGGAATAGTAATGGTACCTGCAGTACCATACATAAGGCATAGGGAAGCTGCAGTCTGTAGGTAAAGGTATAGCAATTGCACCTGCAGTACCGTACATCACACATAGGCCCTTATTCACATTGGCGCGTACGCATGCGAATTCGCACGTTTCACCCTGCTTGCCCCATTGCGCATGTGCAGCTAACGCACTGCGCATGTGCAATCTAATAAAAAAGTACTCGCAAGCAAACTTTCGCGTAGATTTCTCCGTGCGAACGAGTGCATAGGTAGTAGGCGTGCAGTGGGCGTTAGCATGGGCGCGACCATTATAATGAGCAAAAGTTGGCGTACACATGGGCGTACACATGGGCGTTCACTATGAGTGGTGGGTGTGCTTTCGCATGAGTGCAAGAGGGATTGTTCCCCTCAAACGCAAAATTTTTCGCCAGCTCAAAGCAGGTTTTTAGTTTCGCACACCTTGCTCCTTGTAATGTGCTCTTCGTACGGAGCAAACACACGCACAAAATGGATAAATCAATGGGTAAATCAATGGCACCTGCACACTATTGACACCAATACATGGTTGATTTCATGAGACAATTAACTCAGCACAACTTCTGATTGCATACCACCAGCAATCACGTGTTAGCAGATACAAACTTCTTCTGTTGCTAAAGTTATTTTGACCAAACCAATGCGCTACAACCGAACAAATCCCACCGTTAGCAGACTGAGGTGAGTGTGCGTACGAAAATGTGTGGGTGCGAGCGACCAGTTACACGTACGCGCAATGATAGTCCACCCCCCTTTTAAGTATGGTTGCGTGCGAATGATTTCGCAAGCACTATAGGCGTGCCTTCGCCCGATGCGTGCGTGTGGTTTTTTTTGGTAAGAGTGCTTGCGAATGTGCATGCGAGCGCATGAACCTGAATGAGGCCCATAGGGTGCAGAAAAGCTGATGTCTGCATGTACAGGTATAGTAATGGCACCTGGTATCCCTGGAAAAAGGGGATCCTCAGCTTTCAGTATTGGGCCCTTATATACCAGGGGCCCCTGGGCAAGTGGCCATTAAGCCCATATGAAAAGACGGCCCTGAGTGGGGATGTGATTGGATAGGAACGGTATATAATTAAGTGGCTGGTTCTGGAATGGTATGTCATGAAATCCTGCCTGTTATCACATGTGGGCTCAGAAAAATGTGAAAAACCTAATGCTTGTGTTGCCATTCCAACCCTGTAGACCTTAGCCATGTCCACCTCTTTCAGGTGTTAAACTACGGCCTGTTGACTCTCATTGGTTGACCCAATTCATTTCAACCTAAATAGAGTTGACCTAGTGACCCTTCTCAAACACTATATTCAAGTACTTTTAAAATGCAGGTGTTTTACCCACTTTATTTCCTCATTGTGTATGTATGTTTCTTCCTAGGTAACAGTCACTGGGTAGAGCCGAACTCCCACCACCTATCCCTGGAAGCTACATCCTATGCAATCCTCACACTTCTCAAGCTAAATATACTTGAGCAGGCTAGACCGGCAGTTAAATGGATCACAGAGCAGCAATTCAGTGGACAAGTTTGGGGATCAACACAAGTATGTACTGTGACTCCTCCATTAACTCAGTGACAGCTTGTACAAATGTAAACCGTTCAACTGGGTATGAGCACATCAGCCTCAACTGATCCACTAAGCAACTTGGCGGAGATGTACTAAGCTTTCAATAGAGATATGGTGGAGAGAGACAAAGTACCAGCCAATCAGCTCTCAACTTTCATATTACAGGCTGGGTTTGAAAAATTATAGTTAGGAGCTGGTTGGTACTTTACCTCTCTCTCCAAAGCTTAACACTTAGACCCTCGGTCATTATTCATTTAAAAATAAAGCTCAAGATGATCCGATACGAGACAATTTAGGCTCGTATCGGAAATGAGCCAATTTAGATAATCTCGGCCGATTGTATGTAAATTGGCCGTGTTTTGGGCCCTTTCGCTGCCCTTTTGATGCGATCCCAATCCAATGCAAGGCCCCGCGGATCGTTAGGTCTTTTCTGAGATCCTACCTGCTGCAGGTAGGATCTCAGAAATGACCATTGTAGTTGGTGCGGGTCGCGATCAGATCGCGATCACATCAGTGGCTTTTTCTGTGCCGATGGGCGGCGGCTCCCTCAGCTCGTGAGCGGGTCTTACGTTCCTGTGACGACCCACTCACGAGCAGGATCGTCCTGGTGTGTACCCAGCATAAGTTGTCTTAAGGATGACTATGAGAGAAACGTCCTTGTAGAATTTAATGCAAACAGCAGGTGTTGAACTAAGCTGCCACCTCTATACTTTCACCGGGATGCAGTCAAAATCCCGACGGTCAAAATACCGGCAACCATTGACCGACGGTCAAAATCCCGACATGGTCAAAATCCCGACATATAGAATGTAGATAGGTGAAAAAGTCAACATGACTTTCGGTCGACAGGTCGCAAGGTCGACATGGGTTTTTCACAGTTTTTTGACCCAACATGTGCCGACAGGCGGTATTTAATGCCCTACCATCCACTAGGGTGTGGTGGGAGAATAAAATAATGTGCCAAGCGCAGCGAGGCACCGTGCCCGAAGCATAGTGAGCGAAGCGAGCGCTGCGAGGGGCATCGGTTGACTTCCAACTATGTCCATGTCCACTGTGTCGACATTCGGGTAAAAAAAAACATGTCGACCGAAAGTCATGTTGACTTTTTCACCTGTCTACATTCTATATGTCGGTATTTTGACCCTGTCGGGATTTTGACCTTGTCGGGATTTTGACCTTGTCGGGATTTTGACCTTGTCGGGATTTTAAATGTCGGTATTTTGACCATGTCGGGATTTTGACCTTGTCGGGATTTTAAATGTCGGGATTTTGACCATGTCGGGATTTTGACCGTCGGTCAATAGCTGGCGGGATTTTGACCGTCGGTCAATAGCTGTCGGGATTTTGACCATCGGGATTTCATACCGAATCCCTTTCACCTGAGGTTCCAGACAGTTGGTATCGGTTTATTGGACCTTGTGGGAGCAGTAATGGAGAAATGAAGTAGCGCTTACCAATGAGAAATGATCAAAGTAAAAATCATTTAATTACATATAAAATAAACATAATTCATATACACATTTATAACAATAAAATGGTACCATAAATATGGGGGAGTAAAACCTCTCAAATTTCATCTACCTCCACCCTTCAAAAGGAGAAAAACAGCTTGCTACAGCAGTCCTACATGGATATAAATCTCCCAAGGGATACACAGTGGTAAATATACCTTCATCTTGTGTGTATTATCGAATCCAGTGGAAAATAAACCCCCAACATCCCCAGTCCAAAAGGACTCTATTGTTCCATTCGGGACTGTACCCAGACGGCACAAATAGGAGCGGATCCTATTCATCTCTTTTTTTCAATTACATTGGCATACATTGAGGGCCTTTTGAGAGGTTTTACTCCCCCATATTTATGGTACCATTTTATTGTTATAAATGTGTATATGAATTATGTTTATTTTATATGTAATTAAATGATTTTTACTTTGATCATTTCTCATTGGTAAGCGCTACTTCATTTCTCCATTGTTCCCCCTCTTTTTTAGGGACCCACTCAGTCCCTTTAAGTAGCAGCTTTTTTGACACTCACCCCATATACAGCGCCCTCGGACCACCCTAGGGTAGTCCTTTTTGTTTCTTGTGGGAGCAGTAAGCTGATTTTTTCTAAAAAACCTTGCACCGTAGGGGTGAGGGGTTGCAATGTATTTATGTTGTTCATTGTTTACTATTTTTTTTAACTATTCTAAACTATTTTACATGTTTAGCAATACTGAATAATCAAGACTTTTCCATCCAGTACAGTACTTCTATATTTATTTTACAATTATTTTGATCATTGACTTCTGGCGCACCCCAAGATGGCTGCCTCACCTATTATATATTCTTGAACCTCTCCATAAAATAGTTTCAATTCTACATAACTGGTTTCATAATCATCAAAAATATCCAAGGACTTAACTTTAACTTGTGCTACACTCAGAGGTGTAGCTAGGTGCCTGGAGCAAGGGTATGTTTCGGCACCCGTCCCTAGCCATTTTTCCTTTTTATAGTAATGCCACACAAACCATAAGGCCCATTAAATATCATGCCACACAAACCATAATGCCCATTACACATGCCACACATAACATAATGCCCATTACACATTATGCCATGCAAACCATAATGCCCATTACACATTATGCCATGCAAACCATAATGCCCATTACAAATTATGCCACGAAAACCGTAATGCTCATTACATATTGGGCCTGATTCTGGTTGACTTGCTCCCCGTGTGTTTGCACCGGGGAGCGATTGATATTCAGCGCCTGCACATTTATGCACATGTGCAGATGCTGGGTGCGAGAGGGCACGATGAACTGCTAGTTCGCCACCCCATTCGCACCTAGCAGTGAGGGTAGGGGCTGGAGGCGACAGGCTATGCCCATGGGAACGCCCAGAATTTCATGGGTGTTTCCACGAAAACTGTTGGAGTTCCCATGTAAATGGCACCATGACGCAGTTGCCGGGGGTGGGCATCTGTCATCACCGGATGTCAGCTGCCGCCCACTTCCCATACACGCACTCGCAGATGTCTTAGATTTACATGCCCCTTCCAAATCATTCAATGGTCGGTGACCATGGTGTGGGTGCATGGCCAGAGGCTCTGTGAGCTTCTAGCCATGCCCCCAGTCCCTCTGGCTGTGGGAATAGCAGCCGTGAAACAGGGCGAATTATCCTTATTGAATACTGCCCTTTGTGTGCCGTGGAAGTGCCCTCCTACTTTACTATCTGAGTATACTGTATGCAACGATTGGATCTTAGTGAATACAAAATCTCAGTAAAAACCTCCTGTATAGTATGTAATAATATTGCTATGGGTAGTAGACATGATTTCTTGGGATGCGGTCATTTGGTCTACTGCATTATGGTAGAAAGTCATTAGGTCGAATCCATTAGGTCGACATGCTAAAAGGTCGACATGACTCTAGGTCGACATGGGAAAAGGTCGACATGATTCTAGGTCGAAAGGTCATTAGTTCGACAGGTCATTAGTTCGACAAGGTCATTAGTTCGACATTGTCTATGTCGACATTCACAAGGTCGACATGGAGTTTTTCACTGTTTTTTGAGCCAACATGTGCCGACAGGCGGTATTTCATGCCCTACCATCCACTAGGGCGTGGTGGGAGAATAAAATAGTGTGCCGAGCGTAGCGAGGCACCGTGCCCGACGCATAGCGAGCGCAGCGAGCGATGCGAGGGGATGCAGTGCACTTTAAACTGTGTCCATGTCGACTGTGTTGACATTCAGGTACAAAAACAGTGAAAAACCCCATGTCGACCTTGTGAATGTCGACATAGACAATGTCGAACTAATGACCTTGTCGAACTAATGACCTGTCGAACTAATGACCTTTCGACCTAGAATCATGTCGACCTTTTCCCATGTCGACCTAGAGTCATGTCGACCTTTTAGCATGTCGACCTAATGGATTCGACCTAATGACTTTCTACCATAATGCAATAGACAAAATGATCCCAACCCGATTTCTTGATGTCTGGGTGCATATCTTATTGCAATGTTATTTCTGACTCTGAACTCATTAGAACGAAAAATATACCAGCTGTATAAATATTGACCTATATACTGTCTTACATCTTTGTTCTAGGCTACTATCATGGTGTTCCAGGCGCTTGCTGAATTTCAGGAAGAGGTCCCAGTTCAAAAAGATTTGGATATGGATGTTTCTTTTAAACTCCCTGGTAGAGCACAAGATACAACTTATCGCATTAATCTTCAAAATGCCTTGGTGGCACGCTCGGACCAGGTGAGATCTTAGTTTTGGTATGGGGAGTGATAAACGTGGCACTTATAATTGTGATGCCTACAGTATATTGGAATGGGGGTGACTGCAATGTAGTCACAGTGGAAATCTGACACAGGGTACTTAGACCCCCCACCCAGTGTGCGCTAGTGGGGGTGACTGTACAATGTACTCACAGAGGAGAATGTGACACTGGGTACTCAGACCCCCCCTGTGTGCGCTAGTGGGGGTGACTGTACAATGTACTCACAGAGGAGAATGTGACACTGGGTACTCAGAACCCCCCCCCCCCCCCACCCATGTGCGCTAGTGGGGGTGACTGTACAATGTACTCACAGAGGAGAATGTGACACTGGGTACTCAGACCCCCCCTGTGTGCGCTAGTGGGGGTGACTGTACAATGTACTTACAGAGGAGAATGTGACACTGGGTACTCAGAAACCCCCCCCCCCCACCCATGTGCGCTAGTGGGGGTGACTGTACATTGTACTCAGAGAGGAGAATGTGACACTGGGTACTCAGAACCCCCCTGTGTGCACTAGTGGGGGTGTCTGTACTATGTATTCACAGAGGAGAATGTGACACTGGGTACTCAGACCCCCCTGTGTGCGCTAGTGGGGTGACTGTACGATGTACTCACAGAGGAGAATGTGACACTGGGTACTCAGAACCCCCCCTGTGTGCGCTAGTGGGGGTGACTGTACAATGTACTCACAGAGGAGAATGTGACACTGGGTACTCAGACTTCCCCTGTGCATGCTAGTGGGGGTGACTGTACAATGTACTCACAGAGGAGAATGTGACACTGGGTACTCAGACCCCCCCTGTGTGCACTAGTGGGGGTGTCTGTACTATGTACTCACAGAGGAGAATGTGACACTGGGTACTCAGAACCCCCCCTGTGTGCGCTAGTGGGGTGACTGTACAATGTACTCACAGAGGAGAATGTGACACTGGGTACTCAGACTTCCCCTGTGCATGCTAGTGGGGGTGACTGTACAATGTACTCACAGAGGAGAATGTGACACTGGGTACTCAGACCCCCCCTGTGTGCACTAGTGGGGGTGTCTGTACTATGTACTCACAGAGGAGAATGTGACACTGGGTACTCAGAACCCCCCCTGTGTGCGCTAGTGGGGGTGACTGTACAATGTACTCACAGAGGAGAATGTGACACTGGGTACTCAGTCCCCCCCCCCCTGTGTGCGCTAGTGGGGTGACTGTACGATGTACTCACAGAGGAGAATGTGACACTGGGTAATCAGACCCCCCCTGTGTGCGCTAGTGGGGTGACTGTACAATGTACTCACAGAGGAGAATGTGACACTGGGTACTCAGTCCCCCCCCCCCTGTGTGCGCTAGTGGGGGTGACTGTACAATGTACTCACAGAGGAGAATGTGACACTGGGTACTCAGACCCCCCCTCTTTGTGCACTAGTGGGGGTGACTGTACTATGTACTCACAGAGGAGAATGTGACACTGGGTACTCAGACACCCCCCCCCCCCTGTGTGCGCTAGTGGGGGTGACGGTACAGTGTACTCACAGAGGAGAATGTGACACTGGGTAATCAGACCCCCCTGTGTGCGCTAGTGGGGGTGACTGTACTATGTACTCACAGAGGAGAATGTGACACTGGGTAATCAGACCCCTCTGTGTGCGCTAGTGGGGGTGACTGTACAATGTACTCACAGAGGAGAATGTGACACTCGACTTGCTGGAAATGGTTTCATGTTGTATCTCTTTACAGACTAAAATAAATCGAGACTTTGTGGTCACTGCAAAAGGGAAGGGAGAAGGCACTTTGCGGGTAAGTGTAGTTCAGTGATCATAACCATTTTTTTTTAATGTTTGTTCAAAGTTCATCTTGCGGAATTTTTAAAAGGACATCTTGTGCCCACATGCTTACTCCCAGTGGGGTAGCAATGCCACAACAGTCCAAGCTCTGACATGGTCATCTGCTGAAAATAACCCTCCAAAAATGGCCGCCACCTTGTAGGAGACTGATGCTAGAGGTCCTACCTTACATAAACTTTATTGGCAGGGGGTGTATCATTATGGATGCGAATTCTAGTTCTACAAGCATTGGGTCAACCACTGTAAGTGACAGTCACTGGTTTGACACATGAATTAGGTCGACTTGAGTTTTTCATGTTTTTTTTTGGTAAATATGTTCTTTTTTCATACTTTACTACCCAAGTGGGCATACAGTGAGGACAGTGTGCTGAGTGAAGCAAGCCGCGCGAGGGGCCACCGTACACATATACGCTATCCATGACGACTTGACAAGTTTAAATAGTCACCAAAAAAAATCCAGGAAAAAATCCTGTCAACCTTTTCCATGTCGACAAAATGCTTGTGTCGACCTAATGATCATGTCAGAATAATGCATGTTGACTTATTTCATGTGTCGACTTAGTTAATGTTGATCTAAATTATGTTGACCCCAGGACCAATATCCTATAGATTTTTCGTTACGCCATTGTCTACACCCCATGCATTAATTAATAATTATATTAAACCCTGATGATGTCATTCTTTCCCCAGGTGACATCAGCGTATTACGCCATTGAGACAGAGAGGGAGAGGAAATGTAATAACTTCGATCTCACTGTGACAATTAAAGACGAACCTTTCGGTGAGTATCTGTCCTGATAACTGGGATTCCCAGCAGCGTCTGCTGTCTGTGGCTATAATGATGAACCTCTAGGTGAGTGTGTGTCCTGATAACTGGGATTCCCAGCAGCGTCTGCTGTCTGTGGCTATAATGATGAACCTCTAGGTGAGTGTGTGTCCTGATAACTGGGATTCCCAGCAGCGTCTGCTGTCTGTGGCTATAATGATGAACCTCTAGGGGAGTGTGTGTCCTGATAACTGGGATTCCCAGCAGCGTCTGCTGTCTGTGGCTATAATGATGAACCTCTAGGTGAGTGTGTGTCCTGATAACTGGGATTCCCAGCAGCGTCTGCTGTTTGTGGCTATAATGATGAACCTCTAGGTGAGTGTGTGTCCTTATAACTGGGATTCCCAGCAGCGTTTGCTGTCTGTGGCTATAATGATGAACCTCTAGGTGAGTGTCTGTCCTGATAACTGGGATTCCCAGCAGCGTCTGCTGTCTGTGGCTATAATGATGAACCTCTAGGTGAGTGTGTGTCCTTATAACTGGGATTCTCAGCAGCGTCTGCTGTCTGTGGCTATAATGATGAACCTCTAGGTGAGTGTGTGTCCTTATAACTGGGATTATGTGGCAGGTGTATACTGTAATGTAAATATGAAAGAAGGGGAATGGGGTATACCCTGCCACATGATTCTTTTCTTTAGACAACTGTCCTCACAGACAGCATATTACTATTATAATCCTTTTTGTTTATTCTTTTTAATGTGTGATCCAATGTATTTGTATGATCCAACGTATAAAGTTTGGTATTACCAATACCGGGCATGGACACAGACCACATACACTTGGCTATATACCTAGCACCGTTTTTCACAACTGTTATTAATGTTGTATTTTGCTGTGTTACACTCGTTTTCACCTTACCTGGATAGGCATCCACTTATTTGAGACGCCTCGTCACATATATAGTTGGTGATGGCAACAGTATAAGTCACACCATGATACACACGAAGTGACACTTTTATTCTTCTCTTTTTGTCACTTGCATTTCTCCAATATATGGGCACACACCATATCCTTTATATCAGGATCACCAATGTGCTCAATCACACCATGTATTTAGAAAGTACTCTCTCACCTCACTTACCTTAATAATATTATAGAAAGATATTTTGTTTCCTAAATCTATCAGGCGGGTTCACGGAATGTCATAAGTATCATGAGATAATCATAATGAAAATTTTGGGCAGGAGTGTTTATTAGTGAGAAGGTGGCGATCCATAACCAGCCAGAGTATGTAACCATGGAAACCCGACGCTTCACAAAGGAACGCGATGGGATTGGAGCGGACGCATGACAGTGTCGCGCCCGCACACCACGCAACTAGATGCCGAGGGGTAACCATGACAACCATCATGTAGCGGCCAGAGCTGACACACGTCAGAGACACGCCCGTCTCTGGATACACCCCGCATGATAACCATGACAACCGCACTAACAGCATAGATGCACGTCAGAGGTGCGCCCGGCTCAAGGCACATGAGACAGCGGTAACCATGACTACCTGACGCTATGCTTGAACATTTGGGACACCGTACAGGGGCTGGCTAGTCAATGGGCTGTATGATAGGGTGAATTTTTCCCGCCAAACCTCCCGGGGGCTCGTCCACTGAGACACCCCGTGATTGGAGCACACTATAACACTTATGGTATATAAACCCTTGCAGTCACTCAGGCAGGTTGGCCCTGAGGAAGCTGAAATCTGCGAAGCGCGTGCCGGCTAGCGGTGCTCGGGCAGATGATTGTAGTTGTTTGTTTATTTTCATATTATTGCATTTATTGTTGAACCTGTGCGCTATCGCCCTAGCCCTTCTAAGGGCTTTCACTGCCACCAGCTAGGTCCTTTTGGAGGCGACTCCACTGGACTGGCACAGTGAAATAATCCTGGGGCACTCCAGTACAGCACACAGACTCCCTAACTAGGCAAGCGTTGCAGCCAATGGGAGCAATAGTTGCGAACAGACTGAGTGTGCTTACAGGGGGCGTCTAGCACCAAGGACGGTGGTCACAGGAGGAATTTCATTGGCCGAATACTGGCCTAATATTCCTAGTGAATACCAACCCTCACCAGCTGTGCCACCACGTCCTCACTTTTTCGCTAACTGATACTAGCGATATTCTGGTTACAGAGCACCCAATAAAGAGGTTAACCAACCCGCTCGTGTCACCATTACCAGCATTTGGCCCGAACAGATTATCCTCTGTACGGACCAATAGCACACGGTTCCAAGTGAAAACAGTATATACACTATAATCCACTACAAACATCAGCCTGCCACCTTAGTTTTAAAGAGTGTCACATCCCACCCCTGTTTGTAAATAAATGTTTTTATCTCGCAGTTTTTAAATCTTGGTGCACCTACACAGGACATCCTTTCTTTGTTTTCTTTACCTGTTTAATTCATGTCCGAGGTAGCACACCCCCACATGTACTACTGAATTGTCTAGAACATTATAATTCAGGGGGTCCTCTCTGTATATTTTTGTGTCTTGTGCGACCCACAAAACCTCTCCCATCCCTCCTGTGGCTATAATGATGAACCTCTAGGTGAGTGTGTGTCCTTATAACTGCGATTCCCAGCAGCGTCTGCTGTCTGTGGCTATAATGATGAACCACTAGGTGAGTATGTGTCCTGATAACTGCGATTCCCAGCAGCGTCCTGCTGTCTGTGGCTATAATGATGAACCACTAGGTGAGTGTGTGTCCTTATAACTGGGATTCCCAGCAGCGTCTGCTGTCTGTGGCTATAATGATGAACCTCTAGGTGAGTATGTGTCCTGATAACTGGGATTCCCAGCAGTGTCTGCTGTCTGTGGCTATAATGATGAACCACTAGGTGAGTGTGTGTCCTAATAACTGCGATTCCCAGCAGCGTCTGCTGTTTGTGGCTATAATGATGAACCTCTAGGTGAGTATGTGTCCTGATAACTGGGATTCCCAGTAGCATCTGCTGTCTGTGGCCTGTGGCTATAATGATGAACCACTAGATGAGTATGTGTCCTGATAACTGTGATTCCCTGCAGCGTCTGCTGTCTGTGGCTATAATGATGAACCACTAGGTGAGTGTGTGTCCTGATAACTGTGATTCCCTGCAGCGTCTGCTGTCTGTGGCTATAATGATGAACCACTAGGTGAGTGTGTGTCCTGATAACTGGGATTCCCAGCAGTGTCTGCTGTCTGTGGCTATAATGATGAACCTCTAGGTGAGTGTGTGTCCTGATAACTGGGATTCCCAGCAGCGTCTACTGTCTGTGGCTATAATGATGAACCTCTAGGTGAGTATGTGTCCTGATAACTGGGATTCCCAGCAGCATCTGCTGTCTGTGGCTATAATGATGAACCTCTAGGTGAGTATGTGTCCTGATAACTGGGATTCCCAGCAGCGTCTGCTGTCTGTGGCTATAATGATGAACCACTAGGTGAGTATGTGTCCTGATAACTGTGATTCCCAGTAGCATCTGCAGTCTGTGGCTATAATGATGAACCTCTAGGTGAGTATGTGTCCTGATAACTGCGATTCCCAGCAGCACCTGCTGTCTGTGGCTATAATGATGAACCACTAGGTGAGTGTGTGTCCTGATAACTGTGATTCCCTGCAGCGTCTGCTGTCTGTGGCTATAATGATGAACCTCTATGTGAGTGTGTGTCCTGATAACTGGGATTCCCAGCAGCGTCTACTGTCTGTGGCTATAATGATGAACCTCTAGGTGAGTATGTGTCCTGATAACTGGGATTCCCAGCAGCATCTGCTGTCTGTGGCTATAATGATGAACCTCTAGGTGAGTATGTGTCCTGATAACTGGGATTCCCAGCAGCGTCTGCTGTCTGTGGCTATAATGATGAACCACTAGGTGAGTATGTGTCCTGATAACTGTGATTCCCAGTAGCATCTGCAGTCTGTGGCTATAATGATGAACCTCTAGGTGAGTATGTGTCCTGATAACTGCGATTCCCAGCAGCACCTGCTGTCTGTGGCTATAATGATGAACCACTAGGTGAGTGTGTGTCCTGATAACTGTGATTCCCTGCAGCGTCTGCTGTCTGTGGCTATAATGATGAACCTCTATGTGAGTGTGTGTCCTGATAACTGGGATTCCCAGCAGCGTCTACTGTCTGTGGCTATAATGATGAACCTCTAGGTGAGTATGTGTCCTGATAACTGGGATTCCCAGCAGCATCTGCTGTCTGTGGCTATAATGATGAACCTCTAGGTGAGTATGTGTCCTGATAACTGGGATTCCCAGCAGCGTCTGCTGTCTGTGGCTATAATGATGAACCACTAGGTGAGTATGTGTCCTGATAACTGTGATTCCCAGTAGCATCTGCAGTCTGTGGCTATAATGATGAACCTCTAGGTGAGTATGTGTCCTGATAACTGCGATTCCCAGCAGCACCTGCTGTCTGTGGCTATAATGATGAACCTCTAGGTGAGTGTGTGTCCTGGGACAATGGTTAATTAGGAACTCTGAGAACATAGAAATCACCAGGAATAAGAAGTATCACAGGAATAAACAGGACTATAACCGGCAGGCTCCCAGTGCTGGGAGCATACCTATATACCAAGTAGCCTAAGAGGCAGCCACACTCAAAGACCAAGTGGATCAGCTTAAACCCGGAGCACTGATTCGGTGAAAACATAAAAACCCCACACAGAACATAGTGACTGTAGCCAAAAATGCAAAGGTTTAGGAAATTATTAATGCGCCCCAAGGAAGACTGCAGCACACAAATTACCCCATTGGGATTACCAATCCCACAGAACACATGGAAAATAGAAAAAATGAGGTAATTCAAGCGCTGTCTTATTCTAACTCTGGAATTCAGGTATTATGAATTGTCCAATAGCGTCTGCTTCTCCCAAAATTCTGGATCTCAGAGATGTATATGGAGAAATAGGCACAATGGGAGAGGGTCACAATCTGTTCCTCACTTGGTGGTTCAGATAACCTGTTGGTATAACTGACCTTGATATAAGGCCCTATAGGCACATAAAGGTATCTTTGCCCGTCTGTTACTTCTTATATCCCTTCATATGAAAAAGATCTCACCTGCACAAAGTGCCCTATATTCCTTGAAAGGTATCTTTCATACTCCAATCCTCGAGGTGTAGAAGAACATCAGGCTCCAATCAGGTTGAACACGGGGGATTTTTTATTCCAAAAATTACACCATACACAGATAAAAATCCAATAAAAACATAGTCAAAAATGCATACCAATAAGTCCAACCTCTGGGTCTGGAATGTCTCCAACACCGCTCACCCGGAATGAGGAGTGGAGAGATTTCCTGAGATGTCAATAAACAGGATCCAGACACCAGAGAGAAAGACACGGCACGCCTCCACAGCACCAACGCGTTTTGGACTTTAAAAGTCCTTTTTCAAGGTGTGGAGGAAGATTACCTACACCAGGTATATATACCTGAGTTGCTCTTGGGTTATGCAAAACCCATCATGGGAATTATAATTCATACATCCTAAAAACAGCCTATACTAATACAGTACATACTTAAAAACCTAGTTCATCTACATATACATATTAAGTGGGCAGTCAGACGTTAAAAATCATATTGCACATATCCATATAAATAACCACAATTCGTATACATATAAGTTCAGGAGTCCATATATTGTATGTAGCCAATAGCTGTAGCGCCAAAGGCGTCCGTCACGTGATGCGGCAATCATGTCTGAGCACGGAAATCGTGATAACATAGCTTATGTCTCCATGCTGTTACAGGATGCGGAAGTGTCATCCCCGTGACACGCACAACCAGGCCCGCTGACACGCAAGCTTCTCTTTAGACCCGGAAGTAGAGATGGTTCTGCGGCTGGAACGCATATGTTGGTCTGGTGGCCCGCATCCTTCCGGACATAGCTCTTTGTACCGGACTCCTGCTTTCAAGCCAAAATATTGGCATTGTATGCCCACATTCTTTATACAAATCTCCTCCATCCAATGAGTATAAAAAGGAATAATAGGACACATGTTAAAAATACGTATTTCATAAGATTTATAAAAAACACTTAATTTCAAAATCTGCGTTAAGTCCCCGAGGGGCTAAGGTCTTTAATTCATAGATAGTCTTCATTTCAGTTTGTGCTAGTCTTACATCTATGTTATTATTCCTTTTTTAGGACAAAAGAGGAAAGGGACTGCTGTGTGGGGAACGCACTGAGAAAATAAGGAATCATAAAATATAACCTTTATTGTTTTATCGTTAAATATTCCCAAATTTACTATACGGGAATTGTGGTTTGCAGCGAAAAATAAGGGTTAAAAACTTTTACATACAAACGTATATACATATATGGTGCTCAAAAGAGAGAAATAGAGTGTTTTAAAATCACATTTGAATCCAGTTTGAAAAATGTTAGTTTAATTTCTGTCAGTGATGTTTGTGTAACATATGATTATCCCCTTGTAGGTAAACGTTTGGAACAGTGTGGCAAGATTTCTGCTGGTCTTTTGTGTCTATAGAAATTTATAAGATGTCTAATAAAGATTTATATGATATCTAATGTCCTGTTAAAGTACAATTAATTTCTCCACCATTTGGTGCCACCTATTGGTGGTTGAGCATATTGCACTGTTTTTATCAGGAAGGGTTCCTGTTGGAAATACCTTTATTTTTCACCAATGTAACAACCTGTTGATGATTTAAACAATGGTACAGACTCTGTAATACATCAACGGCAATAGCAACGTAATCAAAATACAAAAGTGTGTCAGTTCCTCTCAGGTTAATTAACCAATTAAGGAGGAAACCATGAATGTTCGGTAAACGGAACGAATTAATTAGGCTAATCAAAGGGAAGGTGATTCGCCTAAGTCTTGAGCCAAAAGTAAACACTACGTATGGCATGTGCAGCTAAACACGAAAAACTGACAGGATGAGTTTAAAGAAAACTAGTGAGCGAGAGTTGCTCGTTTAGTCCGAGCGGGGATACCGTCTGCAGGCGGTGTATCCATCTTGCTTAACATCTCAGAAGCAGGCGGTTGCGGTCACCACCTCTGACACTGGCAGGGATACAATCTATCATCTTGTATCTGATAGAGGGAAGTGGGTGATTATGGGCTTTGAAGTGGCGAGCCACTGGCTGGTCAGAACCTTTATCTGATAAGGCTGCTCTTATGCTAGTTTTATGGTTGGCGATTCTTTCCTTAAACTGAGTGATGGTTTTACCTATATAAAGTAGCCCGCAGGGGCACTTTATATAGTATATTACGTACTTGCTGCTACATGTCAAGGGGAATTTGATGGGTATTTTTTCACCCGTGTGTGGATGGAAGAAGTGGTCTCCCGTTTCTAAGCTTGAGCAGGTAGTGCAGCCTATACATTTGTAATTACCGTTTTTGCGAGTGGGAAAGAACGATTTCGATTTTGGGGTGAATGCGCTAATGTCATTGTGGACAACTATGTCCTTTATGTTCCTTCCTCTTCTAAAAGAGGGTAGGATCGAGCTATTTTTTAAGGAAGGCAAAGTTTTGTTGCAGGAAATCACTGGCCAGAATTCACGGGCAGCTTTCATAAGTTTATTACTAGCTGTAGTGAATTTTTGGGTCCAAATAATTTTATTTTCAAGGGGTTGTTTTTGGGAAGAGCTAAGTATTGTAGTTCTGTCTAGATTCAACACCTTTTCTTTGGTATTTTTCAGGAGCTGATGGGGGTAACCACGGCATAAAAAATCAGACAACATTTTTGAGATTTCAATCTCGGCATTGATGGGGTCACTACATATTCGCCGAGCCCTTAGAAATTGGGAGTAGGGTAAGCCCCATTTAAGAGAGGGGGGATGATGGCTGGAACCTAAGAGAATGGTATTTTTATCGGTCGGTTTTTTATACAAAGAGGTGACAATTTGGCGATTAGGTAGAATGCTTACTGCCACATCTAGGAAATTGGTCGTAGAGGGGCTGCAGGTGTAAGTAAATTTAATGTCAGGGTCACTCAAATTGGCTTTATGCATAAAATCATGGAAGGATGTTTCACTGCCTGCCCAGATTACGAATATATCGTCTATGTAGCGATAATAAATTTTAATGGCATCGGCAACGGTGGGATTCGAGAAAAAGATATCCCGTTCCACCTCATGCATGAAGATATTTGCAAGGCTGGGGGCGACACAAGACCCCATCGCCACCCCCGAGCATTGCAAGAAGAACTTATTGTCAAAATAGAAGTAGTTCCTGGATAATACCAAGTCCAGAAGCTGAATAAAGAAATCGGTATCCGGACCCGTGTACAGGCTGCTGGAGATGACCGCTCGTCTCACAGATTCGATGCCACGATGGTGGGGGATTGAAGTATATAATGATACGACATCGATGGTGCATAGTATGTGGTCATCTGGTAGAGCGGGTTGTTTCATGAGTTCAATAAGAAAGGTGTTGGTATCCTTTAAATATGTAGACTGTGTAGTCACAACAGGTTGAAGAAATAAGTCAAGAAATTGCGAGACAATGTAGTACAAAGAGTCTCTCGCCGATATTATCGGCCGACCAGGTGGGTGCTGCAGATCCTTATGGATCTTTGGCAAGGTGTAAAGCAGGGGAATTTTGGGATGATGTACAGTCAACGCTTCGCAGATTTTGAGCGGAATAATTGATGCCTGCACACTACTTGCCAATAGGGAATCCAACTCAGTTTTGAATTGCTTAGTGGGGTCAGAACCAATTTCTCTGTAAACAGAAGTCACCGCCAACTGGCGATATATCTCTGATTTGTAGTCACTGGTGTTCTGGACTACCAGAGCACCACCTTTATCGGCAGTTCTTATAACAATGTCCTTGTAGGACCCCAGATCAGATAGGGCTTTGCGTTCAGAAATTGTAAGATTGTGTCTCTCCGTGTGGACGGCATGCTCACGGCTAGAGATCACAGTATCCATACAATCTAGAAACGATTTGATGGCAGGATTGTTGGAATTGGGATCAAAGGTGGATTTGGTGGTTAATGTCGGAGTGGGTGTGGGGGTAGCAGTGCTGTCTGCAAAGAATTCCCTTAGACGCAAGCGTCTACCCATTTTGTACAAGTCGACTTTTTCTTCAAAAGGGTCTGGGAAGGTTGTCGGTACGAAGGAAAGCCCTTTATTGAGGACATCTTTTTCAGTTGGAGTCAGGGTTCTGGAGGATAAATTGAATGTTATGTCCTCTTGGATTTGGACCTGTTTCTGGATCCTCGCCCACTGACCTCCTCGCCTCGTTCCAGAACATCTGTTGGACCCCATCTGGCCCTGGTGAGAACCCCTAAAGGGGGTCTTTGGCTTCCCCGTCCCCTTCCTCTCTGCGGCCTTGCACATTCTGAGTCGCTAGATGAGGGAGCACCGCTTGACCTCTCTGTGTCGAATCTGTGTTGGTGTCGATATCTACGCGGGTGGTCCTGGGGTTGACTTCTCCCGTATGCCCAGCTGTAGACTTTGTAATCACTGTAGTCACGGTCAACGGTTTCACGTTTAGATTTTTTAAATTGAATCAAGTCTTTGCGGTATTGTTCAATCTCTACGCTCAGGCGACCCAACCAATCCTGGGATTTATCTGATTTGATCGAATTCAAGTGTGCAGCTTCGAAAGCTGGGCAAATGCTTTGTCTCCTTCATTCCTTGTGAAAATGAAAAATTTTGAGCCAGAACTGCATTTTTGTGTAAAAAATGTAATTTTTCATTTTCACTGCCCAGTTGTATCAAAATTGGTGAAACCCCTGGGGGTTTGAAATGTACACTATACCCCTAGATGAATTCCCTGAGGGGTGTAGTTTGCACAATGGGGTCACTTGTGGGGGGGTTCCACTGTATTGGTGCTTTGGGGGTCTTGCTAATGCGACATAGCACCCACCAACATTCCACCAGAATCTGTGCTACAAAATCCAAATATCACTCCTTCCCTTCTGAGTCCTGCCATTTTTTGGTCACACATGAAGCATTGCCGTACTCGGGAGAAATTGGGGCACAGATTTTGGGGTGCTTTGTCTCCTTCATTCCTTGTGAAAATGAAAAATTTTGAGCCAGAACTGCATTTTTGTGTAAAAAATTTAATTTTTCATTTTCACTGCCCAGTTGTACCACAATTGGTGAAACCCCTGGGTGTTTGAAATGTACATTATACCCCTAGATGAATTCCCAGAGGGGTGTAGTTTGCAAAATGGGGTCACTTGTGGGGGGCTTCCACTGTATTGGTGCTTTGGGGGTCTTGCTAATGCGACATAGCACCCATCAAAATTCCACCAGAATCTGAGCTGCAAAATACAAAAATTACTCCTTCCCTTCTGAGTCCTGCCATGCACCCAAATGGTATTTTTTGGTCACATATGAGGCATTGCCGTACTCGGGAGAAATTGGGGCACAGATTTTGGGGTGCTTTGTCTCCTTCATTCCTTGTGAAAATGAAAAATTTTGAGCCAGAACTGCATTTTTGTGTAAAAAAATGTAATTTTTCATTTGCACAGCCCAGTTGTATCAAAATTGGTGAAACCCCTGGGGGTTTGAAATGTACCCTATACCCCTAGATGAATTCCCTGAGGGGTGTAGTTTGCAAAATGGGGTCACTTGTGGGGGGCTTCCACTGTATTGGTGATTTGGGGGTCTTGCTAATGCGACATAGCACCCACCAAAATTCCACCAGAATCTGAGCTGCAAAATCCAAAAATCACTCCTTCCCTTCTGAGTCCTGCCATGCACCCAAATGGTATTTTTTGGTCACATGTGAGGCATTGCCGTACTCGGGAGAAATTGGGGCACAGATTTTGGGGTGCTTTGTCTCCTTCATTCCTTGTGAAAATGAAAAATTTTGAGCCAGAACTGCATTTTTGTGTAAAAAATGTAATTTTTCATTTGCACAGCCCAGTTGTATCAAAATTGGTGAAACCCCTGGGGGTTTGAAATGTACACTATACCCCTAGATGAATTCCCTGAGGGGTGTAGTTTGCAAAATGGGGTCACTTGTGGGGGGCTTCCACTGTATTGGTGCTTTGGGGGTCTTGCTAATGCGACATAGCACCCACCAAAATTCCACCAGAGTCTGAGCTGCAAAATCCAAAAATCACTCCTTCCCTTCTGAGTCCTGCCATGCACCCAAATGGTATTTTTTGGTCACATGTGAGGCATTGCCGTACTCGGGAGAAATTGGGGCACAGATTTTGTGGTGCTTTGTCTCCTTCATTCCTTGTGAAAATGAAAAATTTTGAGCCAGAACTGCATTTTTGTGTAAAAAAATTTAATTTTTCATTTGCACAGCCCAGTTGTATCAAAATTGGTGAAACCCCTGGGGGTTTTAAATGTACACTATACCCCTAGATGAATTCCCTGAGGGGTGTAGTTTGCAAAATGGGGTCACTTGTGGGGGGCTTCCACTGTATTGGTGCTTTGGGGGTCTTGCTAATGCGACATAGCACCCATCAAAATTCCACCAGAATCTGAGCTGCAAAATACAAAAATCACTCCTTCCCTTCTGAGTCCTGCCATGCACCCAAATGATATTTTTTGGTCACATATGAGGCATTGCCGTACTCGGGAGAAATTGGGGCACAGATTTTGGGGTGCTTTGTCTCCTTCATTCCTTGTGAAAATGAAAAATTTTGAGCCAGAACTGCATTTTTGTGTAAAAAATGTAATTTTTCATTTGCACAGCCCAGTTGTATCAAAATTGGTGAAACCCCTGGGGGTTTGAAATGTACACTATACCCCTAGATGAATTCCCTGAGGGGTGTAGTTTGCAAAATGGGGTCACTTGTGGGGGAGTTCCACTGTATTGGTGCTTGGGGGGTCTTGCTAATGCGACATAGCACCCACCAACATTCCACCAGAATCTGAGCTGCAAAATCCAAAAATCACTCCTTCCCTTCTGAGTCCTGCCATGCACCCAAATGGTATTTTTTGGTCACATGTGAGGCATTGCTGTACTCGGGAGAAATTGGGGCACAGATTTTGGGGTGCTTTGTCTCCTTCATTCCTTGTGAAAATGAAAAATTTTAAGCCAGAACTGCATTTTTGTGTAAAAAATGTAATTTTTCATTTGCACAGCCCAGTTGTATCAAAATTGGTGAAACCCCTGGGGGTTTGAAATGTACACTATACCCCTAGATGAATTCCCTGAGGGGTGTAGTTTGCAAAATGGGGTCACTTGTGGGGGGTTCCACTGTATTGGTGCTTGGGGGGTCTTGCTAATGCGACATAGCACCCACCAACATTCCACCAGAATCTGAGCTGCAAAATCCAAAAATCACTCCTTCCCTTCTGAGTCCTGCCATGCACCCAAATGGTATTTTTTGGTCACATGTGAGGCATTGCCGTACTCGGGAGAAATTGGGGCACAGATTTTGGGGTGCTTTGTCTCCTTCATTCCTTGTGAAAATGAAAAATTTTGAGCCAGAACTGCATTTTTGTGTAAAAAAATGTAATTTTTCATTTTCACTGCCCAGTTGTACCACAATTGGTGAAACCCCTGGGGGTTTGAAATGTACACTATACCCCTAGATGAATTCCCTGAGGGGTGTAGTTTGCAAAATGGGGTCACTTGTGGGGGGGTTCCTAAATTTTAGCATCTTATGGTGCCTAGAAACCTACATGGTGCCTAAAAAATAATCTCATAAAAAGGAGGCTCCAAAATCAAGTAGGTGCTCCTTCTATTATGAAGCCTGTGGTTTGGTCAACGTGCACACTAGGGACACATATAGGATATTTATGAAAACAAAAGAATTGGGGGAATCAATTTTTAGTCACATTTCTCTAGTAAAATCTACTGTGTTTCTTAGAAAAATGTATTCAAATTGAAAATCTGCAAAAAAAATGAAATTTTGAAATTTCACCTACACTTTGTTTTAATTCCTGTGAAACACCTAAAGGGTTAACAAACTTCCAAAATGCTGTTTTGAATACTGTGAGGGGTGCAGTTTTTGAAATGGCATCATTTATGGGGGTGTCTCACATACAAGTCCCTCAAAGTCACATCAGAACTGAACTGGTCCCTAAAAAAATCAGTGTTTGAAATTTTCTTGAAAATTTGCTATTCATATTGTAAGCCTCCTAGTGTCCAAAAAAATTAAAAGGAAGTTGAAATAATGATGGAAACATAAAGTAGACATATGGTCTATGTTAGTTATTAACTATTTTGAGTGGTATGATTATTTGTCTCACAAGCAGAAAATTTAACATTTTGCAAATTGCTAAATTTTCCATTTTTTTACGACATTTTGGTATTTTTCACAAAAAAACACAGACTGTATCGACCCAAATTTACCACTAATTTGAAGTACAATGTGTCACGAGAAAACAATCTCAAAATCACTGGGATAAGTAAAAGCAAAAAAAAGTTATCCCCACTTAAGTGATACATGTCAGATTTGAAAAAAAGGGCTCTGTCAGGAAGGCAAAAACTGGCTCTGTCAGGAAGGGGTTAAGATTTGGAGGCCAGATCATAAGATTATGAATAGACAGGGTATATGGGTAATGTCAACAACTATGGCTTTGTGCCTGAGTGGATTATATCAGACACTGGCTCTATAACACCAGGGGGATATGTGGGAAAATCTAGGCTATTGTCCATAGGTCTAGCAAGTCTTTGCATACCTAATTATATGGTAATTATGGTATTGTATATATTGGCCTCAATCAATTAACCCTGCTTGTCCCTGCGGTATGTGAATGTGTTTACAGTAACAATACTATGGTAATTATGTAACTGGTAACACAATGGGGCGGGCTGTGTTCCCGAGGGGATGCTGCTAGACAATGTGGCTCCAAAACAGCAGGGGACACATGGGAAATTCCAGGTTATTGTCCTTAATTAATCAGAGAAACCCCACATTTATGGGACAACCAATCAGAGGGCTGAGTTATGGCGGGAAGATTCTCTTTGTATGTGGCAGGATAAATTGTGGCTCAGATGCTGCTAGTTATCCAGACTGTGACTCTGCTACGTCCTATACAGACCTGCTGCTTGGATCATCTCTACAGAACATATCACCAGGAAATACCCTAGAGCATATTCCTGGGACTATTGCTGGCATCCAGATCATATTATCACCACATTACCTGTAGTGTTCCAGCACTCCACTGCATTGTATATCACTTCTATATCATTACACAGGTAAGTCATTGTTGGTACTTAATTAGGAGATGTGTTGTTTTGCTAATGGTGTGACGTTATGTTCCATGTTCCTCATGATTGCATCTACCTATAGTTTTTTGAAACATTAGTTAGTTGCCTTGTCCATATTATATACAAGGTGCCTGTATTTAGATGCTGTTTTTTTGGACATAGACACAAATAGTAACAACATATTTCTGCAATATATGCTACTTGTAGGTCACCATTAGTCATATAACTTGTGGCTTATCCCAATATTTGCCAGCCATTTTGTGCATCTCACTTTTGCTAGCTGGTGCCTATAATGTTCACTTCCCATTTTCAAAATGTAATGGTCACTTATTGTGCTCTATATTTATTATTATACTTGTCTGTTTAAGATTATGGAGAAGAAGATTACAGTAATGGAGAAGAAGAAGGTGAGTCGTGGAAGATTCTATCATGTCAACCACAATTGGCCAAGTGTACCCGTATTGGCAAAGACACTGGCCACAGCGGTGCCACAAAATCCCAAACCACAGAAAACTGGACATGAAAATGAGTTAATAAATAATGCTAATGCTAAAACAACCACTGTGGTGCTATCCAAGGGGAAGCAAAAGAGACGAATCCTGCAAGAAGAGCCATCTGCTGCTGTGACAGTTGTGGATCCATCAGTGAATATTATGGAGATCCCAATTGTCCATGAGGAACCAACATCACACATGGATGTGACAATGGATCACCGAGGTTACATGTTTCAGCCTCAGGACAAAGCATCTATGCAAGACACTGCACAATTACCCCACACCGAACACAAGCTTACAGGGTGCCGCAACTGTAAGCGCAGCTGTGCTGGAAGGGTGGGAGAGCCTAATGCTATTAAAAGTAATGAAGATGTACAAATAAAGAGAATAAGTCATCTGGAGGCAGAAATTATTAGTTTTAAAGAAGGTTTAAAGGACGCTGTTACGGAAGCCATAAAACAAGCCATTAACCAGTCCAAGGAAGAATTGCTCAGCGCTGTTACCGAAGCCACAAAACAAGCCATCCACCAGTACAAGGAAGAATTGCTCAGCGCTGTTACCGAAGCCACAAAACAAGCCATCCACCAGTACAAGGAAGAATTGCTCAGCGCTGTTGCGGAAGCCACAAAACAAGCCATTCACCAGTACAAGGAAGAATTGCTCAATGCTGTTGGCCAGCCCACCAGGAAAACACATGACAAACCAATACATCGCTCTGGTGAAATGGTCATTGATGAAGCTCCTGATGTCAATGATGGTCATGCAAATGTTGACTTGAACAATGTACCGGTTCCATCAGTCCACTCTTCAGCAGAACTTCTTACATTACACAGCAATGGTAGTGGACTATCATCTGGAAGACCTGCCTTGTCCATCACACCAACACAGCTGACCAAATGTGGAACATCTCTGCTTGATATCCCCCTAACAGACATCTCCACTGAGATGGACAGCGATATGTACGATAAATGCAATGGAGATATAGATAAATATGTCCGAGCAATCTTCCAAACACATGTGCCACATGATCTGTACCTGACGTGGGTCAAGCGTGTCAACTTTGAGGGACTGAGGGGGAAAATAGCAATGCCCAGCAATTTGAGGGAAGATTTAGTGACAAGATGCGGAGTGAAGTTCGGCTTTTGGAAAATTACAAGAAAATCTATACAATATGTAATAACTGACCTACTACGGAAGCCCACGGTACAGCCATGGTAGAGTGTAATCATACGGACAGGACTGCAATCTTCTAACTGTTACAGTGTGGTCTGAGCAGGACTTGACACCACTGTGATATGAAAGACCAAGAGATTATGGACTTTATTCACACATCAACACAAAAACGTTTAGCAGGTTTATAATGATGTAGTTGGTACTGTAATGTGATTACTGTATTATATCAATTCATTATAGTATTTATAATTACACATCACCAGCACCATCCTCTCATCATCCAGCATTGTCCATATCCCAGTGCACAATAGTAACGCCACCAGCTCTTTGTGTCCCTCTTTGTGTTTCTTTGATGCCAATTTTTAAACTAAAAACTTTACTATAAATTTATACTTTGAAATATATAAAAATCCACTGTAATTAGTAATCTGCTTCATTATGAAGGATTATTTCCTGTAAATAAAGTAATACAGCTACGGTACTGCACACTGTCATATACTATGGAGTAATGTACACTTATTTGTACTTGCTGTTGTACTGAATGAAAATGCTTCACAAAATGAAACTACTCTGCAGCAGCACTGTAAGTAATAAATATTCATTTATATATCATTGTTCTCATTATTGCATAGTGATATTTTTCTTTTACATGAAGGAACCTGGGCTTTTTTTTATTAAAAGTTTTTATTAATTTTGAGAAAGAATAAAAAACAGTTACATTAACATACATAAGCAAATAAAGCATTAACAAAATACGATGTAATTGGTACAGTGTCATTTATAAACATTACAAAGCGATCATGTGTTCCGTATATACAGTAAAAATAAGGAAATATTACAATATAAGCATCCAGGGGCGGATCCAGGTTAAAATGACAGGGGGGGGCACCATGATAAAAGAGGGTTTGGGTAGGGGAGGGGCGGTGTTAGTGGTGCCAGTGTACATGCTAAGAGAGTGGCAGAGAGAGGGTGGGAATGGGATTAATAATAGGCCCTGGCATTTAAAGTACGCAGGCCCACCATGGCGACAAAAGTGAAGCATGTAGTTGTGCGCACGCCAAAGGCACGCGCCAGAAAAGGGGGTGTGGCCACTCAACAGTGGGCTTGTCCTTGAGTGTAGTGTACCACACCATATACAACTTCTACACATTATGCAACAAAATACTAGACCCCATTATACTTGCCTCTTACACATGATGCCAAATGGAATGAGCCAAAATTCAAATAATGCCACATGGTTTGAGCCAAAATTCACATAATGCCACATGGATTGAGCCAAAATTCATACAATGCCACATGGATTGTGTCGAAATTCACATAATGCCACTTGGGTTGAGCCAAAATTCAAACAATGCCACATGAATTGTGTCGAAATTAACATAATGCCACACAGATTGAGCCAAAATTCACACAATAACACATGGATTGAGCCAAAATTCACATAATGCCAAATGGATTGAGCCAAAATTCAAATAATGCCATATGGATTGTGTCAAAATTCATACAATGCCACATGGATTCTGCCAAAATTAACATAATAACACACGGATTGAGCCAAAATTCACATAATGCCACAAGGATTGAGCCAAAATTCAAATAATGCCACATGGATTGTGTCGAAATTCACATAATGCCACATGGATTGAGCAAAAATTAAAATAATGCCACACGGATTGAGCCAAAATTCAAATAATGCCACATGGATTGTTTCGAAATTAACATAATGCCACACGGATTGAGCCAAAATTCACATAATGCCAAATGGATTGAGCCAAAATTCACATACTGTAATGACACTTTGATTGTGTCAAAAATCACATAATGCCACACGGATTGAGCCAAAATTCATAAAATGCCATACGGATTGAGCCAAAATTCACATAATGCCACACAGATTGAGCCAAAATTCACAATACGTTTCATAAACAGGAACATTGTCCACCAAAGGCACGCATTAAACATTTACACCATAATGTCCATTACATGTTAAGTTACACACCATTATGTCCATTATGTATTATGCCAAACACCATAATGCCTATTAAAAATTATGCTACATAAGTGCTGCTTATCTACATGCTCATTACCAAGGGTTCCATGCTCATTGCCAGAGGTTCCATGCTCATTTCCAAGGGGAATACATGCTTGCGGTAAATGGGGGACAGCCGCCACAAGGCAGAAGTGATAGCCACTGACAGTGGCAGAGCCTGGCTGTATTCAATGCAAGCACTTCCGGCGCGATGAATCACCTTGTACATACATATATTCTCAAGTTTATATTCAGAAAGACGATTTTGTGATGGATATTGGAATAAAACAGTTAAAGTAAAAAATGTTCACAATAAATAATATGTGCATCTAATATAGATATTGTCTCCTAAAGTTTTCACATTTTGCAATATTGATAACTAACAGATTTCTAGTATAGATTTATTAAATAACATGGGGTCAATCTAATTAGGTGTGAAGAATGCAATGGGCCATTGCATTGGCTATGGCATTTCAACAACGGCACCCAATCTCATACCCTGTTGCAGGCCGATTGCCTCCCAATTTTGCACAAAATTGCTTGGGCACCTGTGCCCGCATGCCTGCCCTTACGCTCTGGCTACGCCCTTCCGGTCCACAGATAGGGGATCCTGGTCTCATGGGACCTGTCCAATAGGGGATTCCCTGTTACCATCAGCAACCGCCTGTTAATGAGTCCACCCACTATGCAGTGGGTGGGGTTATTGTTGCCACTACAAGACTCCTCCTACGTGGCACCTGAGTACTACCTACTGTAGGGTGTGTGCCGACACGCTGCTGACACACCCCCGACTGGCTTTGCTTGGTTCCCCACTGGTCATGGACCAGGCCTCTTCTTTGGTAGCTGGCAGGGCGGAGACTGGGAGGACACCGGATACTGGTACCCAGAACAGCAGGAGAATGGAACTATAGCAATAATTCTGTCTATGGGTTGTAACCCTCAATTTACAAAGAGTAATCCCTGTAACTCAAGAATATAATTCAATATAATATAAACTATAAAATAATAATAAATACTAAGTCATGTATATTTATATTATGGCATCCTACCCTTAATGGGTGAACACATAACCTTACACACAAATTGTCTATGTTACCTTTTTAAAACATGAGATGTACTCTAAGGTTTCCATGGTGTATGTAATGCTTCTCAAAATAACACCTATAAAAATTAGCAAAACTTGGAGCAAATCTCGACCCCATAGCCATGCCAAATATGAATTATTAAGAATAAATAAATGTAAATATAGATTTTTTTATTTTTAATAATTAGTATTTGGCACTGCTATTGACAGCTGGGCAGAGAGCAGGGGGCTGCACTGCACTGCACTGCAGGTCACGGCTGTTTGAAATAATATCCCTTTCACAACAGAAAATGCAGGGATTTACCCGGGTATATTGTCCCTGCATTTTCTGATGTGAGGGGGAGAGACAACCACTCCCCTCTCCCTACCCCCCTTTATACATACATAAATACATGTATTTATTCACCCATCAATCCTGGATCATTTTTAATAATCTTTATTATTCTAATAGTGCATTTTTAACAAATAATGGTCATTTATTTATCATTCTATGAACACTATTTATGAGGAAGGTCACTTGTAATAAGATTAAGATTTGAAGGCCAGATCATAACACTATGAATAGACAGGGTATATGGGTAATGTCAACAACCATGGCTTTGATCTAGAGGGGATTATAGTAGACACTGGCTCTATAACAGCAGGGGTCATGCAGGGAAATTCTAGGCTATTGTCCATAGGTCAAGCAAGTCTTTGTACACCTAATTATATGGAAATTATGGGATTGTATATATTAGCCTTAATCATTTAACCCTGCTTGTCCCTGTGATATGTGAATGTGTTTACAGTAACAATACTATGCTAATTATGTATCTGGTAGCACAATGTAGTGGGCTGTGTTCCAGAGGGGAGTCAACTTTGATGGACACGAAGGGGAAAAATAATAATGTCCAACAATGACATATGACATCACCAGCCCCATCCTCTCATCATCCAGCATTGTCCATCTTGTTTTATGCCAAATTTTAAAGTATACACTTTATTGTTAATGATTTGCAACTATGATTTAAGTTTATACTTTGAAATATATAATAACCTGGTCTGATTAGTAATTAGCTTAATTATAAAGTAGTGTTTACTGTCAATAAAGTAACACAACTATATCACATGACCTTCTTATATATAAAATATAACAATATCATATATGTGTCTTAATTGTTGCTAATTAGTCATCAGATTAGGTAGATATCTAGGACATAAAATGGAATAACTTAATTGAAAGAGCACTTGAAGTAAGGGATGTTATGGGAGAGTGAATGAGAGTGGTCCAAGGGTGGAGGGAACATGGGAGAAGTATTAGAGTCAGGAGAGGGAGTACAGAGAATACTGAGGGTTCTGTAGAGGGCAGGAGGGGGTGTGGCGATAAATTATTTTTGGAAAGGAAGTATATGGAGGAGAGTGAGGGAGCTTTGTAGATTTGAAGGAGGAGTTTACACTTGATCCTGTTTGAGGTTGGGAGAACAATTGCATAGAGATGAGAGGATACCATTGGTGACTACTGTCAGGGTGATTTCACTAGAATAGAGGGTATGATAACTCATTACATGTGGGACAAGAAAGGATTAAGTTAAGAGAAAGAGGCAGTGAATGGAGAGCACATGTTGCAGAAGTGATACATGAGAGAGTGCTTGAATAAGAATGAGAAGATGACATAAGATACAGAAAGATAAAAGAGGTGGATAAACTATATGTAGCATATCAGTGACAGGTGAGAGTGGAGGGGAGATGGGAGAAAGTGGTCATGTAGAGGGGGAGAGGTAGGAGAGCAATCAATTTATTTTCTCTGGTGCAAGGGACAAAAGAATACAAAGAGGGGAGTGTGAGATCTGGGACTGAGAGGAGAAGGGGACATGGGAGGAGATGTTCTGCCTGATAGATTCTATGTTTTGGCACAAAAAGTAGAGTTGGAGAAATAATAAATGTTACAGGAATGGGAGAAGATGAGTATCAGTAAATGACCATGACTGTGGGTGGGGGAGTATGAACATTGGAATTTCCCAAAGGAGAGTATGAGGGAAAGTAGTTTGGAGGTAGCAGAGCAGATTATTTGTTAATGGTGACGTTGAGGTATGTGAGGATGATGAGGGCAGGCAGGTTACAGAAAATACAGAGGGTGAGTTAAGCCTCAACGTCAAAGTTGTTCTGACTTATTATAAAGCCATGGGCTGTAGACACCTTCCCTTTTAAAAATAATAATTATGGGATCCAGTCTCCTGGGGAACCTGTATTGGTGCTGACTGGCTAGTGCTGGTGCAATGATGGTCAGGGGAATCACACACTGCAGGTCTCCATTCTACAGTTCTCCTGCTGCTGGCTCATATAGTCCATTGTTCACAAAGAAATAATGGAAGGGTGGACACACACAGCAAATTAGGTACAAGTGCTTATTAATCTTAGTATTCATCTTAGAGGAGGCTCCCAAATCTATATTATTATTATTATTATTATTATTATTATTATTATTATTATTATTATTATTATTACTACAGAGAATACATGTGTTTATTCACCCATCAATCCCAGATCATTTTTAATAATCTTTATTATTATAATAGTGCATATTAAACAAATAATGGTCATTTATATATCATACTATGAACACTCTGTGTGAGGAAGGTCACTTGTCATACGATTAGGATTTGGAGGCCAGATCATAAGACTACGAATAGACAGGGAATATGGGTAATGTCAGCAACCATGGCTTTGTGCCAGAGGGTATTATATCAGACACAGGCTCTATAACAGCAGGGGGATTTGTGGGAAATTCTAGACTATTGTCCATAGGTCAAGCAAGTCTTTGCACACCTAATTATATGGTAATTATGGTATTGTATGTATTGGCCTTAATCAATTAACCCTGCTTGTCCCTGCGGTATGTGAATGTGTTTACAGTAACAATACTATGGTAATTATGTAACTGGTAACACAATGGGGCAGGCTGTGTTCCCGAGGGGATGCTGCTAGACAATGTGGCTCCAAAACAGCAGGGGACACATGGGAAATTCCATGTTTTTGTCCTTAATTAATCAGAGAAAACTCACACTTATGGGACAACCAATCAGAGGACTAAGTTATGGCGGGAAGATTCTCTTTGTATGTGGCAGGATAAATTGTGGCTCAGATGCTGCTAGTTATCCAGACTGTGACTCTGCTACTTCCTGTACAGACCTGCTGCTTGGATCATCTCTACAGAACATATCACCAGGAAATACCCTAGAGCATATTCCTGGGACTGTTGCTGGCTTCCAGATCATATTATCACATTACCTGTAGTGTTCCAGCACTCCACTGCATTGTATATCACTTCTATATCATTACACAGGTAAGTCATTGTTGATACTTAATTAGGACATGTAATGTTTTGCTCATTGTGTGATGTTCTGTTCCATGTTCCTCATGATGGCATCTGCCTATAGTTTTTTGAAACATCAGTTATTTGCCTTGTCCATATTATATACAAGGTGCATGTATTTAGATGCTGTGTTTTTGGACATAGACACAAAGAGTAACAACATATTTCTGCAATAAATGCTACTTGTAGGTCACCATTAGTCATATAACTTGTGGCTTATCCCAATATTTGCCAGCCATTTTGTGCCATCCCACTTTTGCTAGCTGGTGCCTATAATGTTCACTTTTCCTATTTACCTTGTCTACATCTATTACAAGATCAATGTACTAAGATGTTCTCTCCTGAAATGTGTGCTGCTGGTATGTCACTGTTGATCAGCTGACTCATTACCCAACACTCTTGTGGCCATTTTTGTGTAATGTCTCTCCTGCTAACCTTTATCCAAACTATTATAAGACACTTAGCTGCAGCATAATTTATATCGTACAAGTACCCTGGTGCAATGTTATGTACCTAGTTACACACACTCATGGCTAGGCCCACAGCTGATGGTGGCCATTTTATGCATTGTCTCGTAGCTAGACCCATAGCTTAGGGCAGCCATATTCTGTAATTTCCTATTTGCTACTTATTACTAGTAATGTTCTTTAACCATTATTTGCCTTATTGGACAGAGTAGCTACACACTTAGTAAATGTATTAATGTGACATACCAGGCTCACTGCTTTCTGTGCCAATTATTTATCATACAATGTACTGTATGTGCACTTGTTAATAATTATTTTCAAAATGTAATGGTCACTTATTGTGCTCTATATTTATTATTATACTTGTCTGTTTCAGATTATGGAGAAGAAGATTACAGTAATGGAGAAGAAGAAGGTGAGTCGTGTAAGATTCTATCATGTCAACCACAATTGGCCAAGTGTACCCGTATTGGCAAAGACGCTGGCCACAGCGGTGCCACAAAATCCCAAACCACAGAAAACTGGACATGAAAATGAGTTAATAAATAATGCTAATGCTAAAACAACCACTGTGGTGCTATCCAAGGGGAAGCAAAAGAGACGAATCCTGCAAGAAGCGCCATCTGCTGCTGTGACAGTTGTGGATCCATCAGTGAATATTATGGAGATCCCAATTGTCCATGAGGAACCAACATCACACATGGATGTGACAATGGAACACCGAGGTTACATGTTTCAGCCTCAGGACAAAGCATCTATGCAAGACACTGCACAATTACCCCGCACCGAACACAAGCTTACAGGGTGCCACAACTGTAAGCGCAGCTGTGCTGGAAGGGTGGGAGAGCCTAATGCTATTAAAAGTAATGAAGATGTACAAATACAGAGAATAAGTCATCTGGAGGCAGAAATAATTAGTTTTAAAGAAGGTTTAAAGGACGCTGTTACGGAAGCCATAAAACAAGCCATCCACCAGTCCAAGGAAGAATTGCTCAGCGCTGTTGCGGAAGCCACAAAACAAGCCATCCACCAGTACAAGGAAGAATTGCTCAATGCTGTTGGCCAGCCCACCAGGAAAACACATGACAAACCAATACATCGCTCTGGTGAAATGGTCATTGATGAAGCTCCTGATGTCAATAATGGTCATGCAAATGCTGACTTGGACAATGTACCTGTTCCATCAGTCCACTCTTCAGCAGAACTTCTTACATTACACAGCAATGGTAGTGGACTATCATCTGGAAGACCTGCCTTGTCCATCACACCAACACAGCTGACCAAATGTGGAACATCTCTGCTTGCTATCCCCCTAACAGACATCTCCAGTGAGATGGACAGCGATATGTACGATAAATGCAATGGAGATATAGATAAATATGTCCGAGCAATCTTCCAAACACATGTGCCACATGATCTGTACCTGACGTGGGTCAAGCGTGTCAACTTTGAGGGACAGAGGGGGAAAATAGCAATGCCCTACAATTTGACGGAAGATATAGTAACAAGATGCGGAGTGAAGTTCGGCTTTTGGAAAATTACAAGAACATCGGTAAAATATGTAATAAATGACCTACTACAGAAGCCCACGGTACAGCCATGGTAGAGTGTAATCATTCGGACAGGACAGCAATCTTCTAACTGTTACAGTGTGGTCTGAGCAGTACGTGACACCACTGTGATATGAAAGACCAAGAAATTATGGACTTTAATCACACATCAACACAAAAAGGTTTAGCAGGTTTATATTGATGTGGTTGGTAATGTAATGTGATTACTGTATTATATCAATTCATTATAGTATTTATAATTACACATCACCAGCACCATCCTCTCATCATCCAGCATTGTCCATATCCCAGTGCACAATAGTAACGCCACCAGCTCTTTGTGTCCCTTATAGGGTGTTTCTTCGATGCCAATTTTTAAACTAAAAACTTTACTATACGTTTATACTTTGAAATATATAAAAATCCACTGTAATTAGTAATTTGCTTCATTATGAAGGATTAGTTCCTGTAAATAAAGTAATACAACTATGGTACTGCACACTGTCATATACTATAGAGTAATGTACACTTATTTGTACTTGCTGTTGTACTGCATGAAAATGCTTCACAAAATGAAACTACTCTGCAGCAGCACTGTAAGTAATACATATTCATTTATATATCATTGTTCTCATTATTGCATAGTGATATTTTTCTTTTACATGAAGGAACCTGGGCTTTTTTTTAATTAAATGTTTTTATTAATTTTGATAAAGAATCAAAAACAGTTACATTAACATACATAAGCAAATAAAGCATTAACAAAATACAATGTAATTGGTACAGTGTCATTTATAAACATTACAAAGCGATCATGTGTTCCGTATATACAGTAAAAATAAGGAAATATTACAATATAAGCATCAGCGGAGGGGCAGAACAAATAGTATCCTCATGATCCGCTGGGCAGTAAACTCAGTGCACATGTGGAAATGATATGATAATAGGAGGGAATAAAGAAAGACAAGCGTTCAAGGCCAAGTGACGTATGGAGATTCTAGCCATCTATCCCAGACTTTGTGGAATGTATGTTCTGTGTTCCTAGGAATGTAAATATATTTTTTATGGGCAATGGTTGGTCAAAGATTTCCAAGTAGCAAGCGCTGGGCCATGAGCTGCCATCCAAGTCCTGGCCTTAGCAATAGTACAGAGATTGTATAGATATGGGGCCTGATTCTGGTTCACTTGAAAAAGCAAATTATCTCTCTAATGGAGTTAGATTTGGGTGGGTTATTTTGTTTCTGTGCAGAATAATAACTGTCTGTTTTATTTTTATACTGCAATATAGAATATATCCTTTGTACGGCGCTGCGAAACACTTGTGGCGCCTTATAAATAAAATTATAATAATAATAATAATAGAAATCATTTTGAAGTACAAACCCCACACACACATCTCAGGGGGAAATTTACTAAGATGTGTATTCTACTTCACATGTGATGTTGCTATGGGCAACCAATCAGATCCTGTCTACTATCTTCTAGAGGAGGGGTGGGCAACAAGCGGCCCTCCAGATGTTGATGAACTACACATCCCAGCATGCCTTGCCTTAGTTTTGCTATTTGGTCATGCTGAAACTGATGCAAGGCATGCTGGGATGTGTAGTTCATCAACAGCTGGAGGGCCGCTTGTTGCCCACCCCTGTTCTAGAGGGTGCTAAATAAATAAGAAGTAGATTCTGATTGGTTGGCCATAGCAACATCACATGTGAAGTAGAATACACATCTTAGTAATGAATAAGTATTTTCCCTTTATTCTCTCTGCACCTGTTACATCTGCCCCATCTGCAGTGCACATGGCTTTGCCCATTGGAGAGAGAATTTGGTTTAGCAAGTGAGCCAGATTCAGGGCCATTGTCTAGTGCTGCTTTCTAGTGATTCCTCATCTATCACTGGGCGTCCACCTGCCTTACGGTCATCGGACATCAGACGCCCGCCCATTTATGGCAGCAGAGACTGACCTAGATTTGCGAGCACTGCAGAAATTATTTGATGGTCGCCGTCCTTTGAATGATTCGGGCCTGCATGCAAGCCTGTGAATAACAGAAGAGAAGGGAGTAGCAGTAGAAGAGAACAGCCAGTAGCGCTGGGGGATCAGACCCATTAATCAATTATATAGTTGGGTAGAGCTGCTGCCACCTATACAGAGTGTATGTGTAACTCTGTCAGAAGGAAACCAAGGAAATATTTGGGGATATTAACTATCACCACTAGGTGGCGCTGCTCCACTCAACAATGAATTAACAATGAGACAGTATTGAAAAAGTAAAAAATCCTTCTTTTAATAAAAAGGTCATATATTATACAATAAAAATGTGCATTTCATAACACTCAAATAGGACACACAGGACATACAACTGTGGTTTTCCCCTGTGGAGAAATGGTGGAAGTCAAGGTCCTATATCTGAGCACTGATTTTTGCTATAATGCAATCGATGGTTTTCTCTCCCTCTTTATGGGAGACAGGCTCCAGGTCTGGGTCCACCCCAAAAGATTCCAAGTCCACAGTGGGGTATTTGTATTCCAATATGCAAGCGGCTGGCAACAAAAACGGGGCTAGAACGAGACTCGTTTTTTTGCCAGCCGCTTGCATATTGGAATACAAATACCCCACTGTGGACTTGGAATCTTTTGGGGTGGACCCAGACCTGGAGCCCGTCTCCCATAAATAGGGAGAGAAAACCATGAATTGCATTATAGCAAAAATTACTGCAAAAATTACTGCATGTGGCATATCATGGTGTCGGGCATTACTGTGTGTTAGAAAGTTTTTAAATTCTTTATTCATCAATTTGCAAACACAAGATATACTAATACATAGCAGACAGTACATAAACACACAATGAAATGTAATATTTGTATATTTACATATTTTCCATAACTATAAGCACTGTGCTTTTGTTCTTTACTTAAATTGGGATGTTTGTATTTTGTTTTATAATTAGAATTGCCATCTACTTTCAATGGGCTGAATATAATGAAGTCCTAGGGTGAGATTTAATAGGATGATAGATTCCGAAAGTGAGAGATTTGGTGAGAAATCTCCAGGTTTTTTTTAAAGTGGCAATCATTTACCGTTTTTTCAGTGTAAATGATTGCTGCTTTAAAAAAACTGGAGATTTCTCACCAAATCTCTCACTTTCTGAATCTCTCATCCTATTAAATCTCACCCCTAGTTTGCTGGCCAAACTCTTTTTTTTTTAAAGGGGCAATCATTTATGAGGCATTGTTTTGCCTTGCAAATGATTGCCCCTTTAAATAAAGACTGAGTTCGGACCCGCACCAGCGCCAAACATCCCGCCCAACATATCAATAAATCTTCAATTTTAGAATTTTTCAGCTTTAATAGATGATTCTCTTTCTCTGCGTAATTATAATGTATTGTGAGACATAATCATGTGACTAGGTGGAGCCTTAAAAAGGTAACACCCCCTTCATACATCCTAACTAAAAGGAGCCAATCACATTTTTCACTGAGTAAACATAAATCCCCAATCAGCAAGTGCACGACAGGAGAATTTCAGCTGTAACTCCACCCACAACATAATTCTGTTGGCTAAATGTTTCATTATTCAATTCCCCATCCTGGTTATGTCACTAGTCTCTTAAAGGAGTTAGTATGATCATTTTCCACAGACACTTATGCCTGCACCTCAGATATAGTTACGCTCCCATCAAAAACTTGCAGCACGGAGGGGCTCAAAAGAGAGGGCTGTAAATTTGAGTAAGAGTCTGATTTGGTCACACAAAGAACAGAAGGACAAATGTCCTTCCTCACAGTCAAGATATACCTTCACTTTGTCACAGGGAGTATTGTCAGGTAACCAGACCACTTTACTGTCATGCATCACCAAATATTTATTTGTATACTTATACAGACACCAGGACTTGTTACTATATCCAATGAATGCCTGACGTCCTCTCCTCTCTATACTGGGATAACACATCCCCACCCCCCAGTTCTGTGACTTACTGACATCCACTACCCAGTAATGTTTCCCTGAGGAGAACGCTCTGGTGCTTATAACCAGAGGAATCTCAAATCTGTCTGGTGTTATTTGCGTTTCTGGATTACAAGTGTCAATAATGCAGTTTTCTGGTCATCTGATACATGTATCTTATCTCCAGCAGTGGTTACATGCAGTAATATGTCTGTAGCTTCTTGCACATAGTGTGTCACAGCATTCAGGAATTTTGGTGTTTACCTGTCTTGTGAATTCCTGCTGGTTCTGTTCTGCCTTGCTCTGCTCCATGCTGCTAATCAACCTGCTGGCCACACATCAGACCAACTTTCCTCCAAACATTCAACTAGTTTCTTGGATGTAATCAGTAGCGCACGCAGGGGGGGGGGGGGGGTTCTGGGTACCCAGAAGCCCCAGGAGTCTGAAAGCTGAGGGTCACCTCTTTCCATAGATACAAGAATTGTAAAAATTGGCCCTTGGGAACCGGAGATATCTGACTTTAAAGCAGTGGTCCCCATCCAAGCCTGTTAATTGTTATTACAAGTCAGATATTTCAGGTTCTGTCAGAGTTTTTCTGAGGGTGTATTCCAAAAGCTGGGACTCTCTCCCTTTGATTGACTCTAGCAGCTTGTCTGTACTGTTCCCAGATCCAGAGATATCAGCCTTCCAGCAGCTGGTTACTGCTCCAGCTCCACACACCTGGTATGTAGTTTTATATTCTCGTTGGCAGATTGCTCTGCCTCCTTAACTCTGATCCCATAGTCCCCAATTCCATTTGGTAGATGGGATTCTCTAGTTTTTAATTCCATTAAAATCTAAGAAATATATTTCCGGGAACTGGAGATATCTGCAGTCAAGCAAGCTATCCTCCCACCCAAATTTATGATTAATAAGCCCACTCCACTATACACCCCTCCTCTGCATATTAAACATCCTCTACCACCCTGGAAGTTATGTATCAGGGCCCCTTCATTCAGCCCAATGCCCCCTTCTCCCACCCCATCTCCCACCATCTGTGCAGTAAAGGGGTAATTAGTGGAAATTACTGATACAGGTCCTACATGCTGAGCGGTTGATATAATACCCCCTACCACCCGCGGGACATCAAAGCTTCCCCCACCCCTACCGCTGAAGGATCGGTAGGGACCCCAATACATTGCTATGCCCAGGGGTCTACACTGCTGTTGATGCCCCTGTATGTATGTTTGTATATGTATATATATATATATATATTTTTTTTTTAATTATTATTATTATTGGTACTTGTGTAGTTTCACGGCGCCAGCTTCCGGGTTCTACGCTCGCCACAAACTATGTTAAAAAAATCATACCTCCACTATCCATGTTGGCATGGAGTTGATTTTAAATAGCGTGGTGAGCGTAGCGAGCCACCGAGCCCGCAGCGTGGGCGAGCGAAGCGAGCCCCGCAAGGGGACTCAGACGCACGGCGCCATGGTGGCGCCGTTAATCTACACAAGTACCTTGTTATTTATAAACATTTGGTCTATCTATAATACTTTAACTGACCCAGCATATACTGGGTCACCTAAGTGTCCATCTCCGTGCTTTGCTCCGCCCCTCTCTGGAAACCCCCTTCTGAAAATCCTGCGTTTGCCACTGGATGGAATAAAAATATGGTACTGAATGGGAGCAAATGTAATATTTACTTCAGAAATTGGCTCCCAAAATCTGGAAAAGGACTAACACGGTACTGTAGTTGAACCTGTTTGATTTAAACATTTTGACTGAATGTTTTTGTCCATTTTCCTGGGTTTATGAGCACATTTCTGATTGTCCTATGCTCCCATCCAGTACCATCCATCCAAGAAACTAGTTGGATAATTGGAGTAAAGTTGGTCTGATGTATAGCCATCATTATGCTGGCCACACATCAGACCAACTTTCCTCCAACCATCCAACTAATCTGGTACTGTATGGGGGCAAATGGCAATAAGCAATTTGCTCCCAAACTCAGAAGAATGGACATCAACATTCAGTGAAATTGTTTAAATCAAATAGGTCCAACTGCAGTCCATTGAGTGTCAGTTGTTGTCCATTTTCCGATTTGGGAAATAAATGACTTAATTACAAATTACATTTGCTCCTATCCAGGTTTGGTACTTGTTTAGTTTCACGGCGGCTGATATATCGGATGCGATATCGGCCGATATATGGGCCGATCCGATGTGATCCAATGTGATTTTTTTACCTGTTCATAACCCCACTATCCACTATGCATGCAGTTGATTTTATATAGTGTGGCGAGTGCAGTAATCCGCGTCCCCTCAAGGGGCTCGCTACGCTCACCACACTTCGGGCGCGGTGGCTCGCTGTGCTGCCTTATCCTTCTGTACTGCTACTAGTGTTTAACTGTGCATGAAGCCTCTGACTACTCTCCTGCCTAATCCTAGTGTGGGATTGGAATGAAATCCCGGCTGTCGGAATCCCGGCGTTCAAAATCTCGATGCCGGAATCCCGACCGACGAAATCCCGACAAGGGGGGGATGTGGATCGCCCCCCTTGCGGGCTCGCCACTCAGTGGGCCCGGTGCCTCGCTACGCTCGGCACACAAATTTATTCTCCCTCTATGGGTGTCGTGGACACCCACGGAGTGAGAAAGTGTCGGGATTCCGGTGGTCGTGATTTTGAATGCCGGGATTCCGACCGACGGGATTTCAACTGCATCCCTCTAGTGTACCATATCCAGAGACTATCATGGCTTGTTTCCTGATTATTCTCCTGCCTCATTCCAGTGTACTGAAAACCATGCCTCTTCGTGTATGACCCGGCATGACCTTGGACTTCCTATTGTCTTTCCTTCGGTACCTGCTTTGTCCATTTGATCCTGACCTGGCTATGAAGACCATGAGTAATCCTGACTCCACCGGTCTACCAGGGTTTACTGGTCCCAAATGGGGAACCTTATCAGGGGACTGCAACCGGCGTGTCTGGTGCAGCAAAGCCCATATCCCACTTGGAGGGGTCACTGCCGAAAACCATCAGCACGGTAAGATTCCTGCATCAGGTCCAGTCAATCCCCAGCCTGGTATTCTCTATTCCAAGCCCAAGACCATGACAGACTGTTGCATTTATACCACTTATTATATCAATTTCTGCATTACTAGCTTTGTTTTCATCCAGTAAAGTGTCTTGCTGCTTCCTGCTTCATCCAGTAAAGTGTCTGCCACTTCCTGCTTCCTGCACATAGATCCCTGTATTTATACCTGTTATTATATCAGATAATGTGTGTAATGCCCCTGAGATTAGATCCGCATCCAAATCTCCTCCACCATGGACCTGTGTATGATGTCTGTTTTGGTCCTCAGTATCATAGAAGTCACCTATGTCTGGTTCCTGTAAAACAGCCACTGAATACCTTTGATAAAGCTGCTGTAGCGGCGAAAACGCGTCAGGAGTGCTGTTGCCCCTTTTCCACCATTACCACTTTGGATTGTAGTCCGGACCAGCCCAGGAATAGTATTTGCCTTTCACCATCAAATTGGGACATTGAAGTCCGCAACTTCACCATACCACCCGGCATTTCAACACCCAGGTACCAACTGTCCTATATCTTTCCAGTGGATTTCGGTTATTTGTGCCAACTTGGGCCGACCACGTGGACATCAGGACAATCCTATCACTGTGTGTGGAGCGGTAAATATACCATCTTCTATTTCCCCATCTGGGCCCAATAGGAACGGACTCTCCTAAACTGCTTTAGTGTGGAATCGGGCATCGATTTATTGTATATTACATGCAATTATTTTTATCATATATGTTCATGTCTATGTCATTGTTTTTACTCTAGTAAAATATTCTATGTAAAGATCATCCAATCTAAATATTTTTATTTTTAGCGCTGCTACTACCCCCTTCTCTCTTTTTTTGTGTACATCACATAGCTCCTTAATGTTATCCATCTTTATGGACAACGCGCCCTTCCTTATCTCCAGAGGTACTTGTGTAGTTTCACAGCGGCAGTTACGTAGTTAGGGTAGCATCCCTGTCAGAATCAGCATAGTGTTCCCGCGGCCAGCATAGTCAGCGTCCCTGTCAGTATCAGCGTAGTGTTCCCACTCGTTCGTGGCTAGCCGGAGCTTACGTAGTTAGCGTAGTCAGTCAGCGCTTATTACATTGTGTGGGAACCATTGACCATTTTAAACTGCCTGACATAACAGGTGTAAATGTGTTCCTGAAACACCCCCACTATCCACACCAGCCCAAAGCGTGGCGAGCGTAGCGAAGGGACGCAGTATGCGTCCTACCAACCTGCTCATACCCCCACTATCCACGTCAGCATGAAGTTGATTTTATAAAGTGTGATGAGCGTAGCGAGCCACTGAGCCCAAAGCGTGGCGAGCGGACGTGGAGTAAACGTCACGTAATCCACGTCCCCGTGCGGGGCTCGCTGCGTTCACCAAGCTGCGGGCTCGCTGCGCTTGCCACAATATATATATATTCAACCTCACGCCAATGTGGATAGTGGGGGTATGAACAAGTACTGAGGATGCGTTCCACATCCCCTCGCGGGGCTTGCCACGCTTCGGGCTGGCGTGGATAGTGGGGGTTTGAAATGGAGGCATTTGCCAGTATGTAACATGGAGCCCCGGCAAATGCGTCCTATATTATGTATGAGACGAACTTGCGCACTGCACCCCCCCTTTGTGCAGAAGATGCACAAGCTAACGAACTCCTACCCCTGTCCGTCTCCCTGAAGCAGACACAGGCAGGGTTGCAATACCCTGCCACAATAATTTCTGAGACGCACAAGCGTCTGAGACGCTCCTGCGTCTCAGACAGATGGAGCGCCTCTCCACTGGCGCCTATATCAGGTGCATATATCAGCCATTAAAACTGCACCTGATATAGTGGACAGGGCAATAGAATTGTCCAATAGGCCACATAATATAAATAAGAGAAGTATTGGGAAAGCTAGTCAACCCAAAGGGTATGACTCCTGGTTTGAAACTGGCTTTGGAACTATACTAGGAGTAATCCTGGGGAATGTAACTTCTCTGGGAACCGCAGGTACTGTTTGTAATGATAGGCAGATATCGGACCTGGCCAAATTATTGAATAATATTACTAGAATTTATGATCAAGCTTTTGACTTGGTAGTAGAGGATTTGAAAATGATAAAAAGGGATAGATTGTTGGAATTTTGATGACTTTATTAAAGAGTGTTGATAAAGCAATATTATCTTTGTGTTTTAAAATGTTGCTTTGCTGTTTTTCAGTGTATAAGAAAAAGGTTAAAAAGTCTCTGGAGTCCTCCAAATATACAAGTTTGAAGAAAAATATGGTAAGAAAAAGCTGTATGCAGTCTACTGCGATGGAAAGGAGAGAACGGTCATCAGCCCTCCCACCGACAGAGTGAAAGCACCATTGCTGGGGGACATAGCCATTAGCTCCATTATGTTAGACTGTTTGCTTAGTTTGATAGGCAGAGAAATTGTAATGCCAATACTTTTCTATTAAGTGTCAGATTATTTTAAAAAGGAGGGACTGAAAGAGACAACAATATAATAATCATGAGAGAAGCCATTTTGTCTCTTCTTTTAGGAGTTATAATAGATGCTGACACTCTGTATTCTTAGTCCTGAACCAGTGAAGTTATAGAGCCCCACCCCCCACTTTATGATCAAGTTAACATGAAGAAAGTCTCAGAGCATAGGAATGTCTTGGGACCAACAGACACCTAAAGAGGAGGGGGCGGGAGGGTGAGCAGGACTCTGAAACAAAGAATCAGTCTCTCTAATGTATTGCTTATCTAAATATGATGTATGGAAACTGCATATATCCCTGGACAAAATAAACGAGAGACCAGACGTGTGTTGGAATCGCAACCTGTGTGTGCGTACTTTATTCGTCTCTCAATCAATTGATATAAGTCTTACAGATCTATGAAGGACCTTGATTAAGAGTGAAGTTTATCTTCCACAGTTGCCTGTCCATTTCGTTCAATGATGACAGGCAAGACTCTGTACAGATGGTTAACATAATTATTACACTGGGCAGGTGTCATTACGTCTTTCCAAAACGTCTTTATCCCATCCAAAAGTTCTTGTTTACTTTTGGGTTTCACGTCACACCTGATAAACCTCTTCATTTGTGCCCAGACCATTTTAATTGGGTTCATGTCCGGTGACCTAAAGTAAACATAGTACATTCAAAAATACAGTTTACTGTATTAACATACCGCACAGTAGTCATGGGCAAAGCGATTCATTGAAATGAGTTGAGACACAAGGCTCAGCTCAGTGAAGTGTGTTGAATCGGTGACTCAGCTCTCGACTCACTACTCATATGGAATTGCAGGCACAATGAAACAGTGCAGGGCTCACAGCACACTCAGGGAGTTGCAGAGCCTGCTGCGGCAGGTGAGTCGACTGGCTGGTGGACGGGCAGGCGGGAGTGAGGTCGGGGATGGACGTGGATGGTAATGTGTGGATTCTCCCTGCTTGTGACAACACAGAGCAGGGGGAAGGACCAGGGCACGGGAGAAGGGGAGGCATGGGGGTGGTCCGCGGGCTGAAGGTGTATGATCTTTCAGCGTACACACATGGATGAAAAATAATCCATCATCATGGTCAAACCAGCATGCCAGACTCCCATCCCATGATGATCTATTCTCCCATCAGTGGCCCATACACACTTGGCGATTTTCCCAAAACGCGCAATTTTCAGAAGACAATCTTCTAGTGTGTATGGGCCTTAAAAGTAGCATGATGAATAATAAAAAAAAGGAAATACATGCACTTGGACAAGGCAATTAACTAATGTTTCAAAAAACTATGGGCAGATGCCATCATGAGGAACATGGAATGAGAAAAACATTACATCTCCCAATTAAGTACCAACAATGACTTACCTGTGTAATGATATAAGAGTGATATACAATGCAGTGGAGTGTTGGAACACTACAGGTAATGTGGTGATAATATGATCTGGATGCCAGCAATAGTCCCAGGAATATGCTTGAGGGTATTTCCTGGTGATATGTTCTGTAGAGATGATCCAAGCAGCAGGTCTGTGCAGGACGTAGCATAGTCACAGTCTGGATAACTAGCAGCATCTGAGCCACAATTTATCCTGCCACATACAAAGAGAATCTTCCCGCCATAACTCAGTCCTCTGATTGGTTGTCCCATAAATGTGGGGTTTCTCTGATTAATTAAGGACAATAACATGGTATTTCCCATATGGCTCCTGCTGTTTTGGAGCCACATTGTCTAGTAGCATCCCTCGGGAACACAGCCCGCCCCATTGTGTTACCAGTTACATAATTACCATAGTGTTGTTACTGTAAATACATTCTCATTCTACAGGGACAAGCAGGGTTAATTGATTGAGGCCAATATATACAATAACCTAATTATCATGTAATTAGGTTTGCAAAGACTTATGGACAATAGCCTAGAATTTCCTGTATGTCCCCTGGTGTTATAGAGCCAGTGTCTGATATAATCATCTCTGGAACATGGCCGTAGTTGTTGACATTATGATCTGGCCTCCAAATCTTAATCTTATTACAGGTTACATTTCTCAAAAAAGAGAAAAAGAGAAAAGATTGTCTTCTTTTTTTGGCGCACAGAAGAAAAGATGGGGTATTTTAATTGTAGTGTTTATTTAAAATTTAGCTTTTAATTGGTCTGTTCTAAAACTGCTTTTTCTGTGAAATATTGGTGCAGTAAACAAAAATTAATTAAAATCGGTATCAGTGTGTCTTTTTAATCTTTTAATTTAATTCTTATTCAGAGATATGTGTTGAAATTTCCTTTCTTTTGATTCAGATACTTTATTACATCATGTGTGTGATACAATGTTTCTTTAATGGATTATAATTGTATCAGGGTTCCTCCCATTTGTTCTTCCTCTATGAGTATATTTGTAAACTTTTATATTAATCTCAGAGGAATGGAGGAATAGGAGAGCATAGGTAGGCAGTTTTTTAATTATATATATTTTCGCTGTCTTATCTTATTTCTCACCTGTATTGATGTATAAAGTTAATTTTATTTAATTTACCTTAATCAACACATGTAGCTCCGATTTTTGTTTGATTGTTAATTATTGAGTAGGGATTTATGACCTTTTTTCTTCAGCATCTATCCTGTATCACCAATTATTGATTGAATAATTTTCTACTAATCCCTTAATGTATTGTGTACCTTTATTGGTTAGATTTGGGATTGTGATATTATTCAGTATTTATGTGAGTACAATTTCGTCAGTTGATTTCTACGCGTCGCTAGATACAAGGCTGTGTTTTATAGTATGTCTTCAGCCAATTCAGATGGATACAGTTCTCCTTTTATGAATGGCAGCGTTGTATGGTTTAATTCATACAAGCCGCCGACTAATATCTGTGCTTGTTGGTTAAGTAGCGTGCAGGTGATAAATTCACTTAAATGCGTTTCTGCTTCAATTAGAGAACAATGTTGTGTGATTTAATTTATCCACACCGCTGAGTAATGGCTGCGTTATTAGGTTTATAGTGTGCTCGCAATAAATTCAATTGGATTCAGTATTTGCACAGTTAGTAACAGCGTTGTGTAGTTTAATTTACACACGCTGTTTGATAACAGCAGCGCTATTCGTTTGTCAAATGCCGGTAGCACATTAAATTAGGAGCAGTTTCATTCAGTTGAAATTAATGGTGTATAGTTTAATTTATACACTCTGCTGGTAGCAGTTATGTTACTGACTCATAGTGAGCTGACAGCGGGTTCAAGTAAATATGATTTCACACGAGAAGACGCCGTGACAGCGTTGAATACAATTTTTGCACAGTTGGTGGTAGCGTTGTGTAGTTTAATTTACACACGTTACTTAGTCACAACTGCGCTGTTCATTTATCATATGCCGATAGTGAATTAAAGTGAAAGTGTATAGTTTAATTTATACACGTCACTGGTAGCAGTTATGTTATTAATTCACAGTGAGCTAACAGTAGGTTCAAGTAAATATGATTTCTTCACAATTGATAATAATGTTCGTGTAGTACAGTCCATACACACTGACGGATAATCGGCTGCGTTATTGATTCCTAGCAGACTAGCAGCAGATTCACATAAATGCAGTTTTGCTTTAATATGTGACAGCGTTGTGTAGTTTAATTTACACACGTCGCTGAGTAAGTACTGCACTCCCACTATATTGCTTTAGTAGTGTGCTAGCAACATAATCAGGTGACGGCCACTTTTTAAAGTAACGGCGTTGGATAGTTCAAATAATGCGCGTTGCTAGTAGCAACTGCGCCGCTGATTTTATAACTTGCTGTTGACAACAGATTTAAATAGAGGCAACTGTTACTCAGTCAGTAGTGATGCTGCATAGTTTAATTTGTGCACGCTTTAATATGTGACAGCGTTGTGTAATTTAATTTACACACGTCGCTGAGTAAGTACTGCACTCCCACTGTATTGCTTTAGTGGTGTGCTAGCAACATAATCAGGTGACGGCCACTTTTTCTCAATCAAGTAACGGCGTTGGATCGTTCAAATAATGCGCGTTGCTAGTAGCAACTGCGCCGCTGATTTTATAACCTGCTGTTGGCAACAGATTTAAATAAAGGCAACTGTTACTCAGTTAGTAGTGATTCTGCATAGTTTAATTTATGCATGTTGCTGATAACAACTGCGCTAATAGCTTGTAGCGTATTGTTTAGCAAAAAGCGAGTATGATTTTCCTTAGTTAATGACAGTGTTATGCACGTTGCTGGTATCAGCTATGCTGTTAGTTTATAGCTGGCTGATAGAAAGTTCAAAGAGGGTACAGTTTTTTCTTTGATTAGTGACAGCGTTATGTAATTAATTCTGTGAGCGTCGCTTAGTAGTAACTGCGTTGTTTATGATATAACAGGTTTATTAATGGGATACAAATAGACGCAGTTATCCTCTATTGCTCGCAGCGTTATGTTCTTATAAAACGCTGTCAGATAGTAACTCTCAGCGTGCTGACACCCCGCACTCGTGCCACATGTGTTTTTTTTTCCTAATAACACAGACAGTATTGTATATATACGTTCTTAAATGCGCAGATGCTGTTATCTATATATTAGGTCTTCCCTTATTTCATAGACATACAAACAAATCAATTAGACATTTTTTATAGACACACTGCCCGAGACGCCGACGCGCGTTTCACAAAGGCAGTTTTATCAAGGCGAACCCGATCGTCCCGCTCAGGGCATATTTAAAGAGAAAGGAGTCACCAATCAATTGCTCTATCTTATGTCACGTGACATTTTCAGCCTGTCAAGGTATTTGAGAGTGGGGATTATTCATTATCCCGTAGGTGAGTAAAGAGATGACGTTGGATTTGACGCAGCATCCTAAGTCATGTGGCTTAGTCACCCTATCAGTGACTAAGGGTGACTAAGCCACATGACTTAGGATGCTGCGTCAAATCCAACGTCATCTCTTTACTCACCTACGGGATAATGAATAATCCCCACTCTCAAATACCTTGACAGGCTGAAAATGTCACGTGACATAAGATAGAGCAATTGATTGGTGACTCCTTTCTCTTTAAATATGCCCTGAGCGGGACGATCGGGTTCGCCTTGATAAAACTGCCTTTGTGAAACGCGCGTCGGCGTCTCGGGCAGTGTGTCTATAAAAAATGTCTAATTGATTTGTTTGTATGTCTATGAAATAAGGGAAGACCTAATATATAGATAACAGCATCTGCGCATTTAAGAACGTATATATACAATACTGTCTGTGTTATTAGGAAAAAAAACACATGTGGCACGAGTGCGGGGTGTCAGCACGCTGAGAGTTACTATCTGACAGCGTTTTATAAGAACATAACGCCGCGAGCAATAGAGGATAACTGCGTCTATTTGTATCCCATTAATAAACCTGTTATATCATAAACAACGCAGTTACTACCCAGCGGCGCTCACAGAATTAATTACATAACGCTGTCACTAATCAAAGAAAAAACTGTACCCTCTTTGAACTTTCTATCAGCCAGCTATAAACTAACAGCATAGCTGATACCAGCAACGTGCATAACACTGTCATTAACTAAGGAAAATCATACTCGCTTTTTGCTAAACAATACGCTACAAGCTATTAGCGCAGTTGTTATCAGCAACATGCATAAATTAAACTATGCAGCATCACTACTAACTGAGTAACAGTTGCCTTTATTTAAATCTGTTGCCAACAGCAGGTTATAAAATCAGCGGCGCAGTTGCTACTAGCAACGCGCATTATTTGAACGATCCAACGCCGTTACTTGATTGAGAAAAAGTGGCCGTCACCTGATTATGTTGCTAGCACACCACTAAAGCAATACAGTGGGAGTGCAGTACTTACTCAGCGACGTGTGTAAATTAAATTACACAACGCTGTCACATATTAAAGCGTGCACAAATTAAACTATGCAGCATCACTACTGACTGAGTAACAGTTGCCTCTATTTAAATCTGTTGTCAACAGCAAGTTATAAAATCAGCGGCGCAGTTGCTACTAGCAACGCGCATTATTTGAACTATCCAACGCCGTTACTTTAAAAAGTGGCCGTCACCTGATTATGTTGCTAGCACACTACTAAAGCAATATAGTGGGAGTGCAGTACTTACTCAGCGACGTGTGTAAATTAAACTACACAACGCTGTCACATATTAAAGCAAAACTGCATTTATGTGAATCTGCTGCTAGTCTGCTAGGAATCAATAACGCAGCCGATTATCCGTCAGTGTGTATGGACTGTACTACACGAACATTATTATCAATTGTGAAGGAATCATATTTACTTGAACCTACTGTTAGCTCACTGTGAATTAATAACATAACTGCTACCAGTGACGTGTATAAATTAAACTATACACTTTCACTTTAATTCACTATCGGCATATGATAAATGAACAGCGCAGTTGTGACTAAGTAACGTGTGTAAATTAAACTACACAACGCTACCACCAACTGTGCAAACATTGTATTCAACGCTGTCACGGCGTCTTCTCGTGTGAAATCATATTTACTTGAACCCGCTGTCAGCTCACTATGAGTCAGTAACATAACTGCTACCAGCAGAGTGTATAAATTAAACTATACACCATTAATTTCAACTGAATGAAACTGCTCCTAATTTAATGTGCTACCGGCATTTGACAAACGAATAGCGCTGCTGTTATCAAACAGCGTGTGTAAATTAAACTACACAACGCTGTTACTAACTGTGCAAATACTGAATCCAATTGAATTTATTGCGAGCACACTATAAACCTAATAACGCAGCCATTACTCAGCGGTGTGGATAAATTAAATCACACAACATTGTTCTCTAATTGAAGCAGAAACGCATTTAAGTGAATTTATCACCTGCACGCTACTTAACCAACAAGCACAGATATTAGTCGGCGGCTTGTATGAATTAAACCATACAACGCTGCCATTCATAAAAGGAGAACTGTATCCATCTGAATTGGCTGAAGACATACTATAAAACACAGCCTTGTATCTAGCGACGCGTAGAAATCAACTGACGAAATTGTACTCACATAAATACTGAATAATATTACAATCCCAAATCTAACCAATAGAGGTACACAATACATTAAGGGATTAGTAGAAAATTATTCAATCAATAATTGGTGATACAGGATAGATGCTGAAGAAAAAAGGTCATAAATCCCTACTCAATAATTAACAATCAAACAAAAATCGGAGCTACATGTGTTGATTAAGGTAAATTAAATAAAATTAACTTTATACATCAATACAGGTGAGAAATAAGATAAGACAGCGAAAATATATATAATTAAAAAACTGCCTACCTATGCTCTCCTATTCCTCCATTCCTCTGAGATTAATATAAAAGTTTACAAATATACTCATAGAGGAAGAACAAATGGGAGGAACCCTGATACAATTATAATCCATTAAAGAAACATTGTATCACACACATGATGTAATAAAGTATCTGAATCAAAAGAAAGGAAATTTCAACACATATCTCTGAATAAGAATTAAATTAAAAGATTAAAAAGACACACTGATACCGATTTTAATTAATTTTTGTTTACTGCACCAATATTTCACAGAAAAAGCAGTTTTAGAACAGACCAATTAAAAGCTAAATTTTAAATAAACACTACAATTAAAATACCCCATCTTTTCTTCTGTGCGCCAAAAAAAGAAGACAATCTTTTCTCTTTTTCTCTTTTTTGTTCATAACCCATTGTCTTTGGCTGCACCCCCATAGAGATTACACATAAATTAAAGGATATTGTCTCGCTTGGGGCCTCTTTGGGTGCTATAGCACCAACCAGTGCAGACTTTCCAACTCCCCTTTTCCCTTTTTGACTATTAGGTTACATTTCTCACAAGGAGTGTTCATAGTATGATATATAAATGACCATTATTTGTTAAACATACACTATTAGAATAATAAAGATTATTAAAAATGATCCAGGATTGATAGGCGAATAAACATATGTATACTCAGTAATAATAATAATAATAATAATAATAATAATAATAATAATAATAATAATAATAATATAGATTTAAGAATCTCCTCTAAGATTAATAATCACTTGTGCCTAATTTGGTGTGGAAAAAAATGGAATAAAAATACCTGCGTTTTCCACCCTTCCAATATTTCTTTGTGAGCGATAGCCTTGAGCCAGGAGCAGGAAAACTGTAGAATGGAGACCTGCAGTGTGTGATTCCCCTGACAATCATTGCACCAGCTGTAGCCAGTTGGCACCAATACAGGTTCCCCAGGAGAGTGGATCCCATAATTATTATTGTTTAAAATAGGAAAGGGTCTACAGCCCCTGGCTTTATAATAAGTCTGAATAACTTTGACATTGAGGCTTAACTCACCCTCTCTATTCTCTGTAACCTGCTATCCAAGGGGAAGCAAAAGAGACGAATCCTGCAAGAAGAGCCATCTGCTGCTGTGACAGTTGTGGATCCATCAGTGAATATTATGGAGATCCCAATTGTCCATGAGGAACAAACATCACACATGGATGTGACAATGGATCACAGAGGTTACATGTTTCAGCCTCAGGACAAAACATCTACGCAAGACACTGCACTATTACCCCGCACCGAACACAAGCTTACAGGGTGCCACAACTGTAAGCGCAGCTGTGCTGGAACGGTGGGAGAGCCTAATGCTATTAAAAGTAATGATGATGTACAAATAAAGAGAATAAGTCATCTGGAGGCAGAAATAATTAGTTTTAGAGAAGGTTTAAAGGACGCTGTTACAGAAGCCATAAAACAAGCCATCCACCAGTCCAAGGAAGAATTGCTCAGCGCTGTTACGGAAGCCACAAAACAAGCCATTCACCAGTACAAGGAAGACTTGCTCAATGCTGTTGGCCAGCCCACCAGGAAAACACATGACAAACCAATACATCGCTCTGGTGAAATGGTCATTGATGAAGCTCCTGATGTCAATAATGGTCATGCAAATGTACACTTGAAAAATGTACCGGGTCCATCAGTCCACTCTTCAGCAGAACTTCTTACATTACACAGCAATGGTAGTGGACTATCATCTGGAAGACCTGCCTTGTCCATCACACCAACACAGCTGACCAAATGTGGAGCATCTCTGCTTGATATCCCCCTAACAGACATCTCCAGTGAGATGGACAGCGATATGTACGATAAATGCAATGGAGATATAGATAAATATGTCCGAGCAATCTTCCAAACACATGTGCCACATGATCTGTACCTGACGTGGGTCAAGCGTGTCAACTTTGAGGGACAGAGGGGGAAAATAGCAATGCCCAGCAATTTGAGGGAAGATTTAGTGACAAGATGCGGAGTGAAGTTCGGCTTTTGGAAAATTACAAGAAAATCTATACAATATGTAATAACTGACCTACTACGGAAGCCCACGGTACAGCCATGGTAGAGTGTAATCATACGGACAGGACAGCAATCTTCTAACTGTTACAGTGTGGTCTGAGCAGGACGTGACACCACTGTGATATGAAAGACCAAGAGATTATGGACTTTATTCACACATCAATACAAAAAGGTTTAGCAGGTTTATAATGATGTAGTTGGTACTGTAATGTGATTACTGTATTATATCAATTCATTATAGTATTTACAGTTACACATCACCAGCACCATCCTCTCATCATCCAGCATTGTCCATATCCCAGTGCACAATAATAACGCCACCAGCTCTTTGTGTCCCTTATAGGGTGTTTCTTCGATGCCAATTTTGAAACTAAAAACTTTACTATAAATTTATACTTTGAAATATATAAAAATCCACTGTAATTAGTAATTTGCTTCATTATGAAGGATTATTTCCTGTAAATAAAGTAATACAACTACGGTACTGCACACTGTCATATACTATGGAGTAATGTACACTTATTTGTACTTGCTGTTGTACTGCATGAAAATGCTTCACAAAATGAAACTACTCTGCAGCAGCACTGTAAGTAATAAATATTCATTTATATATCATTGTTCTCATTATTGCATAGTGATATTTTTCTTTTACATGAAGGAACCTGGGCTTTTTTTTTAGTAAATGTTTTTTATTAATTTTGATAAAGAATTGAAAACGGTTACATTAACATACATAAGCAAATAAAGCATTAACAAAATACAATGTAATTGGTAGTGTCATTTATAAACATTACAAAGCGATCATGTGTTCCGTATATACAGTAAAAATAAGGAAATATTACAATATAAGCATCCAGGGGCGGATCCAGGTTAAAATGACAGGGGGGGCACCATGATAAAAGAGGGTTTGGGTGGGGGAGGGGCGGTGTTAGTGGTGCCAGTGTACATGCTAAGAGAGTGGCAGAGAGAGGGTGGGAATGGGATTAATAATAGGCCCTGGCATTTAAAGTACCATGGCGACAAAAGTGAAGCATGTAGTTGTGCGCACGCCAAAGGCACGCGCCGGAAAAGGGGGTGTGGCCACTCAACAGGGGGCTTGTCCTTGAGTGTAGTGTACCACACCATATACAACTTCTACACATTATGCAACAAAATACTAGACCCCATTATACTTGCCTCTTACACATGATGCCAAATGGAATGAGCCAAAATTCAAATAATGCCACATGGATTGAGCCAAAATTCACATAATGCCACATGGATTGAGCCAAAATTCATACAATGCCACATGGATTGTGTCGAAATTCACATAATGCCACATGGGTTGAGCCAAAATTCAAATAATGCCACATGAATTGTGTCGAAATTAACATAATGCCACACAGATTGAGCCAAAATTCACACAATAACACATGGATTGAGCCAAAATTCACATAATGCCAAATGGATTGAGCCAAAATTCAAATAATGCAACATGGATTGCGTCAAAATTCATACAATGCCACACGGATTCTGCCAAAATTCACATAATAACACACGGATTGAGCCAAAATTCACATAATGCCACAAGGATTGAGCCAAAATTCAAATAATGCCACATGGATTGTGTCGAAATTCACATAATGCCACATGGATTGAGCAAAAATTCAAATAATGCCACACGGATTGAGCCAAAATTCAAATAATGCCACACGGATTGAGCCAAAATTCAAATAATGCCACATGGATTGTGTCGAAATTAACATAATGCCACAAGGATTGAGCCAAAATTCACATAATGCCAAATGGATTGAGCCAAAATTCACATACTGTAATGCCACATTGATTGTGTAAAAATTCATATAATGCCACACGGATTGAGCCAAAATTCATAAAATGCCATACGGATTGAGCCAAAATTCACATAATGCCACACAGATTGAGCCAAAATTCACATAATGCCACACGGATTGAGCCAAAATTCACATAATGCCACACGGATTGAGCCAAAATTCACATAATGCCACATAGATTGAACCAACATTCACATAATGCCACACGGATTGAGCCAGAATTCACATAATGCCACACAGATTAAGCCAAAATTCACAATACGTTTCATAAACAGGAACATTGTCCACCAAAGGCACGCATTAAACATTTACACCATAATGTCCATTACATGTTAAGTTACACGCCATTATGTCCATTATGTATTATGCCAAACACCATAATGCCTATTAAAAATTATGCTACATAAGTGCTGCTTATCTACATGCTCATTACCAAGGGTTCCATGCTCATTGCCAGAGGTTCCATGCTCATTTCCAAGGGGAATACATGCTTGCGGTAAATGGGGGACAGCCGCCACCAGGCAGAAGTGATAGCCACTGACAGTGGCAGAGCCTGGCTGTATTCAATGCAAGCACTGCCGGCGCGATGAATCACCTTGTATATACATATATTCTCAAGTTTATATTCAGAAAGACGATTTTGTGATGGATATTGGAATAAAACAGTTAAAGTAAAAAATGTTCACAATAAATAATATGTGCATCTAATATAGATATTGTCTTCTAACGTTTTCACATTTTGCAATATTGATAACTAACAGATTTCTAGTATAGATTTATTAAATAACATGGGGTCAATCTAATTAGTTGTGAAGAATGCAATGGGCCATTGCATTGACTATGGCATTTCAACAACGGCACCCAATCTCATACCCTGTTGCAGACCGATTGCCTCCCAATTTTGCACAAAATTGCTTGGGCACCTGTGACCGCATGCCTGCCCTTACGCTCTGGCTACGCCCTTCCGGTCCACAGATAGGGGTTCCTGGTCTCACGGGACCTGGCCAATAGGGGATTCCCTGTTACCATCAGCAACCGCCTGTTAATGGGTCCGCCCACTATGCAGTGGGCGAGGTTATCGCTGCCACTACAAGACTCCTCCTGGAACCACGGATACTGACTCAGGCCCAACCGCTGGCACCTGAGTACTACCTACTGTAGGGTGTGTGCCGACACGCTGCTGACACACCCCCGACTGGCCTCGCTTGGTTCCCCACTGGTCATGGACCAGGCCTCTGCTTTGGTAGCTGGCAGGGTGGAGACTGGGAGGACACTGGATACTGGTACCCAGAACAGCAGGAGAATGGAACTATAGCAATAATTATGTTGGTCGCAAGATGAAAGTAGTCGTCTTGAGGCAATAGATGGTTTATTTGCTCAAAGTAGAAGCACTGAAAAGAGCCCTCTCCTAGGTCCCTAGGAGGTACAGCATACAAGTAATGTTACAGCATTCAGATCAGGTAGATTGTACAACTTTACAGGCACCTTGTGCCTTTTTATCCAAAATCCACACACATCACCACAGGGGGTAATTCCACCCTGTTCTCCCCACAGGCTCAGCATTGTGCAGGAGGTGTACATGCCTGGGGCATTTACATTCACATATCAATTGGAACATTTTCCTGTCAAAAATAGATCCAGATTACATGTCAAAGGGTTCACTCCAATTTCCTTAGAATATTTACCAAATGGACAGGATGGCATAGATTCAGTGACCCATCACATACACAAGTTTCCTTATTAACACCTTTTACACAGGGCTTCAGACACAAACACTCACAGACCTTCTGACAGGAGGAGGCTGTTTAGCATCTCAATTTCTCATCACTAAGATTTTCTAAATTCCTTCCCCCAGAAATGTACATAGTGCATTGTAAGTGTAGAATGCATTCCTCAATATTCAATAAAATATACACAATATATGGTGCAGTCCTAGCTCAGCGCTAAACATATATTTCATAAATACATATACTTTGTGCCTGGTGCCCAGCAGCAGGCTTCATCTCACATCAGCACTGCAGGAGGGGTCCTGTCCCAGCTCAGTGCTGCTCATACAGTTTAAACCATGTCAAGTGCCCTTGTTCTGAATAACGGCAAAGCACGGAGAGTTAACCCCTTCAGTGCTGTAGCTGCCATTAACCCTGTGTGCCGGGCTCTCCGGCCACAGCGCCCTATGAGGTAGCGAGCACCTTTGTGCTACTGTGATGATTCACACCCACAAGTTTATTGCGGCTAATTAGATTGACCTCATAGACTTAAATAACAAAATGATCCAATTGAATGCAACAATAGTAGCAATACATTTTCTATGGGTTGTAACCCTCAAATAACAAAGAGTAATCCCTGTAACTCAAGTATATAATTCAATATAATATAAACTATAAAATAATAATAAATACTAAGTCATGTATCTTTATTTTATGGCATCCAACCCTTAATGAGTGAACATATAACCTTACACACAAATCGTCTATGTTACATTTTTAAACCATGAGATGTACTCTGAGGTTTCCATGGTGTATGTAAAGGTTCTCAAAATAACACATATAAAAATTAACAAAACGTGGAGCAAACCTCGACCCCATAGCCATGCCAAATATGAATTATTAAAAATAAATAAATGTAAATACAGATTTTTTTATTTTTAATAATTAGTATTTGGCACTGCTATGGGTTGAATTTTTCTCCAAGTTTTGCAAATATATGTATGTATTATTTTGAGAAAAATTACATACACCACGGAAACTTAAGAGTACAGTAAATGTCAAGATTAATTGCAGAGTCTAAAATAAATTGTGGTGTTCTAAAGCCCCCACCTCCTTCATCAATGCCAATCTAACATCCTCTAAGCCATAGTAATATGTGATATTGTATAAACAGCTTATCCATTCATTGATATAAAGTGGTGATCTCAACTTTAAAAAAACTGTGATATCATGATTATGGGATCTGGATTATTGTGTTTTTACTTACATCTCGGTTATTTAAATGATTTAACAGTTTATTTATAAAGAAAACAAATCAATATAAGAAATATTTGCTTCTACTGTAATAAAGACTTATTTTTAAATTTGCTGACATTGAATTTCTATTGCATTTTGCACATCATAAGTACTGTAGGTGTCAAGTTGCAGAAACTTTTTTTTTTTTTTTTTAATTTTGTTCATGTTAAGATTGTAGACATTGCTGAAATGACCACAATCTGTGATCTGTGAGAATGAAGGCAGCCCCTTCTCTCGGGGTACCCATCATCTCCCAAGATGCTGGACAACCCCCTCTCTCCCCAAAGTGAAGAAACCAAAGTCCCCATGAGGCCATGCCCCCTTTCAATCAGGACATGCCCTTTTTTTATACGGCTACACTGGGGGCACAAAGGTTGGGGGTGTCAATGCAGAGTGTGCACATGATGTAACCATACCTGGTGACTACTCTGTATTACATCACTCATGTAGGTTCTGACTACATGATCAACTACAATCTAGCGATTCCAATAGGCAATGTTGTGAAATGTGAGAAAAAAAACAACGAGGAAATGTGTAGAACCGTTTACCAAAGTAACATCAAAAGGTACCATATATACTCGAGTATAAGCCTACTTTTTCAGAACATTTTTTATGCTGAAAAAGGCCCCCTCGGCTTATACTCGAATGAGGGTCCCATTTGAGTCAATAGGTTTTCCCAGTTTTTTGTTGTAAAATTGAGGTGCCTCAGCTTATATTTGGGTTGACTTATACTCAAGTATATACGGTATACTGTTTATTGTGTTTAGATACAACGTGAATACTGAATTACAGTATGTGGTTTCTTTATATTATATGATGTGGATAAAGTGAAAAAAAACTGTGTGTTTTTGTTTTAGTGAGGATTTAAGATGGGTGTGTCCCAGTCTCAAATAACCTTGATATAAGTGTCAAAATAGAGAACAGTGCGGCCGGCCACTTTCTCTTACTTGTAAGATTATTTTTGCCACACGGATGATAGTGAAGTCCATTGCTGGCATAGAAACAATGGGAGGGTGGAGAACCCATGTATTTATATTCTGGCTTTTCCATTACAAAATTATGCACAAGTGCTAAATAATCTTAATTAATATTAATCTTATAAAGGGCACCCAAATCTATTTTATTTTTATCATTATTTTATTATTTATTATTATTATTATTATTATTATTATTATTATTATTATTATTATTATTATAATTATTATTATTACAGAGAATACATGTGTTTATTCACCCATCAATCCCGGATCATTTTAAATAATCTTTATTATTATAATAGTGCATTTTTAACAAATAATGGTCATTTATTTATCATTCGAAGAACACTCTGTATGAGGAAGGTCACCTGTAATAAAATTAAGATTTGGAGGCCAGATCATAAGACTATGAATAGACAGGGTATATGGGTATTGTCAACAACCATGGCTTTGTTCTAGAGGGGATTATAGTAGACACTGGCTCTATAACAGCAGGGGACATGCAGGGAAATTCTAGGCTATTGTCCATAGGTCAAGCAAGTCTTTGTACACCTAATTATATGGCAATTATGGTATTGTATATATTAGCCTTAATCAATTAACCCTGCTTGTCCCTGTGATATGTGAATGTGTTTACAGTAACAATACTATGCTAATTATGTATCTGGTAGCACAATGTAGTGGGCTGTGTTCCAGAGGGGAGTCAACTCTGATGGATACAAGGGGAAAAATAACAATGTCCAACAATGACATATGACATCACCAGCCCCATCCTCTCATCATCCAGCATTGTCCATCTTGTTTTATGCCAAATTTTAAACTATACACTTTATTGTTGATGATTTGCAACTATGATATAAGTTTATACTTTGTAATATATAATAACCTGCTGTGATTAGTAATTAGCTTAATTATAAAGTAGTGTTTACTGTCAATAAAGTAATTCAACTATATCACGTGACCTTCTTATATATAAAATATAACAATATCATATATGTGTCTTAATTGTTGCTAATTAGTCATCAGATTAGGTAGATATCTAGGACATAAAATGGAATAACGTATTTAAAAGAGCACTTGAAGTAAGGGATGTTATGGGAGAGTGAAGGAGAGTGGTCCAAGAGTGGAGGGAACATGGGAGAAGTATTAGAGTCAGGAGAGGGAGGTACTTAATACTGAGGAGGAAAGGATAGGTTCTGTAGAGGGCAGGAGGGGGTGTGGCGATAAATTATTTTTGGAAAGGAAGTGGGGGGAGGAGAGTGAGGAAGCTTTGTAGATTTGAAGGAGGAGTTTACACTTGATCCTGTTTGAGGTTGGGAGAACAATTGCATGAGAGGATACCATTGGTGACTACTGTCAGGGTGATTTCACTAGAATAGAGGGTATGATAACTCATTACATGTGGGACAAGAAAGGATTAAGTTAAGAGAAAGTAAGGGATTTAGAGCTGAATTGGATGAGAGAAAATGTGTAGAAATTGCAAAGAAAGACGGTGAAGGGAGAACACATATTGCAGAAGTGATACATGAGGGAGTGCTTGAATAAGAATGAGAAAATGATATAGGAGAGAGAAAGATAAAAGAGGTGGATAAACTATAGGTAGCATATCGGTGACAGGTGAGAGTGGAGGGGAGATGGGAGAAAGTGGTCATGTAGAGGGGGAGAGGTAGGAGAGCAATCAATTTATTTTCTCTGGTGCAAGGGACAAAAGAATACAAAGAGGGGAGTGTGAGATCTGGGACTGAGAAGAGAAGGGGACATGGGAGGAGATGTTCTGTCTGATAGATTCTATGTTTTGGCATGTATGTATGTATCTGAGGATGATGAGGGCAGGCAGGTTACAGAAAAATACAGAGGGTGAGTTAAGCCTCAATGTCAAAGTTGTTCTGACTTATTATAAAGCCAGCGGCTGTAGACACCTTCCCATTTAAAAATAATAATGATGGGATCCAGTCTCCTGGGGAACCTGTCTTGGTGCTGACTGGCTAGTGCTGGTGCAATGATGGTCAGGGAAATCACACTCTGCAGGTCTCCATTCCACAGTTCTCCTGCTCCTGGCTCATATAGTCCATTGCTCACAAAGAAATAATGGAAGGGTGGACAACCCAGGTATTTTTTTTCACAGCAAATTAGGTACAAGTGCTTATTAATCTTAGTATTCATCTTAGAGGAGGCTCCCAAATCTATATTATTATTATTATTATTATTATTATTATTATTATTATTATTATTATTATTACTACAGAGAATACATGTGTTTATTCACCCATCAATCCCGGATCATTGTTAATAATCTTTATTATTATAATAGTGCATATGAAACATATAATGGTCATTTATATATCATTCTATGAACACTCTGTGGGAGGAAGGTCACTTGTCATACGATTAGGATTTGGAGACAAGATCCTAAAACTATGAATAGACAGGGTATATGGGTAATGTCAGCAACCATGGCTTTGTGCCAGAGAGGACTATATCAGACACTGGCTCTATAACACCAGGGGGATATGTGGGAAAATCTAGGCTATTGTCCTACATATAATTGCACACCTAATTATATGGTAATGATGGTATTGTATGTATTGGCCTTAATCAATTAACCCTGCTTGTCCCTGCGGTATGTGAATGTGTTTACAGTAACAATACTATGGTAATTATGTAACTGGAAACACAATGGGGCGGGCTGTGTTCCCGAGGGGATGCAGCTAGACAATGTGGCTCCAAAACAGCAGGGGACACATGGGAAATACCAGATTATTGTCCTTATAATCAGAGAAACCCCACACTTATGGGACAACCAATCAGATGGCTGAGTTATGGCGGGAAGATTCTCTTTGTATGTGGCAGGATAAATTGTGGCTCAGATGCTGCTAGTTATCCAGACTGTGACTCTGCTACGTCCTGTACAGACCTGCTGCTTGGATCATCTCTACAGAACATATCACCAGGAAATACCCTAGAGCATATTCCTGGGACTATTGCTGGCATCCAGATCATATTATCACCACATTACCTGTAGTGTTCCAGCACTCCACTGCATTGTATATCACTCCTATATCATTACACAGGTAAGTCATTGTTGGTACTTAATTAGGAGATGTGTTGTTTTGCTCATGGTGTGATGATATGTTCCATCTTCCTCATGATTGCATCTGCCTATAGTTTTTTGATACATTAGTTAGTTTCCTTGTCCATATTATATACAAGGTGCCTTTATTTAGATGCTATTTTTTTGGACATAGACACAAATAGTAACAACATATTTCTGCAATATATGCTACTTGTAGGTCACCATTAGTCATATAACTTGTGGCTTATCCCAATATTTGCCAGCCATTTTGTGCCATCTCACTTTTGCTAGCTGGTGCCTATAATGTTCACTTCCCATTTTCAAAATGTAATGGTCACTTATTGTGCTCTATATTTATTATTATACTTGTCTGTTTAAGATTATGGAGAAGAAGATTACAGTAATGGAGAAGAAGAAGGTGAGTCGTGGAAGATTCTATCATGTCAACCACAATTGGCCAAGTGTACCCGTATTGGCAAAGACACTGGCCACAGCGGTGCCACAAAATCCCAAACCACAGAAAACTGGACATGAAAATGAGTTAATAAATAATGCTAATGCTAAAACAACCTCTGTGGTGCTATCCAATGGGAAGCAAAAGAGACGAATCCTGCAAGAAGAGCCATCTGCTGCTGTGACAGTTGTGGATCCATCAGTGAATATTATGGAGATCCCAATTGTCCATGAGGAACCAACATCACACATGGATGTGACAATGGATCACAGAGGTTACATGTTTCAGCCTCAGGACAAAACATCTAAGCAAGACACTGCACTATTACCCCGCACCGAACACACGCTTATAGGGTGCCACAACTGTAAGCGAAGCTGTGCTGGAAGGGTGGGAGAGCCTAATGCTATTAAAAGTAATGAAGATGTACAAATAAAGAGAATAAGTCTTCTGGAGGCAGAAATAATTAGTTTTAGAGAAGGTTTAAAGGACGCTGTTACGGAAGCCATAAAACAAGCCATCCACCAGTCCAAGGAAAAATTGCTCAGCGCTGTTACGGAAGCCACAAAACAAGCCATTCACCAGTACAAGGAAGAATTGCTCAATGCTGTTGGCCAGCCCACCAGGAAAACACATGACAAACCAATACATCGCTCTGGTGAAATGGTCATTGATGAAGCTCCTGATGTCAATAATGGTCATGCAAATGTTCACTTGAAAAATGTACCGGTTCCATCAGTCTACTCTTCAGCAGAATTTCTTACATTACACAGCAATGGTAGTGGACGACCATCTGGAAGACCTGCCTTGTCCATCACACCAACACAGCTGACCAAATGTGGAACATCTCTGCTTGATATCCCCCTAACAGACATCTCCAGTGAGATGGACAGCAATATGTACGATAAATGCAATGGAGATATAGATAAATATGTCCGAGCAATCTTCCAAACACATGTGCCACATGATCTGTACCTGACGTGGGTCAAGCGTGTCAACTTTGAGGGACTGAGGGGGAAAATAGCAATGCCCAGCAATTTGAGGGAAGATTTAGTGACAAGATGCGGAGTGAAGTTCGGCTTTTGGAAAGTTACAAGAAAATCTATACAATATGTAATAACTGACCTACTACGGAAGCCCACGGTACAGCCATGGTAGAGTGTAATCATACGGACAGGACAGCAATCTTCTAACTGTTACAGTGTGGTCTGAGCATGACTTGACACCACTGTGATATGAAAGACCAAGAGATTATGGACTTTATTCACACATCAATACAAAAAGGTTTAGCAGGTTTATAATGATGTAGTTGGTACTGTAATGTGATTACTGTATTATATCAATTCATTATAGTATTTACAGTTACACATCACCAGCACCATCCTCTCATCATCCAGCATTGTCCATATCCCAGTGCACAATAGTAACGCCACCAGCTCTTTGTGCCCCTCTTTGTGTTTCTTCGATGCCAATTTTTAAACTAAAAACTTTACTATAAATTTATACTTTGAAATATTTAAAAATCCACTGTAATTAGTAATTTGCTTCATTATGAAGGATTATTTCCTGTAAATAAAGTAATACAACTATGGTACTGCACACTGTCATATACTATGGAGTAATGTACACTTATTTGTACTTGCTGTTGTACTGCATGAAAATGCTTCACAAAATGAAACTACTCTGCAGCAGCACTGTAAGTAATACATATCATTGTTCTCATTATTGCATAGCGATATTTTTCTTTTACATGAAGGAACCTGGGCTTTTTTTTTATTAAATGTTTTTATTAATTTTGATAAAGAATCAAAAACAGTTACATTAACATACATAAGCAAATAAAGCATTAACAAAATACAATGTAATTGGTACAGTGTCATTTAGAAACATTACAAAGCGATCATGTGTTCCGTATATACAGTAAACATAAGGAAATATTACAATATAAGCATCAGTGGAGGAGCAGAACAAATAGTATCCTCATGATATGCTGGGCAGTAAACTCAGTGCACATGTGGAAATGATATGATAATAGGAGGGAATAAAGAAAGACAAGCGTTCAAGGCCAAGTGATGTATGGAGATTCTAGCCATCTACCCCAGACTTTGTGGAATGTATGTTCTGTGTTCCTAGCAATGTAAATATATTTTTCATGGGCAATGGTTGGTCAAAGATTTCCAAGTAGCAAGCGCTGGGCCATTAGCTGCCATCCAAGTCCTGGCCATGCATGCCTTAGCAATAGTACAGAGATTGTATAGATATGGGGCCTGATTCTGGTTCACTTGAAAAAGCAAATTCTCTCTCTAATGGAGTTAGATTTGGGTGGGTTATTTTGTTTCTGTGCAGAATAATAACTGTCTGTTTTATTTTTATACTGCAATATAGAAATCATTTTGAAGTACAATTTTACAATTACAGTACTGGAAGGCCGCTTGTTGCCCACCCCTGTTCTAGAGGGTGCTAAATAAATAAGAAGTAGATTCTGATTGGTTGGCCATAGCAACATCACATGTGAAGTAGAATACACATCTTAGTAATGAATAAGTATTTCCCCTTTATTCTTTCTGCACCTGTTACATCTGCCCCACCCACCGGCAGTGCACATGGCTTTGCCCATTAGAGAGAGAATTTGGTTTAGCAAGTGAGCCAGATTTAGGGCCATTGTCTAGTGCTGCTTTCTAGTGATTCCTCATCTATCACTGGGCGTCCACCTGCCTTACGGTCATCGGACATCAGACGCCCGCCCATTTATGGCAGCAGAGACTGACCTAGATTTGCGAGCACTGCAGAAATCATTTGATGGCCGCCGTCCTTTGAATGATTCGCGCCCGCATGCAAGCCTGTGAATAACAGAAGATAAGGGAGTAGCAGTAGAAGAGAACAGCCAGTAGCGCTGGCTGTTTAGACAGGGGGATCAGACCCATTAATCAATTATATAGTTGGGTAGAGCTGCTGCCACCTATACAGAGTGTATGTGTAACTCTGTCAAAAGGAAACCAAGGAAATATGTGGGGATATTAACTATCACCACTAGGTGGCGCTGCTCCATTCAACAATTAATTAACAATGAGATAGTATTGAAAAGGTAAAAAATCAGGTAATATATTATACAATAAAAATGCGCATTTCATAACACAGGACATACAACATAAAACATATAAGGCATGAGCTGGCTATGAGGCTTATATGGCTGCACTATTGGCTGAAACAATATTACATTTATGTAATGAGCAATAGTTACCAGTCCCGCATCAACTGTGGTTTTCCCCTGTGGAGAAATTTCTTGGGTGCCCTATGAGTTAGCGAGCAAGTTTGTGCTACTGTGATGACTCACACCCACAAGTTTATTGCGGCTAATTAGATTGACCTCATAGACTTAAATAACAAAATGATCCAATTAAATTTTAGTAGCAATACATTTTCTATGGGTTGTAACCCTCAATTTACAAAGAGTAATCCCTGTAACTCAAGTATATAATTCAATATAATATAAACTATAAAATAATAAATACAAAATCATGTATCTTTATATTATGGCATCCTACCCTTATTGGGTGAACACATAACCTTACACACATATCATGTACTCTGAGGTTTCCATGGTGTATGTAATGGTTCTCAAAATAACACATATAAAAATTAACAAAACGTGGAGCAAACCTCGACCCCATAGCCATGCCAAATATGAATTATTAAAAATAAATAAATGTAAATATATATATTTTTATTTTTAATAATTAGTATTTGGCACTGCTATGGGTTGAATTTTTCTCCAAGTTTTGTAAATATATGTATGTATTATTTTTAAAGAAATTACATACACCATGGAAATTTAAGAGTACAGTACATGTCAAGATTAATTGCAGAGTCTAAAATAAATTGTGGTGTTCTAAAGCCCCCACCTCCTTCCTCAATGCCAATCTTAGTAATCTAAGCCATAGTAATATGTGATATTATATAAACAGCTTATCCATGCATTGATATAAAGTGGTGATCTCAACTTTAAAAAACTGTGATATCATGATTATGGGATCTGGATTATTGTGTTTTTACTTACATCTCAGTTATTTAAATGATTTAACAGTTTATTTATAAAGAAAACTATCAATATAAGAAATATTTGCTTCTAATGTAATAAAGACTTATTTTTAAATTTGCTGACATTTAAATTCTATTGCATTTTGCACATCATAAGTACTGTAGGTGTCAAGTTGCAGAAACTTTTTGTTTTTTAATTTTGTTCATGATAAGATTGTAGACATTGCTGAAATGACCACAATCTGTGATATGTGAGAATGAAGGCAGCCCCTTCTCTCGGGGTACCCATCATCTCCCAAGATGCTGGACAACCCCCTCTCTCCCCAAAGTGAAGAAACCAAAGTCCCCTTGAGGCCATGCCCCCTTTCAATCAGGACATGCCCCTTTTCATACGGCTACACTGGGGGCACAAAGGTTGGGGGTGTCAATGCAGAGTGTGCACATGATGTAACCATACCTGGTGACTACTCTGTATTACATCACTCATATAGGTTCTGACTGCATGATCAACTACAATCTAGCGATTCCAATAGGCAATGTTGCGGAATGTGAGAACCCCCACCCCAGGAAATGTGTAGAACCGTTTACGAATGTAACATCAAAAGGTATACTGTTTCTTGTGTTTAGATACAAAGTGAATACTGAATTACAGTATGTGGTTTCTTTATATTATATGATGTGGATAAAGTGAAAAAAACAACTGTGTGTTTTTGTTTTAGTGAGGATTTAAGATGGGTGTGTCCCAGTCTCAAATAACCTCGATATAAGTGTCAAAATAGAGAACAGTGCGGCCAGCCACTTTCTCTTACTTGTAAGATTATTTTTGCCACACGGATGATAGTGAAGTCCATTGCTGGCGTAGAAACAATGGGAGGGTGGAGAACCCATGTATTTATATTCTTGCTTTTCCATTACAAAATTATGCACAAGTGCTAAATAATCTTAATTAATTTTAAAGGGCACCCAAATCTATTTTATTTATTATTATTATTAATAATACAGAGAATACATGTATTTATTCACCCATCAATCCTGGATCATTTTTAATAATCTTTATTATTCTAATAGTGCATTTTTAACAAATATTCGTCATTTATTTATCATTCTATGAACACTCTGTGTGAGGAAGGTCACTTGTAATAAGATTAAGATTTGAAGGCCAGATCATAACACTATGAATAGACAGGGTATATGGGTAATGTCAACAACCATGGCTTTGATCTAGAGGGGATTATAGTAGACACTGGCTCTATAACAGCAGGGGTCATGCAGGGAAATTCTAGGCTATTGTCCATAGGTCAAGCAAGTCTTTGTACACCTAATTATATGGCAATTATGGTATTGTATATATTAGCCTTAATCAATTAACCCTGCTTGTCCCTGTGATATGTGAATGTGTTTACAGTAACAATACTATGCTAATTATGTATCTGGTAGCACAATGTAGTGGGCTGTGTTCCAGAGGGGAGTCAACTTTGATGGACACGAAGGGGAAAAATAACAATGTCCAACAATGACATATGACATCACCAGCCCCATCCTCTCATCATCCAGCATTGTCCATCTTGTTTTATGCCAAATTTTAAAGTATACACTTTATTGTTGATGGTTTGCAACTATGATATAAGTTTATACTTTTAAATATATAATAACCTGCTGTGAATAGTATTTAGCTTAACTATAAAGTAATACTTACTGTCAATAAAGTAACACAACTATATCACGTGACCTTCTTATATATAAAATATAAAAATATCATATATGTGTCTTAATTGTTGCTAATTAGTAATCATATTAGGTAGATATCTAGGACATAAAATGGAATAAGGGGTTTGAAAGAGCACTTGAAGTGAGTGATGTTATGGGAGAGTGAAGGAGAGTGGTCCAAGGGTGGAGGGAACCTGGGAGAAGTATTGGAGTCAGGAGAGGGAGGTACTTAATACTGAGGAGGAAAGGATGGGTTCTGTAGAGGGCAGGAGGGGGTGTGGAGAGAAATTATTTTGGAAAGGAAATGGGGGGAGGAGAGTGAGGGAGCTTTGTAGATTTGAATGAGGAGTTTACACTTGATCCTGTTTGGGGTTAGGAGAACAATTGCATAGAGATGAGAGGATACCATTGGTGACTACTGTCAGGGTGATTTCACTAGAACGGAAAAGAAAAAGAAACTGCTTTGCTAGAGAGCAGTATAGGGCGCCTGTTATATGAGGTGTTTCTCCTAGCAGCTGTTAGGGTACAGGGGTAGTCACTCCCTGTGGTTTTTACAAAAGGCTTGCTGAATAAAGTTTCAAAGAAGCAGCGCTGGTGTTACAGTGAACAGATTGACCAGTTTTAAGGTGGAAAAATCAGTTTATATTACAGATTGAATTAAAACATTACATACATTTACACATAACAATATCACACAATAAAAATAGGTTTAAAAAGAAGGTCTCACTCTTTGATTGGATGTAGATCCGTGAGGGCCACTGCCCTATGTCCTACACTTTCCAATTGGACCGATACTGAATAGGGCAGTGGCCCTCACGGATCTACATCCAATCAAAGAGTGAGACCTTCTTTTTAAACCTATTTTTATTGTGTGATATTATTATGTGTAAATGTATGTAATGTTTTAATTCAATCTGTAATATAAACTGATTTTTCCACCTTAAAACTGGTCAATCTGTTCACTGTAAACACCAGCGCTGCTTCTTTGAAACTTGATTTCACTAGAACAGATGGTATGATAACTAATTACATGTGGGACAAGAAAGGATTAAGTTAAAAGAAAGTAAGAGATTTAGAGCTGAATTGGATAAGAGAAAATGTGTAGAAATTGCAAAGAAAGACGGTGAAGGGAGAGCACATATTGCAGAAGTGTTACATGAGGGAGTGCTTGAATAAGAATGAGAAGATGATATAGGAGAGAGAAAGATAAAAGAGATGGATAAACTATAGGTAGCATATCAGTGACAGGTGAGAGTGGAGGGGAGATGGGAGAAAGTGGTCATGTAGAGGGGGAGAGGTAGGAGAGCGATTAATTTATTTTCTCTGGTGCAAGGGACAAAAGAATACAAAGAGGGGAGTGTGAGATTGAGAATTGGGGACTGAGAAGAGAAGGGGACATGGGAGGAGATGTTCTGCCTGATAGATTCTATGTTTTGGCACAAAAGTTGGAGAAATAATAAATGTTACAGGAATGGGAGAAGATGAGTATCAGTAAATGACCATGACTGTGGGTGGGCTAGTATGAACATTGGAATTTCCCAAAGGAGAGTATGAGGGAAAGTAGTTTGGAGGTAGCAGAGCAGAGAATTTGTTAATGGTGACGTTGAGGTATTTGAGGATGATGAGGGCAGGCAGGTTAAAGAAAATACAGAGGGTGAGTTAAGCCTCAACGTCAAAGTTGTTCTGACTTATTATAAAGCCAGGTGCTGTAGACACCTTCCCTTTTAAAAATAATAATTATGGGATCCAGTCTCCTGGGGAACCTGTCTTGGTGCTGACTGGCTAGTGCTGGTGCAATGATGGTCAGGGGAATAACACACTGCAGGTCTCCATTCTACAGTTCTCCTGCTCCTGGCTCATAAAGTCCATTGCTCACAAAGAAATAATGGAAAGGTGAACAACCCAGGTATTTTTATTCCTTTTTCCCCCCAACAAATTAGGCACAAGTGCTAACTAAGCTTAGTGTTCATCTTAGAGGAGGCTCCCAAATTGTATTATTATTATTATTATGATTACAGAGAATACATGTGTTTATTCACCCATCAATCCCAGATCATTGTTAATAATCTTTATTATTATAATAGTGCATATTAAACATATACCCAAGAGCCAATACCTAAGGAGAGCGACGAACTGACAACCCAATTTAGAGAAAGACAATACGACAGCAAACTTCTCCATACAGCACAAAAAGAAGTAGAAGCCACAGAAAGGAACAGCGTCCTCACCTATAAAAACAAGGATACCAACAAGAAACCGGAGGGTCCACTATTCATCACAAACTACTCCAAACAAGCAACCAAAATACAACAGATCCTCAGGAAGCACTGTCCAATACTTCTACAAGACGAACAACTAATGAAACACATCCAGGACAAACCAAGAGTCGTCTACAGAAAAGCACCAAGCATAAAGGACAAACTGGTACACAGCTTCATCCCACCCAAACAACCACAGCAAGGCACAATCACCAGGAAAGAACCCTCGCGAGGCTTCTATCATTGCGGCAAGTGCACAGGATGCAAAATCCAGGAACACACCAGCACAAAACCCCTGTATCCACTGGTGACCCAGCACCCCTAACCTGGAACCCTACCCAAGAAACCCCACCTCTGGAATCCCCACACCTGGAGAGACCACCAGCAGGACCCCAACCCGCCCCCACCCCCCACCCACCCGGCACCCAGGCATCACACCCGGTGTGCACCCCTTTGCCCCACCCCCCACATTGCCCACCAGTGACATTTCGTGTATGTCATTCCTGCCAGCGGACTATTGCAATGTTGTCAATTTAAACCGTTTTCATTTGTTATTTTTATTCGCACCTTTATAGTGAAATTACACCTATCTCCTCATCATTATACACCGTCGACACTCCACAGTAAAGGGCGGAGCGCTACACCAAATATACCCTAAAACATATTAAACATATAATGGTCATTTATTTATCATTTTTTGAACACTCTGTGTGAGGAATGTCACTTGTAATACGATTAAGATTTGAAGGCCAGATCATAAGACTATGAATAGACAGGGTATATGGGTAATGTCAACAACCATGGCTTTGTGCCTGAGAGGATTATATCAGACACTGGCTCTATAACACCAGGGGGATATGTGGTAAAATCTAGGCTATTGTCCATAGTTCAAGCAAGTCTTTGCACACCTAATTCTATGGTAATTAGGCTATTGTATGTATTGGCCTCAATCAATTAACCCTGCTTGTCCCTGCGGTATGTGAATGTGTTTACAGTAACAATACTATGGTAATTATGTAACTGGTAACACAATGGAGTGGGCTGTGTTCCCGAGGGGATGCTGCTAGACAATGTGGCTCCAAAACAGCAGGGGACACATGGGAAATACCAGGTTATTGTCCTTATAATCAGAGAAACCCCACACTTATGGGACAACCAATCAGATGGCTGAGTTATGGCGGGAAGATTCTCTTTGTATGTGGCAGGATAAATTGTGGCTCAGATGCTGCTAGTTATCCAGACTGTGACTCTGCTACGTCCTGTACAGACCTGCTGCTTGGATCATCTCTACAGAACATATCACCAGGAAATACCCTAGAGCATATTCCTGGGACTATTGCTGGCATCCAGATCATATTATCACCACATTACCTGTAGTGTTCCAGCACTCCACTGCATTGTATATCACTCCTATATCATTACACAGGTAAGTCATTGTTGGTACTTAATTAGGAGATGTGTTGTTTTGCTCATGGTGTGACGTTATGTTCCATCTTCCTCATGATTGCATCTGCCTATAGTTTTTTGATACATTAGTTAGTTTCCTTGTCCATATTATATACAAGGTGCCTTTATTTAGATGCTATTTTTTTGGACATAGACACAAATAGTAACAACATATTTCTGCAATATATGCTACTTGTAGGTCACCATTAGTCATATAACTTGTGGCTTATCCCAATATTTGCCAGCCATTTTGTGCCATCTCACTTTTGCTAGCTGGTGTCTATAATGTTCACTTCCCATTTTCAAAATGTAATGGTCACTTATTGTGCTCTATATTTATTATTATACTTGTCTGTTTAAGATTATGGAGAAGAAGATTACAGTAATGGAGAAGAAGAAGGTGAGTCGTGGAAGATTCTATCATGTCAACCACAATTGGCCAAGTGTACCCGTATTGGCAAAGACACTGGCCACAGCGGTGCCACAAAATCCCAAACCACAGAAAACTGGACATGAAAATGAGTTAATAAATAATGCTAATGCTAAAACAACCTCTGTGGTGCTATCCAAGGGGAAGCAAAAGAGACGAATCCTGCAAGAAGAGCCATCTGCTGCTGTGACAGTTGTGGATCCATCAGTGAATATTATGGAGATCCCAATTGTCCATGAGGAACCAACATCACACATGGATGTGACAATGGATCACCGAGGTTACATGTTTCAGCCTCAGGACAAAACATCTACGCAAGACACTGCACTATTACCCCGCACCGAACACACGCTTACAGGGTGCCACAACTGTAAGCGAAGCTGTGCTGGAAGGGCGGGAGAGCCTAATGCTATTAAAAGTAATGAAGATGTACAAATAAAGAGAATAAGTCATCTGGAGGCAGAAATTATTAGTTTTAAAGAAGGTTTAAAGGACGCTGTTACGGAAGCCATAAAACAAGCCATCCACCAGTCCAAGGAAGAATTGCTCAGCGCTGTTACGGAAGCCACAAAACAAGCCATCCACCAGTACAAGGAAGAATTGCTCAATGCTGTTGGCCAGCCCACCAGGAAAACACATGACAAACCAATACATCGCTCTGGTGAAATGGTCATTGATGAAGCTCCTGATGTCAATAATGGTCATGCAAATGTTCACTTGAAAAATGTACCGGTTCCATCAGTCCACTCTTCAGCAGAATTTCTTACATTACACAGCAATGGTAGTGGACTATCATCTGGAAGACCTGCCTTGTCCATCACACCAACACAGCTGACCAAATGTGGAACATCTCTGCTTGATATCACCCTAACAGACATCTCCAGTGAGATGGACAGCGATATGTACGATAAATGCAATGGAGATATAGATAAATATGTCCGAGCAATCTTCCAAACACATGTGCCACATGATCTGTACCTGACGTGGGTCAAGCGTGTCAACTTTGAGGGACTGAGGGGGAAAATAGCAATGCCCAGCAATTTGAGGGAAGATTTAGTGACAAGATGCGGAGTGAAGTTCGGCTTTTGGAAAATTACAAGAAAATCTATACAATATGTAATAACTGACCTACTACAGAAGCCCACGGTACAGCCATGGTAGAGTGTAATCATACGGACAGGACAGCAATCTTCTAACTGTTACAGTGTGGTCTGAGCAGGACTTGACACCACTGTGATATGAAAGACCAAGAGATTATGGACTTTATTCACACATCAATACAAAAAGGTTTAGCAGGTTTATATTGATGTGGTTGGTACTGTAATGTGATTACTGTATTATATCAATTCATTATAGTATTTACAGTTACACATCACCAGCACCATCCTCTCATCATCCAGCATTGTCCATATCCCAGTGCACAATAGTAACGCCACCAGCTCTTTGTGGCCCTCTTTGTGTTTCTACGATGCCAATTTTGAAACTAAAAACTTTACTATAAATTTATACTTTGAAATATATAAAAATCCACTGTAATTAGTAATCTGCTTCATTATGAAGGATTATTTCCTGTAAATAAAGTAATACAACTACGGTACTGCACACTGTCATATACTATGGAGTAATGTACACTTATTTGTACTTGCTGTTGTACTGCATGAAAATGCTTCACAAAATGAAACTACTCTGCAGCAGCACTGTAAGTAATACATATCATTGTTCTCATTATTGCATAGCGATATTTTTCTTTTACATGAAGGAACCTGGGCTTTTTTTTTATTAAATGTTTTTATTAATTTTGATAAAGAATCAAAAACAGTTACATTAACATACATAAGCAAATAAAGCATTAACCAAATACAATGTAATTGGTACAGTGTCATTTAGAAACATTACAAAGCGATCATGTGTTCCGTATATACAGTAAACATAAGTAAATATTACAATATAATCATCAGCGGAGGGGCAGAACAAATAGTATCCTCATGATCCGCTGGGCAGTAAACTCAGTGCACATGTGGAAATGATATGATAATAGGAGGGAATAAAGAAAGACAAGCGTTCAAGGCCAGGTGACGTATGGAGATTCTAGCCATCTCCCCCAGACTTTGTGGAATGTATGTTTTGTGTTCCTAGCAATGTACATATATTTTTCATGGGCAATGGTTGGTCAAAGATTTCCAAGTAGCAAGCGCTGGGCCATTAGCTGCCATCCAAGTCCTGGCCTTAGCAATAGTACAGAGATTGTATAGATATGGGGCCTGATTCTGGTTCACTTGAAAAAGCAAATTCTCTCTCTAATGGAGTTAGATTTGGGTGGGTTATTTTGTTTCTGTGCAGAATAATAACTGTCTGTTTTATTTTTATACTGCAATATAGAAATCATTTTGAAGTACAAACCCCACACACACATCTCAGGGGGAAATTTGCTAAGATGTGTATTCTACTTCACATGTGATGTTGCTATGGGCAACAAATCAGATCCTGTCTTCTAGAGTAGGGGTGGGCAACAAGGGGCCCTCCAGATGTTGATGAACTACACATCCCAGCATGCCTTGCCTTAGTTTTGCTATTTGGTCATGCTGAAACGGATGCAAGGCATGCTGGGATGTGTAGTTCATCAACAGCTGGAGGGCCGCTCTTTGCCCACCCCTGTTCTAGAGGGTGCTAAATAAATAAGAAGTAGATTCTGATTGGTTGGCCATAGCAACATCACATGTGAAGTAGAATACACATCTTAGTAATGAATAAGTATTTCCCCTTTATTCTCTCTGCACCTGTTACGTCTGCCCCACCGGCAGTGCACATGGCTTTGCCCATTAGAGAGAGAATTTGGTTTAGCAAGTGAGCCAGATTTAGGGCCATTGTCTAGTGCTGCTTTCTAGTGATTCCTCATCTATCACTGGGCGTCCACCTGCCTTACGGTCATCGGACATCAGACGCCCGCCCATTTATGGCAGCAGAGACTGACCTAGATTTGCGAACACTGCAGAAATCATTTGATTGTTGCCGTCCTTTGAATGATTTGGGCCCGCATGCAAGCCTGTGAATAACAGAAGAGAGGGGAGTAGCAGTAGAAGAGAACAGCCAGTAGCGCTGGGGGATCAGACCCATTAATCAATTATATAGTCGGGTAGAGCTGCTGCCACCTATACAGAGTGTATGTGTAACTCTGTCAAAAGGAAACCAAGGAAATATGTGGGGATATTAACTATCACCACTAGGTGGCGCTGCTCCATTCAACAATGAATTAACAATGAGACAGTATTGAAAAGGTAAAAAATCAGGTAATATATTATACAATAAAAATGCGCATTTCATAACACAGGACATACAACATAAAACATATAAGGCATGGGCTGGCTATGAGGCTTATATGGCTGCACTATTGGCTGAAACAATATCACATTTATGTAATGAGCAATAGTTACCAGTCCCGCATCAACTGTGGTTTTCCCCTGTGGAGAAATGGTGGAAGTCCAGGTCCTATATCTGAGCACTGATTTTTGCTGTAATGCAATCGATGGTTTTCTCTCCCTATTTATGGGGCTAGAACGAGACCCGTTTTTTTTACCAGCCGCTTGCATATTGGAATACAAATACCCCACTGTGGACTTGGAATCTTTTGGGGTGGACCCAGACCTGGAGCCTGTCTCCCATAAATAGGGAGAGAAATCCATCGATTGCATTATAGCAAAAATTACTGCATGTGGCATATCATGGTGTCGGGCATTACTGTGTGTTAGAAAGTTTTTAAATTCTTTATTTATCAATTTGCAAACATAATATATACTAATACATAGCAGACAGTACATAAACAAACAATTAAATGTAATATTTGTATATTTACATATTTTCCCTAACTATAAGCACTGTGCTTTTGTTCTTTACTTAAATTGGGATGTTTGTATTTTGTTTTATAATTAGAATTGCCATCTACTTTCAATGGGCTGAATATAATGAAGTCCTAGGGTGAGATTTAATAGGATGATAGATTCAGAAAGTGAGAGATTTGGTGAGAAATCTCCAGTTTTTTTTAAAGTGGCAATCAGTTACCGTTTTTTCAGTGTAAATGATTGCTGCTTTAAAAAAACTGGAGATTTCTCACCAAATCTCTCACTTTCTGAATCTCTCATCCTATTAAATCTCACCCCTAGTTTGCCGGCCAAACTCTTTTTTTTTTAAAAGGGGCAATCATTTATGAGGCATTGTTTTGCCTTGCAAATGATTGCCCCTTTAAATAAAGACTGAGTTCGGACCCGCACCAGCGCCAAACATCCCGCTCAACATATCAATAAATCTTCAATTTTAGAATTTTTCAGCTTTAATAGATGATTCTCTTTCTCTGTGTAATTATAATGTATTGTGAGACATAATCATGTGACTAGGTGGAGCCTTAAAAAAGGTAACACCCCCTTCATACATCCTAACTAAAAGGAGCCAATCACATTTTTCACTGAGTAAACATAAATCCCCAATCAGCAAGTGCACGACAGGAGAATTTCAGCTGTAACTCCACCCACAACATAATTCTGTTGGCTAAATGTTTCATTATTCAATTCCCCATCCTGGTTATGTCACTAGTCTCTTAAAGGAGTTAGTATGATCATTTTCCACAGACACTTATGCCTGCACCTCAGATATAGTTATGCTCCCATCAAAAACTTGCAGCATGGAGGGGCTCAAAAGAGAGGGCTGTAAATTTGAGTAAGAGTCTGATTTGGTCACACAAAGAACAGAAGGACAAATGTCCTTCCTCACAGTCCAGCATAGGCGAATCTGACTTGCCTTCTTCATTGCTTTGTTACATTGCCTACCTGCTTTTAAGTCCCCTGAAATAGTGACACCTAGATCCCTCTCTTCCTCTGTAGTTTCCATTATAGTGCCATTTATACTATATTGAGTCTTTGGATTTCTGAGACCCAAGTGCATGATTTTGCATTTTTTGGCATTAAACTGTAGTTGCCATTCTCTTGACCATTTCTCTAATCTGCCTAGATCCTCAATCATTTGTTTTACCCCTCCTGGTGTGTCTACCCTGTTGCATACCTTTGTGTCATCTGCAAAAAGGCACATTTTACCCTCAATTCCATTTGCAATATCACCAATAAAGATATTAAAAAGCACTGGTCCAAGTACAGATCCCTGGGGTACTCCACTTGTAACCTTTCCCTCCTTTGACTGTACTCCGTTTACTACAACTCTCTGTTTTCTGTCCTGCAACCACGCTCTTATCCATTCAACTATCTTAGAATCCAATCCCAAGCTTTCAAGTTTATTTAACAGTCTGTGATGTGGGACAGTGTCAAAAGCTTTACTAAAGTCTAGATAAGCTACATCTACAGCCCCACCTTGATCTATTACTTTAGTCACCCAGTCAAAAAAGTCACTAAGATTTGTTTGACATGATCTTCCCCCAGTAAACCCATGCTGTTTTGGATTCTGTAAATTGCTGGTTTTGAGATATTCTACAACTCTTTGTTTTAAGAGTGTTTCCATCAATTTCCCTACTACTGATGTAAGGCTCACTGGTCGATAGTTGCTTACCTCTTCCTTGCTTCCACTTTTGTGCAGTGGGACTACATTCGCTGTTTTCCAGTCCTCTGGGATTACTCCAGTAGCTAGTGACTGGTTGAATAATTCTGTTATTGGTTTTACCAGCTCCCCTTTAAGCTCTTTTAGTATCCTTGGATGTATCCCATCTGGCCCCATTGATTTATCCACTTTCAGTTTTGAGAGTTCTGTGAGGACTTTCTAATCTGTAAATGTACTTGTCTCTCCCTCAGTTTTCTGACTATACTTGCAACTTAACTGTGGCCCCTTCCCCTCCCTTTCAGTAGTGAATACTGAGCAGAAATAATTATTAATATTATCTGCTATTACATTGTCCCCCTCAAGAAAACTTCCACTCTCTGTCTTTAGTCTAATTATTCCACTTTTTGTTTTTCTCCTTTCACTTATATACCTAAAAAAAGTTTTCCCCCCTTTACCCACTGACTGGGCCATTTTCTCTTCAGCCTGTGCTTTTTCTTAGCCTCCTTCTGTCTAACAAGATACACCTCTTTGTCCTCATTCTTCTGCGTCTGCTTAAATTTCTTAAAGGCCAACTTTTTTGATTCCACAATACTTGCTACTTCTTTTGCAAACCACAATGGCTTTCTTTTTCTTGATGAAACTGACACACTTGAACCGCAGGCAGGCTGGAAGTAAATCACGGGATGGAGTCTGGATTGGAAGCACTTACTCTGCAGGAGGGAACAGCAGAGCCCAGTGCCCATGATCAATCCAGACACCTGCTCTCAGATGGTATTAGAGCTAAACCTCTGTATGTGGAATCTGAGCTGAAACACTGGCTCTGAAGATGAAGATAGCAGAGAGCAGTGTCCAGAACCAGACCAGAAACCAGTACACAGAAGTGACAGAGTTCAGTCTCTGGAGGAAGATGACAATCCTTTCCAAATCCTGCTCCACTCTCCTGTACTGGCCAGATGGAAAAACCAGCACAGAAAAGAGAAGCTAGGAATAATCAGAGACTGAACTTACAATATTGCTACTAGGTGTTGCAATCCAGTGGGGGAAACCCATCACTGACTCAATCACCTATATTGTAGCAATGGCAATACAATTCTAACACAGGCTAACAGGTACAATACACAGCAGAGCTCTGGCATACAAATTCAGCAACAACCCCCAGCTCTCTTAATCAGCCTTATAAAGGGAGTGCTGCTGCAGACATCAGGGAGTGTGCCCTGTCCAGTTGCCATGGTGATCCAGGGTGGCGTCCTCTCCCTTGCTAGAGCCACGCCCCCCTGTGTCAAGCTGCCTTTGGGTTGCTCTGACAACCTGGCCTGTAACAATTTCTTGGGTGCCCTATGAGTTAGCGAGCACCTTTGTGCTACTGTGATGACTCACACCCACAAGTTTATTGCGGCTAATTAGATTGACCTCATAGACTTAAATAACAAAATGATCCAATTAAATTTTAGTAGCAATACATTTTCTATGGGTTGTAACCCTCAATTTACAAAGAGTAATCCCTGTAACTCAAGTATATAATTCAATATAATATAAACTATAAAATAATAAATACAAAATCATGTATCTTTATATTATGGCATCCTACCCTTAATGGGTGAACACATAACCTTACACACATATCATGTACTCTGAGGTATCCATGGTGTATGTAATGGTTCTCAAAATAACACATATAAAAATTAACAAAACATGGAGCAAACCTCGACCCCATAGCCATGCCAAATATGAATTATTAAAAATAAATAAATGTAAATATATTTTTTTTATTTTTAATAATTAGTATTTGGCACTGCTATGGGTTGAATTTTTCTCCAAGTTTTGTAAATATATGTATGTATTATTTTTAAAGAAATTACATACACCATGGAAATTTAAGAGTACAGTATATGTCAAGATTAATTGCAGAGTCTAAAATAAATTGTGGTGTTCTAAAGCCCCCACCTCCTTCCTCAATGCCAATTTTAGTAATCTAAGCCATAGTTATATGTGATATTAGTATAAACAGCTTATCCATGAATTGATATGAAATGGTGATCTCAACTTTAAAAAACTGTGATATCATGATTATGGGATCTGGATTATTGTGTTTTTACACAATAAAGTTATTTAAATGATTTAACAGTTTATTTATAAAGAAAAATATCAATATAAGAAATATTTGCTTCTAATGTAATAAAGACTTGTTTTTAAATTTGCTGACATTTAAATTCTATTGCATTTTGCACATCATAAGTACTGTAGGTGTCAAGTTGCAGAAACTTTTTGTTTTTTAATTTTGTTCATGATAAGATTGTAGACATTGCTGAAATGACCACAATCTGTGATCTGTGAGAATGAAGGCAGCCCCTTCTCTCGGGGTACCCATCATCTCCCAATATGCTGGACAACCCCCTCTCTCCCCAAAGTGAAGAAACCAAAGTCCCCATGAGGCCATGCCCCCTTTCAATCAGGACATGCTCTTTTTTTATACGGCTACACTGGGGGTACAAAGGTTTGGGGTGTCAATGCAGAGTGTGCACATGATGTGACCATACCTGGTGACTACTCTGTATTACATCACTCATGTAGATTCTGACTGCATGATCAACTACAATCTAGCGATTCCAATAGGCAATGTTGTGGAATGTGAGAAACCCCCCCCCAGGAAATGTGTAGAACCGTTTACGAATGTAACATCAAAAGGTATACTGTTTATTGTGTTTAGCTACAAAGTGAATTCCAAATTACAGTATGTGGTTTCTTTATATTATATGATGTGGATAAAGTGAAAAAAACAACTGTGTGTTTTTGTTTTAGTGAGGATTTAAGATGGGTGTGTCCCAGTCTCAAATAACCTCGATATAAGTGTCAAAATAGAGAACAGTGCGGCCGGCCACTTTCTCTTACTTGTAAGATTATTTTTGCCACACGGATGATAGTGACGTCCATTGCTGGCATAGAAACAATGGGAGGGTGGAGAACCCATGTATTTATATTCTGGCTTTTCCATTACAAAATTATGCACAAGTGCTAAATAATCTTAATTAATTTTAAAGGGCACCCAAATCTATTTTATTTATTATTATTATTAATAATACAGAGAATACATGTATTTATTCACCCATCAATCCTGGATCATTTTTAATAATCTTTATTATTCTAATAGTGCATTTTTAACAAATATTGGTCATTTATTTATCATTCTATGAACACTCTGTGTGAGGAAGGTCACTTGTAATAAAATTAAGATTTGGAGGCCAGATCATAACACTATGAATAGACAGGGAATATGGGTAATGGCAACAACCATGGCTTTGTGCCAGAGGGTATTATATCAGACACTGGCTCTATAACAGCAGGGGACATGCAGGGAAATTCTAGACTATTGTCTATAGGTCAAGCAAGTCTTTGTACACCTAATTATATGGTAATTATGGTATTGTATATATTGGCCTTAATTAATTAACCCTGCTTGTCCCTGTGATATGTGAATGTGTTTACAGTAACAGTACTATGCTAATTATGTATCTGTTAGCACAATGTAGTGGGCTGTGTTCCAGAGGGGAGTCAACTTTGATGGACACAAGGGGAAAAAGAACAATGCCCAACAATGACATATGACATCACCAGCACCACCCTCTCATCATCCAGCATTGTCCATCTCCCACTGCACAATAGTAACGCCACCAGCTCTTTGTTACCTTTATAGGGTGTTTGTTTTATGCCAATTTTTACACTATACACTTTATTGTTGATAATTTGCAACTATGATATAAAGTTTATACTTTTAAATATATAATAACCTGCTCTGATTAGTAATTAGCTTAATTATAAAGTAGTATTTACTGTCAATAAAGTAACACAACTATATCACATGACCTTCTTATATATAAAATATAATAATATCATATATGTGTCTTAATTGTTGCTAATTAGTCATCAGATTAGGTAGATGTCTAGGACATAAAATGGAATAACGTATTTAAAAGAGCACTTGAAGTGAGTGATGTTATGGGAGAGTGAAGGAGAGTGGTCCAAGGGTGTAGGGAACATGGGAGAAGTATTGGAGTCAGGAGAGGGAGGTACTTAATACTGAGGAGGAAAGGATGGGTTCTGTAGAGGGCAGGAGGGGTGTGGAGAGAAATTATTTTTGGAAAGTATAGGGAGGAGAGTGAGGGAGCTTTGTAGATTGGAATGATCCTGTTTGGGGTTGGGAGAACAATTGCATGAGAGGATACCATTGGTGACTACTGTCAGGGTGATTTCACTAGAAAAGAGGGTATGATAACTAATTACACATGGGACAAGAAAGTATTAAGTTAAGAGAAAGTAAGGGATTTAGAGCTGAATTGGATGATAGAAAATGTGTAGAAATTGCACAGAAAGACGGTGAAGGGAGAACAAATATTGCAGAAGTGATACATGAGGGAGTGTTTGAATAAGAATGAGAAAATTATATAGGAGAGAGAAAGATAAAAGAGGTGGATAAACTATAGGTAGCATATCAGTGACAGGTGAGAGTGGAGGGGAAATGGGAGAAAGTGGTCATGTAGAGGGGGCGGCAGCAGCTTGGAGTTCCCCAGGTCACTGTAGCCTGATAAAAGGATAAGAGGGAGACGGCAGCAGGAAAGAGGAGAAGCACTTAGAAGCGGGTGACTGGACGTTTACATCTTGTATCTGACAGGTGCACGGACAGTTTTACTAACTTTACCACCCACTCGCTGGAGCAGACTGACAAACTTTAAGCAGTGAGAGCAGGAGCAGGGATCAGCGCACAGCTAAGCCCAGCTGTGTGTGACGTGTATATCCCAGCCAGAGACGTGCAGGCAATCTCTGGGGCTCCTGTTTCTTTTCCCATTTTACAGCCAGGGATTGAAACTGCTGAGAGGAGTCAGGAACACTGGGCAGAAGGAGAGATCAGTGATTGCAGGGGCAGAGCAATCGCTGAAATATAACATCAATCTCCCAAAAGGGTGCTATCCAGAAGGTGAAGGGGCGCGCAGGAAGATTACAGTGGCAGTGTGTCGACCTGTGTCACCCCTAAAACTGAAGGATAAGAGGGTCCCTACCAGTGATCGACAGCAAAAGGATGAGAGTGTCTTTATTAAATCTATTTTTGTGCCCCAGGCCATTGAAAAGGTCTCTTCAGACTGTGCCCAAAAAACTCATAGGGAATACCCGGGGTTAACATCATTTTCCATGAGATTGATTTTGGACATAGAGAAGTGACCTAGGAAAGGTCTGGTTTGCTACATCCAGGATCTCCCTTACCTAGATGGTGCAGTGAATTTGCTTTGTGAGGAACATTTTTTACCTTTTTTTGTGTGTCCTTTTTTTTTGGAAGCCATTTTTTATTGTTTATTTTTTATTGGAGTTTTTCATGTTTTTTCTGAATAAATATTTTAGGAGTTTTTAAGAAGTGGACTGTGTTCTCTTTGGATTCAAGTACAGACTTTTCTACTAACTATATAAAAAAACATCAGGTTCACTTTGATCCAAAGGGTTCAGCGCTGTGGGTAATCCTTTAAATCCGTTTCGTTTTTTGCATTTTTTGCGATAGTATCCAGTTCAACTATTTTTTTGAGGAAAAACAGCAGCAGGACTCAACTAGCGCTCGAGGTTTACTTTGTCTATTTTTGTGGCATTCAACGTCAAAGTTGTTCTGACTTATTATAAAGCCAGGGGCTGTAGACACCTTCCCATTTAAAAATAATAATTATGGGATCCACTCTCCTGGGGAACCTGTCTTGTTGCCGACTGGCTAGTGCTGGTGCAATGATGGTCAGGGGAATCACACACTGCAGGTCTCCATTCTACAGTTCTCCTGCTCCTGGCTCATAAAGTCCATTGCTCACAAAGAAATAATGGAAGGGTGGACAACCCATGTATTTTTTTTTCACAGCAAATTAGGTACAAGTGCTTATTAATCTTAGTACTCATCTTAGAGGAGGCTCCCAAATCTATATTATTATTATTATTATTATTATTATTATTATTATTATTATTATTACAGAGAATACATGTGTTTATTCATGCATCAATCCCAGATCATTGTTAATAATCTTTATTATTATAATAGTGCATATTAAACATATAATGGTCATTTATATATCATACTATGAACACTCTGTGTGAGGAATGTCACTTGTCATACGATTAAGATTTGGAGGCAGGATCATAAGACTATGAATAGACAGGGAATATGGGTAATGTCAGCAACCATGGCTTTGTGCCAGAGGGTATTATATCAGACACTGGCTCTATAACACCTGGGGGATATGTGGGAAATCTAGGCTATTGTCCATAGGTCAAGCAAGTCTTTGCACACCTAATTATATGGTAATTATGGTATTGTATGTATTGGCCTTAATCAATTAACCCTGCTTGTCCCTGCGGTATGTGAATGTGTTTACAGTAACAATACTATGGTAATTATGTAACTGGTAACACAATGGGGCGGGCTGTGTTCCCGAGGGGATGCTGCTAGACAATGTGGCTCCAAAACAGCAGGGGACACATGGGAAATTCCATGTTATTGTCCTTAATTAATCAGAGAAAACTCACACTTATGGGACAACCAATCAGAGGACTGAGTTATGGCGTTAAGATTCTCTTTGTATGTGGCAGGATAAATTGTGGCTCAGATGCTGCTAGTTATCCAGACTGTGACTCTGCTACTTCCTGTACAGACCTGCTGCTTGGATCATATCTACAGAACATATCACAAGGAAATACCCTAGAGCATATTCCTGGGACTGTTGCTGGCATCCAGATCATATTATCACCACATCACCTGTAGTGTTCCAGCACTCCACTGCATTGTATATCACTCCTGTATCATTACACAGGTAAGTCATTGTTGGTACTTAATTAGGAGATGTAATGTTTTGCTCATTGTGTGATGTTCTGTTCCATGTTCCTCATGATGGCATCTGCCTATAGTTTTTTGAAACATTAGTTAGTTGCCTTGTCCATATTATATACAAGGTGCATGTATTTAGATGCTGTGTTTTTGGACATAGACACAAAGAGTAACAACATATTTCTGCAATATATGCTACTTGTAGGTCACCATTAGTCATATAACTTGTGGCTTATCCCAATATTTGCCAGCCATTTTGTGCCATCCCACTTTTGCTAACTGGTGCCTATAATGTTCACTTTCCCTATTTACCTTGTCTACAACTATTACAAGATCAATGTACTAAGATGTTCTCTCCTGAAATGTGTGCTGCTGGTATGTCACTGTTGGTCAGCTGACTCATTACCCAACACTCTTGTGGCCATTTTGTGTAATGTCTCTCCTGCTAACCATTATCCAAACTATTATAAGACACTTACCTGCAGCATAATTTATATCGTACAAGTACCCTGGTGCAATGTTATGTACCTAGTTACACACACTCATGGCTAGGCCCACAGCTGATGGTGGCCATTTTATGCATTGTCTCGTAGCTAGACCCATAGCTTAGGGCAGCCATATTCTGTAATTTCCTATTTGCTACTTATTACTAGTAATGTTCTTTAACCATTATTTGCCTTATTGGACAGAGTAGCTACACACTTAGTAAATGTATTAATGTGACATACCAGGCTCACTGCTTTCTGTGCCAATTATTTATCATACAATGTACTGTATGTGCACTTGTTAATAATTATTTTCAAAATGTAATGGTCACTTATTGTGCTCTATATTTATTATTATACTTGTCTGTTTCAGATTATGAAGAAGAAGATTACAGTAATGGAGAAGAAGAAGGTGAGTCTTGGAAGATTCTATCATGTCAACCACAATTGGCCAAGTGTACCCGTATTGGCAAAGACACTGGCCACAGCGGTGCCACAAAATCCCAAACCACAGAAAACTGGACATGAAAATGAGTTAATAAATAATGCTAATGCTAAAACAACCACTGTGGTGCTATCCAAGGGGAAGCAAAAGAGACGAATCCTGCAAGAAGAGCCATCTGCTGCTGTGACAGTTGTGGATCCATCAGTAAATATTATGGAGATCCCAATTGTCCATGAGGAACCAACATCACACATGGATGTGGCAATGGATCACAGAGGTTACATGTTTCAGCCTCAGGACAAAACATCTACGCAAGACACTGCACTATTACCCCGCACCGAACACAAGCTTACAGGGTGCCACAACTGTAAGCGCAGCTGTGCTGGAAGGGTGGGAGAGCCTAATGCTATTAAAAGTAATGAAGATGTACAAATAAAGAGAATAAGTCATCTGGAGGCAGAAATAATTAGTTTTAGAGAAGGTTTAAAGGATGCTGTTACAGAAGCCATAAAACAAGCCATCCACCAGTCCAAGGAAGAATTGCTCAGCGCTGTTACGGAAGCCACAAAACAAGCCATTCAACAGTACAAGGAAGAATTGCTCAATGCTGTTGGCCTGTCCACCAGGAAAACACATGACAAACCAATACATCGCTCTGGTGAAATGGTCATTGATGAAGCTCCTGATGTCAATAATGGTCATGCAAATGTTCATTTGAAAAATGTACCAGGTCCATCAGTCCACTTTTCAGCAGAACTTCTTACATTACACAGCAATGGTAGTGGACTATCATCTGGAAGACCTGCCTTGTCCATCACACCAACACAGCTGACCAAATGTGGAACATCTCTGCTTGCTATCCCCCTAACAGACATCTCCAGTGAGATGGACAGCGATATGTACGATAAATGCAATGGAGATTTAGATAAATATGTCCGAGCAATCTTCCAAACACATGTGCCACATGATCTGTACCTGACGTGGGTCAAGCGTGTCAACTTTGAGGGACAGAGGGGGAAAATAGCAATGCCCTACAATTTGACGGAAGATATAGTAACAAGATGCGGAGTGAAGTTCGGCTTTTGGAAAATTACAAGAACATCGGTAAAATATGTAATAAATGACCTACTACAGAAGCCCACGGTACAGCCATGGTAGAGTGTAATCATACGGACAGGACTGCAATCTTCTAACTGTTACAGTGTGGTCTGAGCAGGACTTGACACCACTGTGATATGAAAGACCAAGAGATTATGGACTTTATTCACACATCAACACAAAAAGGTTTAGCAGGTTTATATTGATGTGGTTGGTACTGTAATGTGATTACTGTATTATATCAATTCATTATAGTATTTACAGTTACACATCACCAGCACCATCCTCTCATCATCCAGCATTGTCCATATCCCAGTGCACAATAGTAATGCCACCAGCTCTTTGTGTCCCTTATAGGGTGTTTCTTCGATGCCAATTTTTAACTAAAAACTTTACTATAAGTTTATACTTTAAAATATATAAAAATCCACTGTAATTAGTAATTTGCTTCATTATGAAGGATTATTTCCTGTAAATAAAGTAATACAACTACGGTACTGCACACTGTCATATACTATGGAGTAATGTACACTTATTTGTACTTGCTGTTGTACTGCATGAAAATGTTTCACAAAATGAAACTACTCTGCAGCAGCACTGTAAGTAATACATATCATTGTTCTCATTATTGCATAGTGATATTTTTATTTTACCTGGGCTTTTTTTTTAATTTTTTTTTTTTATTAATTTTGATAAAGAATCAAAAACAGTTACATTAACATACATAAGCAAATAAAGCATTAACCAAATACAATGTAATTGGTACAGTGTCATTTATAAACATTACAAAGCGATCATGTGTTCCGTATATACAGTAAAAATAAGGAAATATTACAATATAAGCATCAGCGGAGGAGCAGAACAAATAGTATCCTCATGATCCGCTGGGCAGTAAACTCAGTGCACATGTGGAAATGATATGATAATAGGAGGGAATAAAGAAATACAAGCGTTCTAGGCCAAGTGACGTATGGAGATTCCAGCCATCTACCCCAGACTTTGTGGAATGTATGTTCTGTGTTCCTAGCCATGTACATATATAGCAACCGCCTGTTAATGAGTCCGCCCACTATGCAGTGGGCGGGGTTATCACTGCCACTACAAGACTCCTCCTACGTGGCGTCTGGAACCACGGATACTGACTCAGGCCCAACCGCTGGCACCTGAGTACTACCTACTGTAGGGTGTGCGCCGACACGCTGCTTGACACACCCCTGACTGGCCTCGCTTGGTTCCCCACTGGTCATGGACCAGGCCTCTGCTTTGGTAGCTGGCAGGGCGGAGACAGGGAGGACACTGGATACTGGTACCCAGAACAGCAGGATAACGGAACTATAGCAATAATTATGTTGGTCGCAAGATGAAAGTAGTCGTCTTGAGGCAATAGATGGTTTATTTGCTCAAAGTAGAAGCACTGAAATGAGCCCTCTCCTAGGTCCTAAGGAGGTACAGCATACAAGTAATGTCACAGCATTCAGATCAGGTAGATTGTACAACTTTACAGGCACCTTGTGCCTTTTTATCCAAAATCCACACACATCAGCATAATTCTGAATTACAGTATGTGGTTTCTTTATATTATATGATGTGGATAAAGTGAAAAAAACAACTGTGTGTTTTTGTTTTAGTGAGGATTTAAGATGGGCGTGTCCCAGTCTCAAATAACCTCGATATAAGTGTCAAAATAGAGAACAGTGCGGCCGGCCACTTTCTCTTACTTGTAAGATTATTTTTGCCACACGAATGAAAGTGACGTCCATTGCTGGCATAGAAACAATGGGAGGGTGGAGAACCCATGTATTTATATTCTGGCTTTTCCATTACAAAATTATGCACAAGTGCTAAATAATCTTAATTAATTTTAAAGGGCACCCAAATCTATTTTATTTCTTATTATTATTAATAATACAGAGAATACATGTATTTATTCACCCATCAATCCTGGATCATTTTTAATAATCTTTATTATTCTAATAGTGCATTTTTTAACAAATAATGGTCATTTATTTATCATTCTATGAACACTCTGTGTGAGGAAGGTCACTTGTAATAAGATTAAGATTTGAAGGCCAGATCATTACACTATGAATAGACAGGGTATATTGGTAATGTCAACAACCATGGCTTTGTTCTAGAGGGGATTATATCAGACACTGGCTCTATAACAGCAGGGGTCATGCAGGGAAATTCTAGGCTATTGTCCATAGGTCAAGCAAGTCTTTGTACACCTAATTATATGGAAATTATGGTATTGTATATATTAGCCTTAATCAATTAACCCTGCTTGTCCCTGTGATATGTGAATGTGTTTACAGTAACAATACTATGCTAATTATGTATCTGGTAGCACAATGTAGTGGGCTGTGTTCCAGAGGGGAGTCAACTTTGATGGACACGAAGGGGAAAAATAACAATGTCCAACAATGACATATGACATCACCAGCCCCATCCACTCATCATCCAGCATTGTCCATCTTGTTTTATGCCAAATTTTAAAGTATACACTTTATTGTTGATGATTTGCAACTATGATATAAGTTTATACTTTGAAATATATAATAACCTGCTGTGAATAGTATTTAGCTTAATTATAAAGTAATACTTACTGTCAATAAAGTAACACAACTATATCACGTGACCTTCTTATATATAAAATATAAAAATATCATATATGTGTCTTAATTGTTGCTAATTAGTCATCATATTAGGTAGATATCTAGGACATAAAATGGAATAAGGGGTTTGAAAGAGCACTTGAAGTGAGTGATGTTATGGGAGAGTGAAGGAGAGTGGTCCAAGGGTGTAGGGAACATGGGAGAAGTATTGGAGTCAGGAGAGGGAGGTACTTAATACTGAGGAGGAAAGGATGGGTTCTGTAGAGGGCAGGAGGGGGTGTGGAGAGAAATTATTTTGGAAAGGAAATGGGGGGAGGAGAGTGAGGGAGCTTTGTAGATTGGAATGAGGAGTTTACACTTGATCCTGTTTGGGGTTGGGAGAACAATTGCATAGAGATGAGAGGATACCATTGGTGACTACTGTCAGGGTGATTTCACTAGAACGGAAAAGAAAAAGAAACTGCTTTGCTAGAGAGCAGTATAGGGCGCCTGCTTTATGAGGTGTTTCTCCTAACAGCTGCTGGGGTACAGGGGTAGTCACTCCCCGTGGTTTTTACAAAAGGCTTGCTGAATAAAGTTTCAAAGAAGCAGCGCTGGTGTTACAGTGAACAGATTGACCAGTTTTAAGGTGGAAAAATCAGTTTATATTACAGATTGAATTAAAACATTACATACATTTACACATAACAATATCACACAATAAAAATAGGTTTAAAAAGAAGGTCTCACTCTTTGATTGGATGTAGATCCGTGAGGGCCACTGCCCTATGTCCTACACTTTCCAATTGGACCGATACTGAATAGGGCAGTGGCCCTCACGGATCTACATCCAATCAAAGAGTGAGACCTTCTTTTTAAACCTATTTTTATTGTGTGATATTATTATGTGTAAATGTATGTAATGTTTTAATTCAATCTGTAATATAAACTGATTTTTCCACCTTAAAACTGGTCAATCTGTTCACTGTAAACACCAGCGCTGCTTCTTTGAAACTTGATTTCACTAGAACAGATGGTATGATAACTAATTACATGTGGGACAAGAAAGGATTAAGTTAAAAGAAAGTAAGAGATTTAGAGCTGAATTGGATAAGAGAAAATGTGTAGAAATTGCAAAGAAAGACGGTGAAGGGAGAGCACATATTGCAGAAGTGTTACATGAGGGAGTGCTTGAATAAGAATGAGAAGATGATATAGGAGAGAGAAAGATAAAAGAGATGGATAAACTATAGGTAGCATATCAGTGACAGGTGAGAGTGGAGGGGAGATGGGAGAAAGTGGTCATGTAGAGGGGGAGAGGTAGGAGAGCGATTAATTTATTTTCTCTGGTGCAAGGGACAAAAGAATACAAAGAGGGGAGTGTGAGATTGAGAATTGGGGACTGAGAAGAGAAGGGGACATGGGAGGAGATGTTCTGCCTGATAGATTCTATGTTTTGGCACAAAAGTTGGAGAAATAATAAATGTTACAGGAATGGGAGAAGATGAGTATCAGTAAATGACCATGACTGTGGGTGGGCTAGTATGAACATTGGAATTTCCCAAAGGAGAGTATGAGGGAAAGTAGTTTGGAGGTAGCAGAGCAGAGAATTTGTTAATGGTGACGTTGAGGTATTTGAGGATGATGAGGGCAGGCAGGTTAAAGAAAATACAGAGGGTGAGTTAAGCCTCAACGTCAAAGTTGTTCTGACTTATTATAAAGCCAGGTGCTGTAGACACCTTCCCTTTTAAAAATAATAATTATGGGATCCAGTCTCCTGGGGAACCTGTCTTGGTGCTGACTGGCTAGTGCTGGTGCAATGATGGTCAGGGGAATAACACACTGCAGGTCTCCATTCTACAGTTCTCCTGCTCCTGGCTCATAAAGTCCATTGCTCACAAAGAAATAATGGAAAGGTGAACAACCCAGGTATTTTTATTCCTTTTTCCCCCCAACAAATTAGGCACAAGTGCTAACTAAGCTTAGTGTTCATCTTAGAGGAGGCTCCCAAATTGTATTATTATTATTATTATGATTACAGAGAATACATGTGTTTATTCACCCATCAATCCCAGATCATTGTTAATAATCTTTATTATTATAATAGTGCATATTAAACATATACCCAAGAGCCAATACCTAAGGAGAGCGACGAACTGACAACCCAATTTAGAGAAAGACAATACGACAGCAAACTTCTCCATACAGCACAAAAAGAAGTAGAAGCCACAGAAAGGAACAGCATCCTCACCTATAAAAACAAGGATACCAACAAGAAACCGGAGGGTCCACTATTCATCACAAACTACTCCAAACAAGCAACCAAAATACAACAGATCCTCAGGAAGCACTGTCCAATACTTCTACAAGACGAACAACTAATGAAACACATCCAGGACAAACCAAGAGTCGTCTACAGAAAAGCACCAAGCATAAAGGACAAACTGGTACACAGCTTCATCCCACCCAAACAACCACAGCAAGGCACAATCACCAGGAAAGAACCCTCGCGAGGCTTCTATCATTGCGGCAAGTGCACAGGATGCAAAATCCAGGAACACACCAGCACAAAACCCCTGTATCCACTGGTGACCCAGCACCCCTAACCTGGAACCCTACCCAAGAAACCCCACCTCTGGAATCCCCACACCTGGAGAGACCACCAGCAGGACCCCAACCCGCCCCCACCCCCCACCCACCCGGCACCCAGGCATCACACCCGGTGTGCACCCCTTTGCCCCACCCCCCACATTGCCCACCAGTGACATTTCGTGTATGTCATTCCTGCCAGCGGACTATTGCAATGTTGTCAATTTAAACCGTTTTCATTTGTTATTTTTATTCGCACCTTTATAGTGAAATTACACCTATCTCCTCATCATTATACACCGTCGACACTCCACAGTAAAGGGCGGAGCGCTACACCAAATATACCCTAAAACATATTAAACATATAATGGTCATTTATTTATCATTTTTTGAACACTCTGTGTGAGGAATGTCACTTGTAATACGATTAAGATTTGAAGGCCAGATCATAAGACTATGAATAGACAGGGTATATGGGTAATGTCAACAACCATGGCTTTGTGCCTGAGAGGATTATATCAGACACTGGCTCTATAACACCAGGGGGATATGTGGTAAAATCTAGGCTATTGTCCATAGTTCAAGCAAGTCTTTGCACACCTAATTCTATGGTAATTAGGCTATTGTATGTATTGGCCTCAATCAATTAACCCTGCTTGTCCCTGCGGTATGTGAATGTGTTTACAGTAACAATACTATGGTAATTATGTAACTGGTAACACAATGGAGTGGGCTGTGTTCCCGAGGGGATGCTGCTAGACAATGTGGCTCCAAAACAGCAGGGGACACATGGGAAATACCAGGTTATTGTCCTTATAATCAGAGAAACCCCACACTTATGGGACAACCAATCAGATGGCTGAGTTATGGCGGGAAGATTCTCTTTGTATGTGGCAGGATAAATTGTGGCTCAGATGCTGCTAGTTATCCAGACTGTGACTCTGCTACGTCCTGTACAGACCTGCTGCTTGGATCATCTCTACAGAACATATCACCAGGAAATACCCTAGAGCATATTCCTGGGACTATTGCTGGCATCCAGATCATATTATCACCACATTACCTGTAGTGTTCCAGCACTCCACTGCATTGTATATCACTCCTATATCATTACACAGGTAAGTCATTGTTGGTACTTAATTAGGAGATGTGTTGTTTTGCTCATGGTGTGACGTTATGTTCCATCTTCCTCATGATTGCATCTGCCTATAGTTTTTTGATACATTAGTTAGTTTCCTTGTCCATATTATATACAAGGTGCCTTTATTTAGATGCTATTTTTTTGGACATAGACACAAATAGTAACAACATATTTCTGCAATATATGCTACTTGTAGGTCACCATTAGTCATATAACTTGTGGCTTATCCCAATATTTGCCAGCCATTTTGTGCCATCTCACTTTTGCTAGCTGGTGTCTATAATGTTCACTTCCCATTTTCAAAATGTAATGGTCACTTATTGTGCTCTATATTTATTATTATACTTGTCTGTTTAAGATTATGGAGAAGAAGATTACAGTAATGGAGAAGAAGAAGGTGAGTCGTGGAAGATTCTATCATGTCAACCACAATTGGCCAAGTGTACCCGTATTGGCAAAGACACTGGCCACAGCGGTGCCACAAAATCCCAAACCACAGAAAACTGGACATGAAAATGAGTTAATAAATAATGCTAATGCTAAAACAACCTCTGTGGTGCTATCCAAGGGGAAGCAAAAGAGACGAATCCTGCAAGAAGAGCCATCTGCTGCTGTGACAGTTGTGGATCCATCAGTGAATATTATGGAGATCCCAATTGTCCATGAGGAACCAACATCACACATGGATGTGACAATGGATCACCGAGGTTACATGTTTCAGCCTCAGGACAAAACATCTACGCAAGACACTGCACTATTACCCCGCACCGAACACACGCTTACAGGGTGCCACAACTGTAAGCGAAGCTGTGCTGGAAGGGCGGGAGAGCCTAATGCTATTAAAAGTAATGAAGATGTACAAATAAAGAGAATAAGTCATCTGGAGGCAGAAATTATTAGTTTTAAAGAAGGTTTAAAGGACGCTGTTACGGAAGCCATAAAACAAGCCATCCACCAGTCCAAGGAAGAATTGCTCAGCGCTGTTACGGAAGCCACAAAACAAGCCATCCACCAGTACAAGGAAGAATTGCTCAATGCTGTTGGCCAGCCCACCAGGAAAACACATGACAAACCAATACATCGCTCTGGTGAAATGGTCATTGATGAAGCTCCTGATGTCAATAATGGTCATGCAAATGTTCACTTGAAAAATGTACCGGTTCCATCAGTCCACTCTTCAGCAGAATTTCTTACATTACACAGCAATGGTAGTGGACTATCATCTGGAAGACCTGCCTTGTCCATCACACCAACACAGCTGACCAAATGTGGAACATCTCTGCTTGATATCACCCTAACAGACATCTCCAGTGAGATGGACAGCGATATGTACGATAAATGCAATGGAGATATAGATAAATATGTCCGAGCAATCTTCCAAACACATGTGCCACATGATCTGTACCTGACGTGGGTCAAGCGTGTCAACTTTGAGGGACTGAGGGGGAAAATAGCAATGCCCAGCAATTTGAGGGAAGATTTAGTGACAAGATGCGGAGTGAAGTTCGGCTTTTGGAAAATTACAAGAAAATCTATACAATATGTAATAACTGACCTACTACGGAAGCCCACGGTACAGCCATGGTAGAGTGTAATCATACGGACAGGACAGCAATCTTCTAACTGTTACAGTGTGGTCTGAGCAGGACTTGACACCACTGTGATATGAAAGACCAAGAGATTATGGACATTATTAACACATCAACACAAAAAGGTTTAGCAGGTTTATAATGATGTAGTTGGTACTGTAATGTGATTACTGTATTATATCAATTCATTATAGTATTTACAGTTACACATCACCAGCACCATTCTCTCATCATCCAGCATTGTCCATATCCCAGTGCACAATAGTAACGCCACCAGCTCTTTGTGTCCCTCTTTGTGTTTCTACGATGCCAATTTTAAATTAAAAACTTTACTATAAATTTATACTTTGAAATATATAAAAATCCACTGTAATTAGTAATTTGCTTCATTATGAAGGATTATTTCCTGTAAATAAAGTAATACAACTACGGTACTGCACACTGTCATATACTATGGAGTAATGTACACTTATTTGCACTTGCTGTTGTACTGCATGAAAATGCTTCACAAAATGAAACTACTCTGCAGCAGCACTGTAAGTAATAAATATTCATTTATATATCATTGTTCTCATTATTGCATAGTGATATTTTTCTTTTACATGAAGGAACCTGGGCTTTTTTTTTATTAAATGTTTTTTATTAATTTTGATAAAGAATCGAAAACGGTTACATTAACATACATAAGCAAATAAAGCATTAACAAAATACAATGTAATTGGTAGTGTCATTTATAAACATTACAAAGCGATCATGTGTTCCGTATATACAGTAAAAATAAGGAAATATTACAATATAAGCATCCAGGGGCGGATCCAGGTTAAAATGACAGGGGGGGCACCATGATAAAAGAGGGTTTGGGTGGGGGAGGGGCGGTGTTAGTGGTGCCAGTGTACATGCTAAGAGAGTGGCAGAGAGAGGGTGGGAATGGGATTAATAATAGGCCCTGGCATTTAAAGTACCATGGTGACAAAAGTGAAGCATGTAGTTGTGCGCACGCCAAAGGCACGCGCCGGAAAAGGGGGTGTGGCCACTCAACAGGGGGCTTGTCCTTGAGTGTAGTGTACCACACCATATACAACTTCTACACATTATGCAACAAAATACTAGACCCCATTATACTTGCCTCTTACACATGATGCCAAATGGAATGAGCCAAAATTCAAATAATGCCACATGGATTGAGCCAAAATTCACATAATGCCACATGGATTGAGCCAAAATTCATACAATGCCACATGGATTGTGTCGAAATTCACATAATGCCACATGGGTTGAGCCAAAATTCAAATAATGCCACATGAATTGTGTCGAAATTAACATAATGCCACACAGATTGAGCCAAAATTCAAACAATAACACATGGATTGAGCCAAAATTCACATAATGCCAAATGGATTGAGCCAAAATTCAAATAATGCAACATGGATTGCGTCAAAATTCATACAATGCCACACGGATTCTGCCAAAATTCACATAATAACACACGGATTGAGCCAAAATTCACATAATGCCACAAGGATTGAGCCAAAATTCAAATAATGCCACATGGATTGTGTCAAAATTCACATAATGCCACATGGATTGAGCAAAAATTCAAATAATGCCACACGGATTGAGCCAAAATTCAAATAATGCCACATGGATTGTGTCGAAATTAACATAATGCCACACGGATTGAGCCAAAATTCACATAATGCCAAATGGATTGAGCCAAAATTCACATACTGTAATGCCACATTGATTGTGTCAAAATTCATATAATGCCACACGGATTGAGCCAAAATTCATAAAATGCCATACGGATTGAGCCAAAATTCACATAATGCCACACAGATTGAGCCAAAATTCACATAATGCCACACGGATTGAGCCAAAATTCACATAATGCCACACGGATTGAGCCAAAATTCACATAATGCCACATAGATTGAACCAACATTCACATAATGCAACACGGATTGAGCCAGAATTTACATAATGCCACACAGATTAAGCCAAAATTCACAATACGTTTCATAAACAGGAACATTGTCCACCAAAGGCACGCATTAAACATTTACACCATAATGTCCATTACATGTTAAGTTACACACCATTATGTCCATTATGTATTATGCCAAACACCATAATGCCTATTCAAAATTATGCTACATAAGTGCTGCTTATCTACATGCTCATTACCAAGGGTTCCATGCTCATTGCCAGAGGTTCCATGCTAATTTCCAAGGGGAATACATGCTTGCGGTAAATGGGGGACAGCCGCCACCAGGCAGAAGTGATAGCCACTGACAGTGGCAGAGCCTGGCTGTATTCAATGCAAGCACTGCCGGCGCGATGAATCACCTTGTACATACATATATTCTCAAGTTTATATTCAGAAAGACGATTTTGTGATGGATATTGGAATAAAACAGTTAAAGTAAAAATTGTTCACAATAAATAATATGTGCATCTAATATAGATATTGTCTCCTAACGTTTTCACATTTTGCAATATTGATAACTAACAGATTTCTAGTATAGATTTATTAAATAACATGGGGTCAATCTAATTAGTTGTGAAGAATGCAATGGGCCATTGCATTGGCTATGGCATTTCAACAACGGCACCCAATCTCATACCCTGTTGCAGACCGATTGCCTCCCAATTTTGCACAAAATTGCTTGGGCACCTGTGACCGCATGCCTGCCCTTACGCTCTGGCTCCGCCCTTCCGGTCCACAGATAGGGGTTCCTGGTCTCACGGGACCTGGCCAATAGGGGATTCCCTGTTACCATCAGCAACCGCCTGTTAATGAGTCCGCCCACTATGCAGTGGGTGAGGTTATCGCTGCCACTACAAGACTCCTCCTGGAACCACGGATACTGACTCAGGCCCAACCGCTGGCACCTGAGTACTACCTACTGTAGGGTGTGTGCCGACACGCTGCTGACACACCCCCGACTGGCCTCGCTTGGTTCCCCACTGGTCATGGACCAGGCCTCTGCTTTGGTAGCTGGCAGGGTGGAGACTGGGAGGACACTGGATACTGGTACCCAGAACAGCAGGAGAATGGAACTATAGCAATAATTATGTTGGTCGCATGATGAAAGTAGTCGTCTTGAGGCAATAGATGGTTTATTTGCTCAAAGTAGAAGCACTGAAAAGAGCCCTCTCCTAGGTCCCAAGGAGGTACAGCATACAAGTAATGTTACAGCATTCAGATCAGGTAGATTGTACAACTTTACAGGCACCTTGTGCCTTTGTATCCAAAATCCACACACATCACCACAGGGGGTAATTCCACCCTGTTCTCCCCACAGACTCAGCATTGTGCAGGAGGTGTACATGCCTGGGGCATTTACATTCACATATCAATTGGAACATTTTCCTGTCATAAATAGATCCAGATTACATGTCAAAGGGTTCACTCCAGTTTCCTTAGAATATTTACCAAATGGACAGGATGGCATAGATTCAGTGACCCATCACATACACAAGTTTCCTTATTAACACCTTTTACACAGGGCTTCAGACACAAACACTCACAGACCTTCTGACAGGAGGAGGCTGTTTAGCATCTCAATTTCTCATCACTAAGATTTTCTAAATTCCTTCCCCCAGAAATGTACATAGTGCATTGTAAGTGTAGAATGCATTCCTCAATATTCAATAAAATATACACAATATATGGTGCAGTCCTAGCTCAGCGCTAAACATATATTTCATAAATACATATACTTTGTGCCTGGTGCCCAGCAGCAGGCTTCATCTCACATCAGCACTGCAGGAGGAGTCCTGTCCCAGCTCAGTGCTGCTCATACAGTTTAAAACATGTCAAGTGCCCTTGTTCTGAATAACGGCAAAGCACGGAGAGTTAACCCCTTCAGTGCTGTAGCTGCCATTAACCCTGTGTGCCGGGCTCTCCGGCCACAGCGCCCTATGAGGTAGCGAGCACCTTTGTGCTACTGTGATGATTCACACCCACAAGTTTATTGCGGCTAATTAGATTGACCTCATAGACTTAAATAACAAAATGATCCAATTGAATGCAACAATAGTAGCAATACATTTTCTATGGGTTGTAACCCTCAATTTACAAAGAGTAATCCCTGTAACTCAAGTATATAATTCAATATAATATAAACTATAAAATAATAATAAATACTAAGTCATGTATCTTTAGATTATGGCATCCTACCCTTAATGGGTGAACACATAACCTTACACACATATCATGTACTCTGAGGTTTCCATGGTGTATGTAATGGTTCTCAAAATAACATCTATAAAAATTAGCAAAACTTGGAGCAAATCTCGACCCCATAGCCATGCCAAATATGAATTATTAAAAATAAATAAATGTAAATATATATTTTTTTTATTTTTAATAATTAGTATTTGGCACTGCTATGGGTTGAATTTTTCTCCAAGTTTTGCAAATATATGTATGTATTATTTTGAGAAAAATTACATACACCATGGAAACGTAAGAGTACAGTATATGTCAAGAATAATTGCAGAGTCTAAAATAAATTGTGGTGTTCTAAAGCCCCCACCTCCTTCCTCAATGCCAATCTAACATCCTCTAAGCCATAGTAATATGTGATATTGTATAAACAGCTTATCCATGCATTGATATAAAGTGGTGATCTCAACTTTAAAAAACTGTGATATCATGATTATTGGATCTGGATTATTGTGTTTTTACACAATAAAGTTATTTAAATGATTTAACAGTTTATTTATAAAGAAAAACATCAATATAAGAAATATTTGCTTCTAATGTAATAAAGACTTATTTTTAAATTTGCTGACATTTAAATTCTATTGCATTTTGCACATCATAAGTACTGTAGGTGTCAAGTTGCAGAAACTTTTTGTTTTTACATTTTGTTCATGATAAGATTGTAGACATTGCTGAAATGACCACAATCTGTGATCTGTGAGAATGAAGGCAGCCCCTTCTCTTGGGTACCAATCATCTCCCAAGATGCTGGACAACCCCCTCTCTCCCCAAAGTGAAGAAACCAAAGTCCCCTTGAGGCCATGCCCCCTTTCAATCAGGACATGCCCTTTTTCATACGGCTACACTGGGGGCACAAAGGTTGGGGGTGTCAATGCAGAGTGTGCACATGATGTGACCATACCTGGTGACTACTCTGTATTACATCACTCATGTAGGTTCTGACTGCATGATCAACTACAATCTAGCGATTCCAATAGGCAATGTTGTGGAATGTGAGAACCCCCCCCCCCAGGAAATGTGTAGAACCGTTTACGAATGTAACATCAAAAGGTATACTGTTTATTGTGTTTAGATACAAAGTGAATACTGAATTACAGTATATGGTTTCTTTATATTATATGATGTGGATAAAGTGAAAAAAACAACAACTGTGTGTTTTTGTTTTAGTGAGGATTTAAGATGGGTGTGTCCCAGTCTCAAATAACCTCGATATAAGTGTCAAACTAGAGAACAGTGCGGCCAGCCACTTTCTCTTATTAAGATTATATTGGTGACATGGATGATAGTGACGTCCATTGCTGGCATAGAAACAATGGGAGGGTGGAGAACCCATGTATTTATATTCTGGCTTTTCCATTATGGGTAATGTCAACAACCATGGCTTTGTTCTAGAGGGGATTATATCAGACACTGGCTCTATAACACCAGGGGGACATGCAGGGAAATTCTAGGCTATTGTCCATAAGTCTTTGTACACCTAATTATATGGAAATTATGGTATTGTATATATTGGCCTTAATCAATTAACCCTGCTTGTCCCTGTGATATGTTAATGTATTTACAGTAACAATACTATGGTAATTATGTATCTGGTAGCACAATGTAGTGGGCTGTGTTCCAGAGGGGAGTCAACTTTGATGGACACGAAGGGGAAAAATAACAATGTCCAACAATGACATATGACATCACCAGCCCCATCATCTCATCATCCAGCATTGTCCATCTTGTTTTATGCCAAATTTTAAACTATACACTTTATTGTTGATGATTTGCAACTATGATATAAGTTTATACTTTGAAATATATAATAACCTGCTGTGATTAGTAATTAGCTTAATTATAAAGTAGTGTTTACTGTCAATAAAGTAACACAACTATATCACGTGACCTTCTTATATATAAAATATCATATATGTGTCTTAATTGTTGCTAATTAGTCATCAGATTAGGTAGATATCTAGGACATACAATGGAATAAGGGGGTTGAAAGAGCACTTGAAGTAAGGAATGTTATGGGAGAGTGAAGGAGAGTGGTCCAAGGGTGGAGGGAACATGGGAGAAGTATTAGAGTCAGGAGAGGGAGGTACTTAATACTGTGGAGGAAAGAATGGGTTCTGTAGAGGGCAGGAGGGGGTGTGGCGATAAATTATTTTTGGAAAAGAAGTATAGGGAGGAGAGTGAGGGAGCTTTGTAGATTTGAAGGAGGAGTTTACACTTGATCCTGTTTGAGGTTGGGAGAACAATTGCATGAGAGGATACCATTGGTGACTACTGTCAGGGTGATTTCACTAGAATAGAGGGTATGATAACTCATTACATATGGGACAAGAAAGGATTAAGTTAAGAGAAAGTAAGGGATTTAGAGCTGAATTGGATGAGAGAAAATGTGTAGAAATTGCTCAGAAAGACGGTGAAGGGAGAGCACATATTGCAGAAGTGATACATGAGAGAGTCCTTGAATAAGAATGAGAAGATAACATAGGAGAAAGAAAGATAAAAGAGGTGGATAAACTATAGGTAGCATATCAGTGACAGGTGAGAGTGGAGGGGAGATGGGAGAAAGTGGTCATGTAGAGGGGGAAAGATAGGAGAGCAATCAATTTATTTTCTCTGGTGCAAGGGACAAAATAATACAAAGAGGGGAGTGTGAGATTGAGATTTGGGGACTGAGAGGAGAAGGGGACATGGGAGGAGATGTTCTGCCTGATAGATTTTATGTTTTGGCACAAAAAGTAGAGTTGGAGAAATAATAAATGTTACAGGAATGGGAGAAGATGAGGATCAGTAAATGACCATTACTGTGGGTGGGGGAGTATGAACATTGGAATCTCCCAGAGGAGAGTATGAGGGAAAGTAGTTTGGAGGTAGCAGAGCAGAGGATTTGTTAATGGTGATGTTGAGGTATATGAGGATGATGAGGGCAGGCAGGTTACAGAAAATACAGAGGGTGAGTTAAGCCTCAATGTCAAAGTTGTTCTGACTTATTATAAAGCCAGGGGCTGTAGACACCTTCCCATTTAAAAATAATAATGATGGGATCCAGTCTCCTGGGGAACCGACTGCCTAGTGCTGGTGCAATGATGGTCAGGGGAATCACACACTGCAGGTCTCCATTCTACAGTTCTCCTGCTACTGGGTCATAAAGTCCATTGCTCACAAAGAAATAATGGAAGGGTGGACACACACAGCAAATTAGGTACAAGTGCTTATTAATCTTAGTATTCATCTTAGAGGAGGCTCCCAAATCTATATTATTATTATTATTATTATTATTATTATTATTATTATTATTATTATTATTATTATTACTACAGATAATACATGTGTTTATTCAGCCATCAATCCCAGATCATTGTTAATAATCTTTATTATTATAATAGTGCATATTAAACAAATAATGGTCATTTATATATCATTCTATGAACACTCTGTGTGAGGAAGGTCACTTGTCATAAGATTAGGATTTGGAGGCCAGATCATAAGACTATGAATAGACAGGGAATATGGGTTATGTCAACAACCATGGCTTTGTGCCAGAGGGTATTATATCAGACACTGGCTCTATAACAGCAGGGGGATTTGTGGGAAATTCTAGACTATTGTCCATAGGTCAAGCAAGTCTTTGCACACCTAATTGTATGGTAATTATGGTATTGTATGTATTGGCCTTAATCAATTAACCCTACTTGTCCCTGCGGTATGTGAATGTGTTAACAGTAACAATACTATGGTAATTATGTAACTGGTAACACAATGGGGCGGGCTGTGTTCCCGAGGGGATGCTGCTAGACAATGTGGCTCCAAAACAGCAGGGGACACATGGGAAATTCCATGTTATTGTCCTTAATTAATCAGAGAAAACTCACACTTATGGGACAACCAATCAGAGGACTGAGTTATGGCGGGAAGATTCTCTTTGTATGTGGCAGGATAAATTGTGGCTCAGATGCTGCTAGTTATCCAGACTGTGACTCTGCTACTTCCTGTACAGACCTGCTGCTTGGATCATCTCAACAGAACATATCACCAGGAAATACCCTAGAGCATATTCCTGGGACTGTTGCTGGCTTCCAGATCATATTATCACCACATTACCTGTAGTGTTCCAGCACTCCACTGCATTGTATATCACTTCTATATCATTACACAGGTAAGTCATTGTTGGTACTTAATTAGGACATGTAATGTTTTGCTCATTGTGTGATGTTCTGTTCCATGTTCCTCATGATGGCATCTGCCCATAGTTTTTTGAAACATTAGTTATTTGCCTTGTCCATAATATATACAAGGTGCATGTATTTAGATGCTGTGTTTTTGGACATAGACACAAAGAGTAACAACATATTTCTGCAATATATGCTACTTGTAGGTCACCATTAGTCATATAACTTGTGGCTTATCCCAATATTTGCCAGTCATTTTGTGCCATCCCACTTTTGCTAGCTGGTGCCTATAATGTTCACTTTTCCTATTTACCTTGTCTACATCTATTACAAGATCAATGTACTAAGATGTTCTCTCCTGAAATGTGTGCTGCTGGTATGTCACTGTTGATCAGCTGACTCATTACCCAACACTCTTGCGGCCATTTTGTGTAATGTCTCTCCTGCTAACCTTTATCCAAACTATTATAAGACACATAGCTGCAGCATAATTTATATCGTAAAAGTACCCTGGTGCAATGTTATGTACCTAGTTACACACACTCATGGCTAGGCCCACAGCTGATGGTGGCCATTTTATGCATTGTCTTGTAGCTAGACCAATAGCCTAGGGCAGCCATATTCTGTAATTTCCTATTTGCTACTTATTACTAGTAATGTTCTTTAACCATTATTTGCCTTATTGGACAGAGTAGCTACACACTTAGTAAATGTATTAATGTGACATACCAGGCTCACTGCTTTCTGTGCCAATTATTTATCATACAATGTACTGTATGTGCACTTGTTAATAATTATTTTCAAAATGTAATGGTCACTTATTGTGCTCTATATTTATTATTATACTTGTCTGTTTCAGATTATGAAGAAGAAGATTACAGTATTGGAGAAGAAGAAGGTGAGTCGTGGAAGATTCTATCATGTCAACCACAATTGGCCAAGTGTACCCGTATTGGCAAAGACACTGGCCACAGCGGTGCCACAAAATCCCAAACCACAGAAAACTGGACTTGAAAATGGGTTAATAAATAATGCTAATGCTAAAACAACCACTGTGGTGCTATCCAAGGGGAAGCAAAAGAGACGAATCCTGCAAGAAGCGCCATCTGCTGCTGTGACAGTTGTGGATCCATCAGTGAATATTATGGAGATCCCAATTGTCCATGAGGAACCAACATCACACATGGATGTGGCAATGGATCACAGAGGTTACATGTTTCAGCCTCAGGACAAAACATCTACGCAAGACACTGCACTATTACCCCGCACCGAACACAAGCTTACAGGGTGCCACAACTGTAAGCGCAGCTGTGCTGGAAGGGTGGGAGAGCCTAATGCTATTAAAAGTAATGAAGATGTACAAATAAAGAGAATAAGTCATCTGGAGGCAGATATAATTAGTTTTAGAGAAGGTTTAAAGGACGCTGTTACAGAAGCCATAAAACAAGCCATCCACCAGTCCAAGGAAGAATTGCTCAGCGCTGTTACGGAAGCCACAAAACAAGCCATTCACCAGTACAAGGAAGAATTGCTCAATGCTGTTGGCCAGCCCACCAGGAAAACACATGACAAACCAATACATCGCTCTGGTGAAATGGTCATTGATGAAGCTCCTGATGTCAATAATGGTCATGCAAATGTTGACTTGAACAATGTACCGGTTCCATCAGTCCACTCTTCAGCAGAACTTCTTACATTACACAGCAATGGTAGTGGACTATCATCTGGAAGACCTGCCTTGTCCATCACACCAACACAGCTGACCAAATGTGGAACATCTCTGCTTGATATCCCCCTAACAGACATCTCCAGTGAGATGGACAGCGATATGTACTATAAATGCAATGGAGATATGGATAAATATATCCGAGCAATCTTCCAAACACATGTGCCACATGATCTGTACCTGACGTGGGTCAAGCGTGTCAACTTTGAGGGACTGAGGGGGAAAATAGCAATGCCCAGCAATTTGAGGGAAGATTTAGTGACAAGATGCGGAGTGAAGTTCGGCTTTTGGAAAATTACAAGAAAATCTATACAATATGTAATAACTGACCTACTACGGAAGCCCACGGTACAGCCATGGTAGAGTGTAATCATTCGGACAGGACAGCAATCTTCTAACTGTTACAGTGTCGTCTGAGCAGGACTTGACACCACTGTGATATGAAAGACCAAGAGATTATGGACTTTATTCACACATCAATACAAAAAGGTTTAGCAGGTTTATAATGATGTTGTTGGTACTGTAATGTGTTTACTGTATTATATCAATTCATTATAGTATTTACAGTTACACATCACCAGCACCATCCTCTCATCATCCAGCATTGTCCGTATCCCAGTGCACAATAGTAACGCCACCAGCTCTTTGTGCCCCTCTTTGTGTTTCTTCGATGCCAATTTTTAAACTAAAAACTTTACTATAAATTTATACTTTGAAATATTTAAAAATCCACTGTAATTAGTAATTTGCTTCATTATGAAGGATTATTTCCTGTAAATAAAGTAATACAACTACGGTACTGCACACTGTCATATACTATGGAGTAATGTACACTTATTTGTACTTGCTGTTGTACTGCATAAAAAAATGCTTCACAAAATGAAACTACTCTGCAGCAGCACTGTAAGTAATACATATCATTGTTCTCATTATTGCATAGCGATATTTTTCTTTTACATGAAGGAACCTGGGCTTTTTTTTATTAAATGTTTTTATTAATTTTGATAAAGAATCAAAAACAGTTACATTAACATACATAAGCAAATAAAGCATTAACCAAATACAATGTAATTGGTACAGTGTCATTTATAAACATTACAAAGCGATCATGTGTTCCGTATATACAGTAAAAATAAGGAAATATTACAATATAAGCATCAGCGGAGGAGCAGAACAAATAGTATCCTCGTGATCCGCTGGGCAGTAAACTCAGTGCACATGTGGAAATGATATGATAATAGGAGGGAATAAAGAAAGACAAGCGTTCAAGGCCAAGTGACGTATGGAGATTCTAGCCATCTACCCCAGACTTTGTGGAATGTATGTTCTGTGTTCCTAGCAATGGAAATATATTTTTCATGGGCAATGGTTGGTCACAGATTTCCAAGTAGCAAGCGCTGGGCCATTAGCTGCCATCCAAGTCCTGGCCTTAGCAATAGTACAGAGATTGTATAGATATGGGGCCTGATTCTGGTTCACTTGAAAAAGCAAATTCTCTCTCTAATGGAGTTAGATTTGGGTGGGTTATTTTGTTTCTGTGCAGAATAATAACTGTCTGTTTTATTTTTATACTGCAATATAGAAATCATTTTGAAGTACAAACCCCCCACACACATCTCAGGGGGAAATTTGCTAAGATGTGTATTCTACTTCACATGTGATGTTGCTATGGGCAACAAATCAGATCCTGTCTTCTAGAGTAGGGGTGGGCAACAAGCGGCCCTCCAGATGTTGATGAACTACACATCCCAGCATGCCTTGCCTTAGTTTTGCTATTTGGTCATGCTGAAACGGATGCAAGGCATGCTGGGATGTGTAGTTCATCAACAGCTGGAAGGCCGCTTGTTGCCCACCCCTGTTCTAGAGGGTGCTAAATAAATAAGAAGTAGATTCTGATTGGTTGGCCATAGCAACATCACATGTGAAGTAGAATACACATCTTAGTAATGAATAAGTATTTCCCCTTTATTCTCTCTGCACCTGTTACATCTGCCCCACCGTCAGTGCACATGGCTTTGCCCATTAGAGAGAGAATTTGGTTTAGCAAGTGAGCCAGATTCAGGGCCATTGTCTAGTGCTGCTTTCTAGTGATTCATTATCTATAACTGGGCGTCCACCTGCCTTACGGTCATCGGACATCAGACGCGCGCCCATTTATGGCAGCAGAGACTGACCTAGATTTGCGAGCACTGCAGAAATAATTTGATTGTCGCCGTCCTTTGAATGATTCGGGCCCGCAAGCCTGTGAATAACAGAAGAGAAGGGAGTAGCAGTAGAAGAGAACAGCCAGTAGCGCTGGGGGTTTAGACCCATTAATCAATTATATAGTTGGGTAGAGCTGCTGCCACCTATACAGAGTGTATGTGTAACTTTGGCCCTTATTCTGGTTGGTGCGGTAATATCCGCGTGCGTTCGTTCCGCCGATGTTTTGTGTCTGCGCATGTGCAGAGGCGTCTCTGCGCATGTGCGAGCGGGGAGTACGGCCAAATCCCGCATGAAATGTGAACACTCCGAACAGGGGGTGGAGAGGGGCGTGAAGGGCTATTTGGGCTCATTACCATATGCATACGCCCTGCGTTTCATGGGCGTTCCCATGCAAACGCTGGGCGTACGTATGGTAATGCAGTCGTGACGCACATGTAGGGGGCGGACATATGACATCGCCGGATATCAGCTGCCCGCCCAGTTGCCTGCTTTTGCACAGAAAAATGTCCGTGTGGTCTGAGGTTGCGGGAGCTGGTGGACCACTCGGTCCTGCATTCGATGGGGGAGGTTCCCTGAGATGGAGGAGGCATATTCCATGAAAAATACACGTGCGGTCCGTTCGGCCAGCTTCTTACCGCTTACGGACGGAGTTGGCGATCCGTATGTAAGGCGGGGTTTTGCACGCACGGTCCTGGCCGCATATTCGGATCAGCCGCACCGATCAGAATAAGGGCCACTGTCAGAAGGAAACCAAGGAAATATGTGGGGATATTAACTATCACCACTAGGTGGCGCTGCTCCACTCAACAATGAATTAACAATGAGACAGTATTGAAAAAGTTAAAAATTCTTTTTTTAATAAAAAGGTCATATATTCTACAATAAAAATGCGCATTTCATAACACTCAAATAGGACACACAGGACATATAACTGTGGTTCTCCCCTGTGGAGAAATGGTTTAAGTCCAGGTCCTATATCTGAGCACTGATTTTTGCTATAATGCAATCGATGGTTTTCTCTCCCTCTTTATGGGAGACAGGCTCCAGGTCTGGGTCCACCCCAAAAGATTCCAAGTCCACAGTGGGGTATTTGTATTCCAATATGCAAGCGGCTGGCAACAAAAACGGGGCTAGAACGATACCTGTTTTTTTGCCAGCCGCTTGCATATTGGAATACAAATACCCCACTGTGGACTTGGAATCTTTTGGGGTGGACCCAGACCTGGAGCCTGTCTCCCATAAATAGGGAGAGAAAACCATGAATTGCATTATAGCAAAAATTACTGCAAAAATTACTGCATGTGGCATATCATGGTGTCGGGCATTACTGTGTGTTAGAAAGTTTTTAAATTCTTTATTCATCAATTTGCAAACATAAGATATACTAATACATAGCAGACTACATAAACACACAATGAAATGTAATATTTTTATATTTACATATTTTCCATAACTATAAGCACTGTGCTTTTGTTCTTTACTTAAATTGGGATGTTTGTATTTTATTTTATAATTAGAATTGCCATCTACTTTCAATGGGCTGAATATAATGAAGTCCTAGGGTGAGATTTAATAGGATGATAGATTCCGAAAGTGAGAGATTTGGTGAGAAATCTCCAGGTTTTTTTTTAAAGTGGCAATCATTTACCGTTTTTTCAGTGTAAATGATTGCTGCTTTAAAAAAACTGGAGATTTCTCACCAAATCTCTCACTTTCTGAATCTCTCATCCTATTAAATCTCACCCCTAGTTTGCCGGCCAAACTCTTTTTTTTTTAAAGGGGCAATCATTTATGAGGCATTGTTTTGCCTTGTAAATGATTGCCCCTTTAAATAAAGACTGAGTTCGGACCCGCACCACCGACAAACATCCCGCCCAACATATCAATAAATCTTCAATTTTAGAATTTTTCAGCTTTAATAGATGATTCTCTTTCTCTGCGTAATTATAATGTATTGTGAGACATAATCATGTGACTAGGTGGAGCCTTAAAAAAGGTAACACCCCCTTCATACATCCTAACTAAAAGGAGCCAATCACATTTTTCACTGAGTAAACATAAATCCCCAATCAGCAAGTGCACGACAGGAGAATTTCAACTGTAACTCCACCCACAACATAATTCTGTTGGCTAAATGTTTCATTATTCAATTCCCCATCCTGGTTATGTCACTAGTCTCTTAAAGGAGTTAATATGATCATTTTCCACAGACACTTATGCCTGCACCTCACATATAGTTATGCTCCCATCAAAAACTTGCAGCATGGAGGGGCTCAAAAGAGAGTGCTGTAAATTTGAGTAAGAGTCTGATTTGGTCACACAAAGAACAGAAGGACAAATGTCCTTCCTCACAGTCCAGATATAGCTTCACTTTGTCACAGGGAGTATTGTCAGGTAACCAGACCACTTTACTGTCATGCATCACCAAATATTTATTTGTATACTTATACAGACACCAGGACTTGTTACTATATCCAATGAATGCCTGACGTCCTCTCCTCTCTATACTGGGATAACACATCCCCACCCCCCAGTTCTGTGACTTACTGACATCCACTACCCAGTAATGTTTCCCTGAGGAGAACGCTCTGGTGCTTATAACCAGAGGAATCTCAAATCTGTCTGGTGTTACTTTGCGTTTCTGGATTACAAGTGTCAATGATGCAGTTTTCTGGTCATCTGATACATGTATCTTATCTCCAGCAGTGGTTACATCCAGTAATATGTCTGTAGCTTCTTGCACATAGTGTGTCACAGCATTCAGGAATTTTGGTGTTTACCTGTCTCGTGAATTCCTGCTGGTTCTGTTCTGCCTTGCTCTGCTCCATGCTGCTAATCAACCTGCTGGCCACACATCAGACCAACTTTCCTCCAAACATTCAACTAGTTGCTTGGATGTAATCAGTAGCGCATGCAGGTGGTGGGGGGGGGGGGGGGGGTTCTGGGTACCCAGAAGCTCCAGGAGTCTGAAAGCTGAGGGTCACCTCTTTCCATGGATACAAGAATTGTAAAAATTGGCCCTTGGGAACCGGAGATATCTGACTTCAAAGCAGTGGTCCCCATCCAAGCCTGTTAATTGTTATTACAAGTCAGATATTTAAGGTTCTGTCTAACTTAGAGTTTTTCTGAGGGTGTATTCCAAAAGCTGGGACTCTCCCCCTTTGATTGACTCTAGCAGCTTGTCTGTACTGTTCCCAGATCCAGAGATATCAGCCTTCCAGCAGCTGGTTACTGCTCCAGCTCCACACACCTGGTATGTAGTTTTATATTCTCGTTGGCAGATTGCTCTGCCTCCTTAACTCTGATCCCATAGTCCCCAATTCCATTTGGTAGATGGGATTCTCTAGTTTTTAATTCCATTAAAATCTAAGAAATATATTTCCGGGAACTGGAGATATCTGCAGTCAAGCAAGCTATCCTCCCACCCAAATGTATGATTAATAAGCCCACTCCACTATACACCCCTCCTCTGCATATTAAACATCCTCTACCACCCTGGAAGTTATGTATCAGGGCCCCTTCATTCAGCCCAATGCCCCCTTCTCCCACCCCATCTCCCACCATCTGTGCAGTAAAGGGGTAATTAGTGGAAATTACTGATCCAGGCCCTACATGCTGAGCCGGTGATATAATACCCCCTACCACCCGCGGGACATCAAAGCTTCCCCCACCCCTACCGCTGAAAGATCGGTAGGGGCCCCAATACATTGCTATGCCCAGGGGTCTACACTGCTGTTGATGCCCCTGTATGTATGTTTGTATATATATATATACAGACCAATAATCCAATCGCGCTAAATACAAAAAGAATTAAACTAATGGCAGCCTTACCACAATGTCCCTAGAGGGTTAGGGGACAAATACAACAATCTAAACACACAATTGTGGTATGGCGCCTAAATTATGTTAGTTTCAAGTCCATAAATGGTGTTTATCCAAATTGACATTCAATGAAACTGCTGTTATTCTCCAGATATTGTTTTATTGTTTCTTAGAAGTTCACAGGAAACAGGTAAAAAACTCCCATGTGTTTTTTACCTGTTTCCTGTGAACTTCTAAGAAACAATAAAACAATATCTGGAGAATAACAGCAGTTTCATTGAATGTCAATTTGGATAAACACCATTTATGGACTTGAAACTAACATAATTTAGGCGCCATACCACAATTGTGTGTTTATATATATATATATATATATATATATATATATATATATAGGTGCATTGAAAGACCGCACTCTCACAGGATATTTCAAGATAACTGTAGAGGTGCCTACAAGAAATTCATGCTTATCAGCACAATCACCAACTGTAGTCCAGAGTTCCTCAACAGAGGAGTAAGCACTCTCCTTATAAAAATCAAGCAATCCGAGTAAAACTTAATTTTCCATTTATTCATCCATTATTAATTATGCATTGTGCCCATTTTTGCCCCGACGTTTCGGTCCATAGTAGGCGGACCTTTATTAAGGAGCCTGCAATAGGAGGAAAAAGCATGCAAACAACATAGTGAATGCACGAGATCACCGCCATTTACAAAGTACACAATGGTATTAAACATCAAGAAAAAACTCACTTACATGGGTATAGAGATAACGCACATGGATCAACGGAGCCAAAGCTAGGAGAACCTCCCTGGGCAGGAGGACATCTAAACTAGACCTGCCCGGGCCCGGCTTAAGTACCCTGTGTGTTTGTACAATTAAGCGTCACGTGGCACGGGAGATTTCCCGCCACGAGTCCCGGCGCCGAACTTCCTGTCTAGGACTGGAAGTGACGTTGCCGGAAACGCAGCTACGTGTGAGCCGCAAGTGACCCGCACTAGAGACCCGGAAGTGGGTACTCGGTGCGTGTCACGAGAGTGAGACGCATATGAAGCGCACAGTACCGGAAGTGGGTACCGATGCGCTATCAGCGTGTCTAATAGGTAAAGATGGAATTGCATTCAAATTAGAATAGTGTTAACACAGGGAAGCCGGGATTCCGGGAGCTTCCTTAGGAGTAATACCCACCCACTAGTTTTATGGACGTGGGCATGTGTGATAATCTTTAATATGGGGGCTATTGATATCTAGTGATTAAATCAATTGATACTGGTTTTGAGGTTATTTTAAAGATTGGGGTATGTTACAACTAGGGAGCTCGCTGCGAAAAAAATGAACAGACTGGTATTTTATCAAAAAAAGGAAAAAATGGGGAGAAGATTTGGGGAGAATGCGAGCAAAATTGGAGGGCTCGAAAGATACATAAGCAAAATAGATACATGGTATATAAAAAAATATATATATATATATAAAAAATTATAATATTAGAATTGTGGGCGTGACTGTGGTACTAGATGATGGTCAAAGAAGAACATCGCTAGTGACTACTGCCTATTGTCAGTTAAAGACTGAACAGCCACTAGAAACAAGGATGACATAGAGTGGACAGCATTAGGTGGGTGTATAGAAAAATTTATTCTATGCCCTATGGACTATCAAACGATGTGTCCATTAAATGGTGTGTTTCAATGCTAATTTTTCTGAATTTTTAGTTAATTTTTTAGTTAATTTTTTATCATTTTTGTATTTTTTATTTTATTATTTTATGATTATAATATTTTATTATTCGTTTATTTTTTATTTATTTTATTTTTATTTTTATTTTATTAAATCACCAAGGTGGGTCAAAGTATGTTGATTACTTGGGGATAGACAACGAATTTGTGTCCCAATATAAGATTTATCTACTAAAAAAAGGGGGAAAACGGGGAAAAAACTTAGAAAAAAGAAAAAAGAGAGAATACCATCAAGAAGATGTGGTATGGCTCATTTGGAGTATACAGGCACATATCATGGGTGTCAAGGTCTTATTTGAGATATTATTTAAGGAAGATATTCAGCGGGTTGTTCTCATTAAGTCCATTCGGTGCTAATGTTCCCAATCGAAATATCCAACGACTTTCTCTTTTCTTCAATAGAAGGCCTCTATCTCCTCCACGGACCGGGGGTGGTATCCAATCTATTAGTCGACATCGAAGACTAGATAACTGATGACAGGCCTGGAGGAAATGCCTAGGAATCGGTAACTCTGCTTTCTTAGTGTCCAGGGCGGCCCGAATGGAGTTTCTGTGATTGGCCATATGCTCCCTGAACTTCCTTGTGGTCATGCCCACATACGCAAGGCCACACGGGCAATGCAGCAGGTAGATCACATGATCCATAAGGCAGTGTAATCTAAATTTGATTTTAATTGATTTCCCTGATTGAGGATGCGGGAAAGTTGGTCCTGCTATCATACTGCTGCATGTCGTGCACCCTGTGCATCGAAAGCAGCCCGGGCGTTGTACATGCAGCCAGGTATTACCCTTAGTGGACTCAGGGCTCAGAGTAGGCCTCATCAGAAGTTGTTTTAGGTTAGGCCCCTTCTTATAGGCCATCATTGGTAGTCCATGTTTTCTTAAATTAAGGGATTTGTCAGAAGTCACTATCGGCCAGTGTTTGTTTATGCTTTTTTGAATCGAGTTGGATGCATGGTTAAATGTGTTCACATAAATCATGCAAGGAGTTTTTAATACTTGGGTGGACTTCTCCTCCCTCTCGGTACACATATTATGTCTGGCTTTCTTAAGGCACTTCTTCAGAACTTTAGGTAGGTATCCTCGTTCCTCAAATCTTTGTGTCATCTCCTCCAGTTGTTGTTCAAGTAGTGGGGAGTTAATATTGTTCCTGATTACCCGCATATACTGAGAAATTGGTAAGGGACCCATTGATGACAGACACTGTAATGTCAAGAAAGTTGATACTGGTTTGGTCAACTTGATGTGTAAATTTAATAGGACTTTGAAGTTCGTTCAGTGTAGTAACCATTTCCTGGAATTTGTCGACAGTCTCAGTCCAAACCAGGAACACATCGTCGATGTAACGCTTATAAAACCGTATGGCACTTGAATATTTAGACAAGATGTTAGTCTTTTCGTACTCCAGCATATACAGACCAGCATAACCACGAGGAAGTTCAGGGAGCGTATGGCCAGCACAGAAACTCCATTCGGGCCGCCCTGTACACTAAGAAAGCAGAGTTACCGATTCCTAGGCATTTCCTCCAGGCCTGTCATCAGTTATCTAGTCTTCGATGTCGACTAATAGATTGGATACCACCCCCGGTCCATGGAGGAGATAGAGGCCTTCTATTGAAGAAAAGAGAAAGTCGTTGGATATTTCGATTGGGAACATTAGCACCGAATGGACTTAATGAGAACAACCCGCTGAATATCTTCCTTAAATAATATCTCAAATAAGACCTTGACACCCATGATATGTGCCTGTATACTCCAAATGAGCCATAACACATCTTCTTGATGGTATTCTCTCTTTTTTCTTTTTTCTCCGTTTTTTCCCCGTTTTCCCCCTTTTTTTAGTAGATATATCTTATATTGGGACACAAATTCGTTGTCTATCCCCAAGTAATCAACATACTTTGACCCACCTTGGTGATTTAATAAAATAAAAATAAAAATAAAATAAATAAAAAATAAACGAATAATAAAATATTATAATCATAAAATAATAAAATAAAAAATACAAAAATGATAAAAAATTAACTAAAAAATTAACTAAAAATTCAGAAAAATTAGCATTGAAACACACCATTTAATGGACACATCATTTGATAGTCCATAGGGTATAGAATAAATTTTTCTATACACCCACCTAATGCTGTCCACTCTATGTCATCCTTGTTTCTAGTGGCTGTTCAGTCTTTAACTGACAATAGGCAGTAGTCACTAGCGATGTTCTTCTTTGACCATCATCTAGTACCACAGTCACGCCCACAATTCTAATATTATCATTTTTTGTATATATATTTTTTTTATATACCATGTATCTATTTTGCTTATGTATCTTTCGAGCCCTCCAATTTTGTTCGCATTCTCCCCAAATCTTCTCCCAATTTTCTCCTTTTTTTTGATATAATACCAGTCTGTTCATTTTTTTCGCAGCGAGCTCCCTAGTTGTAACATACCCCAATCTTTAAAATAACCTCAAAACCAGTATCAATTGATATAATCACTAGATATCAATAGCCCCCATATTAAAGATTATCACACATGCCCACGTCCATAAAACTAGTGGGCGGGTATTACTCCTAAGGAAGCTCCCGGAATCCCGGCTTCCCTGTGTTAACACTATTCTAATTTGAATGCAATTCCATCTTTACCTATTAGACACGCTGATAGCGCATCGGTACCCACTTCCGGTACTGTGCGCTTCATATGCGTCTCACTCTCGTGACACGCACCGAGTACCCACTTCCGGGTCTCTAGTGCGGGTCACTTGCGGCTCACACGTAGCTGCGTTTCCGGCAACGTCACTTCCGGTCCTAGACAGGAAGTTCGGCGCCGGGACTCGTGGCGGGAAATCTCCCGTGCCACGTGACGCTTAATTGTACAAACACACAGGGTACTTAAGCCGGGCCCGGGCAGGTCTAGTTTAGATGTCCTCCTGCCCAGGGATGTTCTCCTAGCTTTGGCTCCGTTGATCCATGTGCGTTATCTCTATACCCATGTAAGTGAGTTTTTTCTTGATGTTCAATACCATTGTGTACTTTGTAAATGGCGGTGATCTCGTGCATTCACTATGTTGTTTGCATGCTGTTTCCTCCTATTGCAGGCTCCTTGATAAAGGTCCGCCTACTATGGACCGAAACGTCGGGGCAAAAATGGGCACAATGCATAATTAATAATGGATGAATAAATGGAAAATTAAGTTTTACTCGGATTGCTTGATTTTTATAAGGAGAGTGCTTACTCCTCTGTTGAGGAACTCTGGACTACAGTTGGTGTTTGTGCTGATAAGCATGAATTTCTTGTAGGCACCCCTACAGTTATCTTGAAATATCCTGTGAGAGTGCGGTCTTTCAATGCACCTACTTTAAGAGTCGGACTACTATTGTCCTACTCCTGACCGGACACCCACACTTAGAATCACCCATTTTTGAGCGGGACATACATCTGAATACACCTGCCAGATCAAGTTCTGCAGACTGGTTTTAGTCCCACCACATTTGTACAACTTATCCTATGCATTTCCACCAAGCAGATATGGCCTCTGGAGGGATCGGATTTTTGGACGACAACCTGCTGTCCCAAGCCGAACAGGGGATAATCTCCTTGACAGATGATGACGCGAAAAAAGTGCTGTTTAATCAGGCCGACTTTGAAACTCTGCCATCTGACTCCCCAATTGATCTATATCAGCGCCTACTCAAATTAAAGAAACGTGAGACCGACCTATCTCTACATGGTCATTTTTTATCGGAATACCATAGAAAGAAATTCATCCCACGTGGCTTCCGCATTCCTAATATTCCGACGATTGGAAGAAATAGTCCATCATTCTGTAGTCCCTGGCGTGGCGTCCTGAACAAGTGTTCAATGGACCTCATGCTGCTTGTAGTTGAGGAGGTCGGCACTGAATTGAAAAAAGTAAAGAGCGAGATCGACGAATTTGGTATTGCGCATCTCGCAACAATTAAAAGCGATAAATCTTGCAATCTCATCGATAAGATCCGCATCCAAGTCGACCAATACAAGGCTGAGCTGATCTCATTCAAACGCAACAAGCTAACAACAGTAACGTCTGACTATCAGAATCATACAGTTTATAGGTGGCTGGCCGGTGACCAGAATCCTCGGCGTCAACAACGCCCATTTCGTGGCAGACGCCAGCCTAGAAACCAGTACCAACTAAACACTGGTTCCTCTACCTCTGCCTTGGATACTGAATACTCAAGCTCACAGGCTGATTTTTTAGATCCAGGTCCAAGTGCTCCAAAGGCAGAAAACCACCAAGAGGAAGGGGCGCCGGCCACACCCCCGTCGTGGAGGAACTCGGAAAAAGGAATCGGCGACAATCAAAAATCTAGTTTTCAATCTGTCAAACTTTTCTTTAACAGAACCAATGATATCTCTATTGGCCAAGGGACTCTCTTTCGTTCCGACATGTGATCATGATAATTTCGATGCCACAGTAGACCTCTATAAATTCAATAGGAAATTAAGATTACACGAACAGTTTAAAGATACCCCAAATACAGAACAACAGAACATCTTTAAACCCATATCGTTATATGACCCCTCCTCCGTCAACCCAAGCATCAAGACATTTAACCGTCTGGTAGAACAAGAGATACATAATGTTCCGATTACACCAAAATACCAAAACCTAAGCAAGGAAGAGAAATTGGCCCTGAGGACTTTACAAAAAAATGCTAACCTAGTTATCAGGCCAGCCGATAAAGGCAGTGCAGTGGTGGTACAGGACTGGGACCAGTACAATGCCGAGGTTATGCGCCAACTGTCAGATAGACAAACTTATCTACCGATTCAACAGAACCCGATACCCGGTTTTAAGACAAAGATCGACTCACTTCTACAAAAAGGTCTGGCCAACAAATGGCTTACTAAGGAAGGCCCATAATATCAGCGAGGGCATCCCTACTGCAGCCGCTAGCGAAGTTTGTTGACTACCATCTTCAGCCACTCGTTACTTCCAGTATTACCTACATCCGAGACACAGCTGATTTTATCGAGAAGCTTCAAGATGTTGACCTATCCGACGGACCTTAATTGGCCACCATCGCTATATACAGTAATACCGCACTCTGATGGTCTTCGAGTGATACGTGACTCACTGAACAACAGACAATGCCTTGATCCTCCCTCCGAGTTTCTGGTGGAGATGACAAGATTGATATTGACATGTAATCATTTTTTGTACAACCAAAAATACTACATCCAAACAGCAGGCACTGCGATGGGGTCTAATTTGGCCCCAGCGTATGCTGGTCTGTATATGCTGGAGTACGAAAAGACTAACATCTTGTCTAAATATTCAAATTACCCTGAATAAACGCTTCCAATACAGCAGACGGCAAAATCTGGGTAATCTGCACAAAGGCCAAACGAAGGAGTGAGGTGGGGAGGAGAATCATGGGTAAGTGAGGTGCACCATGGGTAAGAACAGTGCTTTGTGGGAGAAAAAAAAAATACCTCAAAAAATTAAATATATATTTGTATAGCACTTCTACGACCATCACATCACACAAGGGCAGCAAATAATAATACATTACACTTGCACAGTTAAATAGAACACTTAAAACCAATTATTTGACATGTTCCTATAAAAGTTCACCAGAAAAAGATGACGAGGAACGGCGATATGTAACAAGAAAAAGGAATCGCCAACTTCTCATTGAATACACTTTTGGCGATTCCCCTCGACTACCGTCGATTCCCCATGCAAAATCCTATAGACTAAAAACGGCGATTTGTAGAGAATAACATTTGGCGATTGGTGCTTCATTCACCGGTCTTTATCGGCGATTATAGGTCATTGAATAGGGTGATTCGCATTAGGAGCTCCAAAAATCACCGTCAGACACGAAAAAAACACAGAATCGCCATAAAACTTGGCGATTCTGGCTCATTGAATACCGCCCACTGAGGGGAGTGTGAGATTGAGATTTGAGGACTGAGAGGAGAAGGGGACATGGGAGTAGATGTTCTGCCTGATAGATTTTATGTTTTGGCACAAAAATTAGAGTTGGAGAAATAATAAATGTTACAGGAATGGGAGAAGATGAGGATCAGTAAATGACCATGACTGTGGGTGGGGGAGTATGAACATTGGAATCTCCCAGAGGAGAGTATGAGGGAAAGTAGTTTGGAGGTAGCAGAGCAGAGGATTTGTTAATGGTGACGTTGAGGTATGTGAGGATGATGAGGGCAGGCAGGTTACAGAAAATACAGAGGGTGAGTTAAGCCTCAATGTCAAAGTTGTTCTGACTTATTATAAAGCCAGGGGCTGTAGACACCTTCCCATTTAAAAATAATAATGATGGGATCCAGTCTCCTGGGGAACCTGTCTTGGTGCCGACTGGCTAGTGCTGGTGCAATGATGGTCAGGGGAATCACACACTGCAGGTCTCCATTCTACAGTTCTCCTACTACTGGCTCATAAAGTCCATTGCTCACAAAGAAATAATGGAAGGATGGACACACACAGCAAATTAGGTACAAGTGTTTATTAATCTTAGTATTCATCTTAGAAGAGGCTCCCAAATCTATATTATTATTATTATTATTATTATTATTATTATTATTATTATTATTATTATTATTATTATTATTATTATTATTATTACTATAGAGAATACATGTGTTTATTAACCCATCAATCCCAGATCATTGTTAATAATCTTTATTATTATAATATGCCCTATTAAACAAATAATGGTCATTTATATATCATACTATTAACACTCTGTGTGAGGACGGTCACTTGTAATACGATTAAGATTTGGAGGCCATATCATAAGACTATGAATAGACAGGGAATATGGGTTATGTCAACAACCATGGCTTTGTGCCAGAGGGTATTATATCAGACACTGGCTCTATAACAGCAGGGGGATTTGTGGGAAATTCTAGACTATTGTCCATAGGTCAAGCAAGTCTTTGCACACCTAATTATATGGTAATTATGGTATTGTATGTATTGGCCTTAATCAATTAACCCTGCTTGTCCCTGCGGTATGTGAATGTGTTTACAGTAACAATACTATGGTAATTATGTAACTGGTAACACAATGGGGCGGGCTGTGTTCCCGAGGGGATGCTGCTAGACAATGTGGCTCCAAAACAGCAGGGGGCACATGGGAAATTCCATGTTATTGTCCTTAATTAATCAGAGAAAACTCACACTTATGGGACAACCAATCAGAGGGCTGAGTTATGGCGGGAAGATTCTCTTTGTATGTGGCAGGATAAATTGTGACTCAGATGCTGCTAGTTATCCAGACTGTGACTCTACTACTTCCTGTACAGACCTGCTGCTTGGATCATCTCAACAGGACATATCACCAGGAAATACCCTAGAGCATATTCCTGGGACTGTTGCTGGCTTCCAGATCATATTATCACCACATTACCTGTAGTGTTCCAGCACTCCACTGCATTGTATATCACTCCTATATCATTACACAGGTAAGTCATTGTTGGTACTTAATTAGGAGATGTAATGTTTTGCTCATTGTGTGATGTTCTGTTCCATGTTCCTCATGATGGCATCTGCCTATAGTTTTTTGAAACATTAGTTATTTGCCTTGTCCATATTATATATAATATGTATTTAGATGCTGTGTTTTTGGACATAGACACAAAGAGTAACAACATATTTCTGCAATATATGCTACTTGTAGGTCACCATTAGTCATATAACTTGTGGCTTATCCCAATATTTGCCAGCCATTTTGTGCCATCCCACTTTTGCTAGCTGGTGCCTATAATGTTCACTTTTCCTATTTACCATGTCGACATCTATTACAAGATCAATGTACTAAGATGCTCTCTCCTGAAATGTGTGCTGCTGGTATGTCACTGTTGATCAGCTGACTCATTACCCAACACTCTTGTAGCCATTTTGTGTAATGTCTCTCCTGCTAACCTTTATCCAAACTATTATAAGACACTTAGCTGCAGCATAATTTATATCGTACAAGTACCCTGGTGCAATGTTATGTACCTAGTTACACACACTCCACAAAAGCCCCACTATCCACAAAAGCTTTAACATGGTGAACCACCCCATTAATACAGACTGCGGCAGGAATTAAAAAGGTTTTACTAGGGAACTCAGAATTTTGGCCTGAAAGGATATTCCCCAATACCCTCAGGCCCTGAAGTTTCCCTGCTTAACAGGGCATGATGCCACCAGATGACCCTTGCCTCCGCAATATAAGCATAATCCCTGGGCCCTTCTGCGAGCCCTCTCATGAGTGGAGAGCCTGCTAGCCCCAATCTGCATTGGCTCGTCAATTTCTTCGGATGTCTCAGGGATATTATTAAATGGAACCATGGCTGTTTGCCCTCTCTCCTGCTTACGCTCCCGTATCCTTCTATCCATGCGGATAGACAGCTGCATTAACTGATCCAAACTGGTAGGTGCCGGGTACTGTACCAACAGATCCTTTGGATTCTGCTCCATAGCCATAGAATTACAACACAGGTAAGGCTGCTGAATATGTTATGAGTGTCACTGACAGACAAACACTGGGGACAAATGGGGAACAAACAGACACACAGATAAAGTGAACTAGCAAGATGTAATGTGCTTTCACTGGGAGCAACAATGCTCAGGATGGAGTTAATAACAAAACCATGAACTTCCTAGCCAGGAAGAATTCCCTCTGCGTTCAAGTGTAAAAGTGAGATGAAACTAACACACTTGAACCGCAGGCAGGCTGGAAGTAACTCACGGGATGGAGTCTGGATTGGAAGCACTTACTCTGCACGAGGGAACAGCAGAGCCCAGTGCCCAAGATCAATCCAGACACCTGCTCTCAGATGGTATTAGAGCTAAACCTCTGTATATGGAATCTGAGCTGTCCAGAACCAGACCAGAAACCAGTACACAGAAGTGACAGAGTTCAGTCTCTGGAGGAAGACAAAAATCCTTTCCAAATCCTGCTCCACTCTCCTGTACTGGCCAGATGGAAAAACCAGCACAGAAAAGAGAAGCTAGGAATAATCAGAGACTGAACTTACAATATTGCTACTTAAGGTTTCCATGGTGTATGTAATGCTTCTCAAAATAACACATATAAAAATTAGCAAAACTTGGAGCAAATCTCGACCCCATAGCCATGCCAAATATGAATTATTAAAAATAAATAAATGTAAATATAGATTTTTTTATTTTTAATAATTAGTATTTGACACTGCTATGGGTTGAATTTTTCTCCAAGTTTTGTAAATATATGTATGTATTATTTTTAAAGAAATTACATACACCATGGAAACGTAAGAGTACAGTATATGTCAAGATTAATTGCAGAGTCTAAAATAAATTGTGGTGTTCTAAAGCCCCCACCTCCTTCCTTAATGCCAATCTAACATCCTCTAAGCCATAGTAATATGTGATATTGTATAAACAGCTTATCCATTCATTGATATAAAGTGGTGGCCTCAACTTTGATCATTAATCAGATTTAAAAAACTGTGATATCATGATTATGGGATCTGGATTATTGTGTTTTTACTTACATCTCAGTTATTTAAATGATTCAATAGTTTATTTATAAAGAAAACCATCAATATAAGAAATATTTGCTTCTAATGTAATAAAGACTTATTTTTAAATTTGCTGACATTTAAATTCTATTGCATTTTGCACATCATAAGTACTGTAGGCGTCAAGTTGCAGAAACTTTTTGTTTTTTTAATTTTGTTCATGATAAGATTGTAGACATTGCTGAAATGACCACAATCTGTGACCTGTGAGAAGGAAGGCAGACCCTTCTCTCGGGTACCCATCATCTCCCAAGATGCTGGACAACCCCCTCTCTCCCCAAAGTGAAGAAACCAAAGTCCCCTTGAGGCCATGCCCCCTTTCAATCAGGACATGCCCTTTTTCATACGGCTACACTGGGGGCACAAAGGTTGGGGGTGTCAATGCAGAGTGACCATACCTGGTGACTACTCTGTATTACAGCAAGATTTTCTTAGATCTCTTCCTAAAAAAACCTGCACTCATGTAGGTTCTGACTGCATGATCAACTACAATCTAGCGATTCCAATAGGCAATGTTGTGGAATGTGAGAAAAAAAACCAGAGGAAATGTGTAGAACCGTTTACGAATGTAACATCAAAAGATATACTGTTTATTGTGTTTAGATACAAAGTGAATACTGAATTACAGTATGTGGTTTCTTTATATTATATGATGTGGATAAAGTAAAAAAAAACAACTGTGTGTTTTTGTTTTAGTGAGGATTTAAGATGGGTGTGTCCCAGTCTCAAATAACCTCGATATAAGTGTCAAAATAGAGAACAGTGCGGCCAGCCACTTTCTCTTACTTGTAAGATTATTTTTGCCACACGGATGATAGTGAAGTCCATTGCTGGCGTAGAAACAATGGGAGGGTGGAGAACCCATGTATTTATATTCTTGCTTTTCCATTACAAAATTATGCACAAGTGCTAAATAATCTTAATTAATTTTAAAGGGCACCCAAATCTATTTTATTTATTATTATTATTAATAATACAGAGAATACATGTATTTATTCACCCATCAATCCTGGATCATTTTTAATAATCTTTATTATTCTAATAGTGCATTTTTAACAAATATTGGTCATTTATTTATCATTCTATGAACAGTCTGTGTGAGGAAGGTCACTTGTAATAAGATTAAGATTTGAAGGCCAGATCATAACACTATGAATAGACAGGGTATATGGGTAATGTCAACAACCATGGCTTTGATCTAGAGGGGATTATAGTAGACACTGGCTCTATAACAGCAGGGGTCATGCAGGGAAATTCTATTGTCCATAGGTCAAGCAAGTCTTTGTACACCTAATTATATGGAAATTATGGTATTGTATATATTAGCCTTAATCAATTAACCCTGCTTGTCCCTGTGATATGTGAATGTGTTTACAGTAACAATACTATGCTAATTATGTATCTGGTAGCACAATGTAGTGGGCTGTGTTCCAGAGGGGAGTCAACTTTGATGGATACAAGGGGAAAAATAACAATGTCCAACAATGACATATGACATCACCAGCCCCATCCTCTCATCATCCAGCATTGTCCATCTTGTTTTATGCCAAATTTTAAACTTCACACTTTATTGTTGATGATTTGCAACTATGATATAAGTTTATACTTTGAAATATATAATAACCTGCTGTGATTAGTAATTAGCTTAATTATAAAGTAGTGTTTACTGTCAATAAAGTACTCTCCCCCTTTGATTGACTCTAGCAGCTTGTCTGTACTGTTCCCAGATCCAGAGATATCAGCCTTCCAGCAGCTGGTTACTGCTCCAGCTCCACACACCTGGTATGTAGTTTTATATTCTCGTTGGCAGATTGCTCTGCCTCCTTAACTCTGATCCCATAGTCCCCAATTCCATTTGGTAGATGGGATTCTCTAGTTTTTAATTCCATTAAAATCTAAGAAATATATTTCCGGGAACTGGAGATATCTGCAGTCAAGCAAGCTATCCTCCCACCCAAATGTATGATTAATAAGCCCACTCCACTATACACCCCTCCTCTGCATATTAAACATCCTCTACCACCCTGGAAGTTATGTATCAGGGCCCCTTCATTCAGCCCAATGCCCCCTTCTCCCACCCCATCTCCCACCATCTGTGCAGTAAAGGGGTAATTAGTGGAAATTACTGATCCAGGCCCTACATGCTGAGCCGGTGATATAATACCCCCTACCACCCGCGGGACATCAAAGCTTCCCCCACCCCTACCGCTGAAAGATCGGTAGGGGCCCCAATACATTGCTATGCCCAGGGGTCTACACTGCTGTTGATGCCCCTGTATGTATGTTTGTATATATATATATACAGACCAATAATCCAATCGCGCTAAATACAAAAAGAATTAAACTAATGGCAGCCTTACCACAATGTCCCTAGAGGGTTAGGGGACAAATACAACAATCTAAACACACAATTGTGGTATGGCGCCTAAATTATGTTAGTTTCAAGTCCATAAATGGTGTTTATCCAAATTGACATTCAATGAAACTGCTGTTATTCTCCAGATATTGTTTTATTGTTTCTTAGAAGTTCACAGGAAACAGGTAAAAAACTCCCATGTGTTTTTTACCTGTTTCCTGTGAACTTCTAAGAAACAATAAAACAATATCTGGAGAATAACAGCAGTTTCATTGAATGTCAATTTGGATAAACACCATTTATGGACTTGAAACTAACATAATTTAGGCGCCATACCACAATTGTGTGTTTTTATATATATATATATATATATATATATATATATATATAGGTGCATTGAAAGACCGCACTCTCACAGGATATTTCAAGATAACTGTAGAGGTGCCTACAAGAAATTCATGCTTATCAGCACAATCACCAACTGTAGTCCAGAGTTCCTCAACAGAGGAGTAAGCACTCTCCTTATAAAAATCAAGCAATCCGAGTAAAACTTAATTTTCCATTTATTCATCCATTATTAATTATGCATTGTGCCCATTTTTGCCCCGACGTTTCGGTCCATAGTAGGCGGACCTTTATTAAGGAGCCTGCAATAGGAGGAAAAAGCATGCAAACAACATAGTGAATGCACGAGATCACCGCCATTTACAAAGTACACAATGGTATTAAACATCAAGAAAAAACTCACTTACATGGGTATAGAGATAACGCACATGGATCAACGGAGCCAAAGCTAGGAGAACCTCCCTGGGCAGGAGGACATCTAAACTAGACCTGCCCGGGCCCGGCTTAAGTACCCTGTGTGTTTGTACAATTAAGCGTCACGTGGCACGGGAGATTTCCCGCCACGAGTCCCGGCGCCGAACTTCCTGTCTAGGACTGGAAGTGACGTTGCCGGAAACGCAGCTACGTGTGAGCCGCAAGTGACCCGCACTAGAGACCCGGAAGTGGGTACTCGGTGCGTGTCACGAGAGTGAGACGCATATGAAGCGCACAGTACCGGAAGTGGGTACCGATGCGCTATCAGCGTGTCTAATAGGTAAAGATGGAATTGCATTCAAATTAGAATAGTGTTAACACAGGGAAGCCGGGATTCCGGGAGCTTCCTTAGGAGTAATACCCACCCACTAGTTTTATGGACGTGGGCATGTGTGATAATCTTTAATATGGGGGCTATTGATATCTAGTGATTAAATCAATTGATACTGGTTTTGAGGTTATTTTAAAGATTGGGGTATGTTACAACTAGGGAGCTCGCTGCGAAAAAAATGAACAGACTGGTATTTTATCAAAAAAAGGAAAAAATGGGGAGAAGATTTGGGGAGAATGCGAGCAAAATTGGAGGGCTCGAAAGATACATAAGCAAAATAGATACATGGTATATAAAAAAATATATATATATATATAAAAAATGATAATATTAGAATTGTGGGCGTGACTGTGGTACTAGATGATGGTCAAAGAAGAACATCGCTAGTGACTACTGCCTATTGTCAGTTAAAGACTGAACAGCCACTAGAAACAAGGATGACATAGAGTGGACAGCATTAGGTGGGTGTATAGAAAAATTTATTCTATGCCCTATGGACTATCAAACGATGTGTCCATTAAATGGTGTGTTTCAATGCTAATTTTTCTGAATTTTTAGTTAATTTTTTAGTTAATTTTTTATCATTTTTGTATTTTTTATTTTATTATTTTATGATTATAATATTTTATTATTCGTTTATTTTTTATTTATTTTATTTTTATTTTTATTTTATTAAATCACCAAGGTGGGTCAAAGTATGTTGATTACTTGGGGATAGACAACGAATTTGTGTCCCAATATAAGATTTATCTACTAAAAAAAGGGGGAAAACGGGGAAAAAACTTAGAAAAAAGAAAAAAGAGAGAATACCATCAAGAAGATGTGGTATGGCTCATTTGGAGTATACAGGCACATATCATGGGTGTCAAGGTCTTATTTGAGATATTATTTAAGGAAGATATTCAGCGGGTTGTTCTCATTAAGTCCATTCGGTGCTAATGTTCCCAATCGAAATATCCAACGACTTTCTCTTTTCTTCAATAGAAGGCCTCTATCTCCTCCACGGACCGGGGGTGGTATCCAATCTATTAGTCGACATCGAAGACTAGATAACTGATGACAGGCCTGGAGGAAATGCCTAGGAATCGGTAACTCTGCTTTCTTAGTGTCCAGGGCGGCCCGAATGGAGTTTCTGTGATTGGCCATATGCTCCCTGAACTTCCTTGTGGTCATGCCCACATACGCAAGGCCACACGGGCAATGCAGCAGGTAGATCACATGATCCATAAGGCAGTGTAATCTAAATTTGATTTTAATTGATTTCCCTGATTGAGGATGCGGGAAAGTTGGTCCTGCTATCATACTGCTGCATGTCGTGCACCCTGTGCATCGAAAGCAGCCCGGGCGTTGTACATGCAGCCAGGTATTACCCTTAGTGGACTCAGGGCTCAGAGTAGGCCTCATCAGAAGTTGTTTTAGGTTAGGCCCCTTCTTATAGGCCATCATTGGTAGTCCATGTTTTCTTAAATTAAGGGATTTGTCAGAAGTCACTATCGGCCAGTGTTTGTTTATGCTTTTTTGAATCGAGTTGGATGCATGGTTAAATGTGTTCACATAAATCATGCAAGGAGTTTTTAATACTTGGGTGGACTTCTCCTCCCTCTCGGTACACATATTATGTCTGGCTTTCTTAAGGCACTTCTTCAGAACTTTAGGTAGGTATCCTCGTTCCTCAAATCTTTGTGTCATCTCCTCCAGTTGTTGTTCAAGTAGTGGGGAGTTAATATTGTTCCTGATTACCCGCATATACTGAGAAATTGGTAAATTGTTTTTTAATGCCGGTGGATGTTGACTAGTAGAAATGAGTAAGGTGTTCCTATCCGTTGTCTTACGGTACACATTTGTTTGTAGGGACCCATTGATGACAGACACTGTAATGTCAAGAAAGTTGATACTGGTTTGGTCAACTTGATGTGTAAATTTAATAGGACTTTGAAGTTCGTTCAGTGTAGTAACCATTTCCTGGAATTTGTCGACAGTCTCAGTCCAAACCAGGAACACATCGTTGATGTAACGCTTATAAAACCGTATGGCACTTGAATATTTAGACAAGATGTTAGTCTTTTCGTACTCCAGCATATACAGACCAGCATAACCACGAGGAAGTTCAGGGAGCGTATGGCCAGCACAGAAACTCCATTCGGGCCGCCCTGTACACTAAGAAAGCAGAGTTACCGATTCCTAGGCATTTCCTCCAGGCCTGTCATCAGTTATCTAGTCTTCGATGTCGACTAATAGATTGGATACCACCCCCGGTCCATGGAGGAGATAGAGGCCTTCTATTGAAGAAAAGAGAAAGTCGTTGGATATTTCGATTGGGAACATTAGCACCGAATGGACTTAATGAGAACAACCCGCTGAATATCTTCCTTAAATAATATCTCAAATAAGACCTTGACACCCATGATATGTGCCTGTATACTCCAAATGAGCCATAACACATCTTCTTGATGGTATTCTCTCTTTTTTCTTTTTTCTCCGTTTTTTCCCCGTTTTCCCCCTTTTTTTAGTAGATAAATCTTATATTGGGACACAAATTCGTTGTCTATCCCCAAGTAATCAACATACTTTGACCCACCTTGGTGATTTAATAAAATAAAAATAAAAATAAAATAAATAAAAAATAAACGAATAATAAAATATTATAATCATAAAATAATAAAATAAAAAATACAAAAATGATAAAAAATTAACTAAAAAATTAACTAAAAATTCAGAAAAATTAGCATTGAAACACACCATTTAATGGACACATCATTTGATAGTCCATAGGGTATAGAATAAATTTTTCTATACACCCACCTAATGCTGTCCACTCTATGTCATCCTTGTTTCTAGTGGCTGTTCAGTCTTTAACTGACAATAGGCAGTAGTCACTAGCGATGTTCTTCTTTGACCATCATCTAGTACCACAGTCACGCCCACAATTCTAATATTATCATTTTTTGTATATATATTTTTTTTATATACCATGTATCTATTTTGCTTATGTATCTTTCGAGCCCTCCAATTTTGTTCGCATTCTCCCCAAATCTTCTCCCAATTTTCTCCTTTTTTTTGATATAATACCAGTCTGTTCATTTTTTTCGCAGCGAGCTCCCTAGTTGTAACATACCCCAATCTTTAAAATAACCTCAAAACCAGTATCAATTGATATAATCACTAGATATCAATAGCCCCCATATTAAAGATTATCACACATGCCCACGTCCATAAAACTAGTGGGCGGGTATTACTCCTAAGGAAGCTCCCGGAATCCCGGCTTCCCTGTGTTAACACTATTCTAATTTGAATGCAATTCCATCTTTACCTATTAGACACGCTGATAGCGCATCGGTACCCACTTCCGGTACTGTGCGCTTCATATGCGTCTCACTCTCGTGACACGCACCGAGTACCCACTTCCGGGTCTCTAGTGCGGGTCACTTGCGGCTCACACGTAGCTGCGTTTCCGGCAACGTCACTTCCGGTCCTAGACAGGAAGTTCGGCGCCGGGACTCGTGGCGGGAAATCTCCCGTGCCACGTGACGCTTAATTGTACAAACACACAGGGTACTTAAGCCGGGCCCGGGCAGGTCTAGTTTAGATGTCCTCCTGCCCAGGGATGTTCTCCTAGCTTTGGCTCCGTTGATCCATGTGCGTTATCTCTATACCCATGTAAGTGAGTTTTTTCTTGATGTTCAATACCATTGTGTACTTTGTAAATGGCGGTGATCTCGTGCATTCACTATGTTGTTTGCATGCTGTTTCCTCCTATTGCAGGCTCCTTGATAAAGGTCCGCCTACTATGGACCGAAACGTCGGGGCAAAAATGGGCACAATGCATAATTAATAATGGATGAATAAATGGAAAATTAAGTTTTACTCGGATTGCTTGATTTTTATAAGGAGAGTGCTTACTCCTCTGTTGAGGAACTCTGGACTACAGTTGGTGTTTGTGCTGATAAGCATGAATTTCTTGTAGGCACCCCTACAGTTATCTTGAAATATCCTGTGAGAGTGCGGTCTTTCAATGCACCTACTTTAAGAGTCGGACTACTATTGTCCTACTCCTGACCGGACACCCACACTTAGAATCACCCATTTTTGAGCGGGACATACATCTGAATACACCTGCCAGATCAAGTTCTGCAGACTGGTTTTAGTCCCACCACATTTGTACAACTTATCCTATGCATTTCCACCAAGCAGATATGGCCTCTGGAGGGATCGGATTTTTGGACGACAACCTGCTGTCCCAAGCCGAACAGGGGATAATCTCCTTGACAGATGATGACGCGAAAAAAGTGCTGTTTAATCAGGCCGACTTTGAAACTCTGCCATCTGACTCCCCAATTGATCTATATCAGCGCCTACTCAAATTAAAGAAACGTGAGACCGACCTATCTCTACATGGTCATTTTTTATCGGAATACCATAGAAAGAAATTCATCCCACGTGGCTTCCGCATTCCTAATATTCCGACGATTGGAAGAAATAGTCCATCATTCTGTAGTCCCTGGCGTGGCGTCCTGAACAAGTGTTCAATGGACCTCATGCTGCTTGTAGTTGAGGAGGTCGGCACTGAATTGAAAAAAGTAAAGAGCGAGATCGACGAATTTGGTATTGCGCATCTCGCAACAATTAAAAGCGATAAATCTTGCAATCTCATCGATAAGATCCGCATCCAAGTCGACCAATACAAGGCTGAGCTGATCTCATTCAAACGCAACAAGCTAACAACAGTAACGTCTGACTATCAGAATCATACAGTTTATAGGTGGCTGGCCGGTGACCAGAATCCTCGGCGTCAACAACGCCCATTTCGTGGCAGACGCCAGCCTAGAAACCAGTACCAACTAAACACTGGTTCCTCTACCTCTGCCTCGGATACTGAATACTCAAGCTCACAGGCTGATTTTTTAGATCCAGGTCCAAGTGCTCCAAAGGCAGAAAACCACCAAGAGGAAGGGGCGCCGGCCACACCCCCGTCGTGGAGGAACTCGGAAAAAGGAATCGGCGACAATCAAAAATCTAGTTTTCAATCTGTCAAACTTTTCTTTAACAGAACCAATGATATCTCTATTGGCCAAGGGACTCTCTTTCGTTCCGACATGTGATCATGATAATTTCGATGCCACAGTAGACCTCTATAAATTCAATAGGAAATTAAGATTACACGAACAGTTTAAAGATACCCCAAATACAGAACAACAGAACATCTTTAAACCCATATCGTTATATGACCCCTCCTCCGTCAACCCAAGCATCAAGACATTTAACCGTCTGGTAGAACAAGAGATACATAATGTTCCGATTACACCAAAATACCAAAACCTAAGCAAGGAAGAGAAATTGGCCCTGAGGACTTTACAAAAAAATGCTAACCTAGTTATCAGGCCAGCCGATAAAGGCAGTGCAGTGGTGGTACAGGACTGGGACCAGTACAATGCCGAGGTTATGCGCCAACTGTCAGATAGACAAACTTATCTACCGATTCAACAGAACCCGATACCCGGTTTTAAGACAAAGATCGACTCACTTCTACAAAAAGGTCTGGCCAACAAATGGCTTACTAAGGAAGGCCCATAATATCAGCGAGGGCATCCCTACTGCAGCCGCTAGCGAAGTTTGTTGACTACCATCTTCAGCCACTCGTTACTTCCAGTATTACCTACATCCGAGACACAGCTGATTTTATCGAGAAGCTTCAAGATGTTGACCTATCCGACGGACCTTAATTGGCCACCATCGCTATATACAGTAATACCGCACTCTGATGGTCTTCGAGTGATACGTGACTCACTGAACAACAGACAATGCCTTGATCCTCCCTCCGAGTTTCTGGTGGAGATGACAAGATTGATATTGACATGTAATCATTTTTTGTACAACCAAAAATACTACATCCAAACAGCAGGCACTGCGATGGGGTCTAATAAAAAAAAATACCTCAAAAAATTAAATATATATTTGTATAGCACTTCTACGACCATCACATCACACAAGGGCAGCAAATAATAATACATTACACTTGCACAGTTAAATAGAACACTTAAAACCAATTATTTGACATGTTCCTATAAAAGTTCACCAGAAAAAGATGACGAGGAACGGCGATATGTAACAAGAAAAAGGAATCGCCAACTTCTCATTGAATACACTTTTGGCGATTCCCCTCGACTACCGTCGATTCCCCATGCAAAATCCTATAGACTAAAAACGGCGATTTGTAGAGAATAACATTTGGCGATTGGTGCTTCATTCACCGGTCTTTATCGGCGATTATAGGTCATTGAATAGGGTGATTCGCATTAGGAGCTCCAAAAATCACCGTCAGACACGAAAAAAACACAGAATCGCCATAAAACTTGGCGATTCTGGCTCATTGAATACCGCCCACTGAGGGGAGTGTGAGATTGAGATTTGAGGACTGAGAGGAGAAGGGGACATGGGAGTAGATGTTCTGCCTGATAGATTTTATGTTTTGGCACAAAAATTAGAGTTGGAGAAATAATAAATGTTACAGGAATGGGAGAAGATGAGGATCAGTAAATGACCATGACTGTGGGTGGGGGAGTATGAACATTGGAATCTCCCAGAGGAGAGTATGAGGGAAAGTAGTTTGGAGGTAGCAGAGCAGAGGATTTGTTAATGGTGACGTTGAGGTATGTGAGGATGATGAGGGCAGGCAGGTTACAGAAAATACAGAGGGTGAGTTAAGCCTCAATGTCAAAGTTGTTCTGACTTATTATAAAGCCAGGGGCTGTAGACACCTTCCCATTTAAAAATAATAATGATGGGATCCAGTCTCCTGGGGAACCTGTCTTGGTGCCGACTGGCTAGTGCTGGTGCAATGATGGTCAGGGGAATCACACACTGCAGGTCTCCATTCTACAGTTCTCCTACTACTGGCTCATAAAGTCCATTGCTCACAAAGAAATAATGGAAGGATGGACACACACAGCAAATTAGGTACAAGTGTTTATTAATCTTAGTATTCATCTTAGAAGAGGCTCCCAAATCTATATTATTATTATTATTATTATTATTATTATTATTATTACTATAGAGAATACATGTGTTTATTAACCCATCAATCCCAGATCATTGTTAATAATCTTTATTATTATAATATGCCCTATTAAACAAATAATGGTCATTTATATATCATACTATTAACACTCTGTGTGAGGACGGTCACTTGTAATACGATTAAGATTTGGAGGCCATATCATAAGACTATGAATAGACAGGGAATATGGGTTATGTCAACAACCATGGCTTTGTGCCAGAGGGTATTATATCAGACACTGGCTCTATAACAGCAGGGGGATTTGTGGGAAATTCTAGACTATTGTCCATAGGTCAAGCAAGTCTTTGCACACCTAATTATATGGTAATTATGGTATTGTATGTATTGGCCTTAATCAATTAACCCTGCTTGTCCCTGCGGTATGTGAATGTGTTTACAGTAACAATACTATGGTAATTATGTAACTGGTAACACAATGGGGCGGGCTGTGTTCCCGAGGGGATGCTGCTAGACAATGTGGCTCCAAAACAGCAGGGGGCACATGGGAAATTCCATGTTATTGTCCTTAATTAATCAGAGAAAACTCACACTTATGGGACAACCAATCAGAGGGCTGAGTTATGGCGGGAAGATTCTCTTTGTATGTGGCAGGATAAATTGTGACTCAGATGCTGCTAGTTATCCAGACTGTGACTCTACTACTTCCTGTACAGACCTGCTGCTTGGATCATCTCAACAGGACATATCACCAGGAAATACCCTAGAGCATATTCCTGGGACTGTTGCTGGCTTCCAGATCATATTATCACCACATTACCTGTAGTGTTCCAGCACTCCACTGCATTGTATATCACTCCTATATCATTACACAGGTAAGTCATTGTTGGTACTTAATTAGGAGATGTAATGTTTTGCTCATTGTGTGATGTTCTGTTCCATGTTCCTCATGATGGCATCTGCCTATAGTTTTTTGAAACATTAGTTATTTGCCTTGTCCATATTATATATAATATGTATTTAGATGCTGTGTTTTTGGACATAGACACAAAGAGTAACAACATATTTCTGCAATATATGCTACTTGTAGGTCACCATTAGTCATATAACTTGTGGCTTATCCCAATATTTGCCAGCCATTTTGTGCCATCCCACTTTTGCTAGCTGGTGCCTATAATGTTCACTTTTCCTATTTACCATGTCGACATCTATTACAAGATCAATGTACTAAGATGCTCTCTCCTGAAATGTGTGCTGCTGGTATGTCACTGTTGATCAGCTGACTCATTACCCAACACTCTTGTAGCCATTTTGTGTAATGTCTCTCCTGCTAACCTTTATCCAAACTATTATAAGACACTTAGCTGCAGCATAATTTATATCGTACAAGTACCCTGGTGCAATGTTATGTACCTAGTTACACACACTCCACAAAAGCCCCACTATCCACAAAAGCTTTAACATGGTGAACCACCCCATTAATACAGACTGCGGCAGGAATTAAAAAGGTTTTACTAGGGAACTCAGAATTTTGGCCTGAAAGGATATTCCCCAATACCCTCAGGCCCTGAAGTTTCCCTGCTTAACAGGGCATGATGCCACCAGATGACCCTTGCCTCCGCAATATAAGCATAATCCCTGGGCCCTTCTGCGAGCCCTCTCATGAGTGGAGAGCCTGCTAGCCCCAATCTGCATTGGCTCGTCAATTTCTTCGGATGTCTCAGGGATATTATTAAATGGAACCATGGCTGTTTGCCCTCTCTCCTGCTTACGCTCCCGTATCCTTCTATCCATGCGGATAGACAGCTGCATTAACTGATCCAAACTGGTAGGTGCCGGGTACTGTACCAACAGATCCTTTGGATTCTGCTCCATAGCCATAGAATTACAACACAGGTAAGGCTGCTGAATATGTTATGAGTGTCACTGACAGACAAACACTGGGGACAAATGGGGAACAAACAGACACACAGATAAAGTGAACTAGCAAGATGTAATGTGCTTTCACTGGGAGCAACAATGCTCAGGATGGAGTTAATAACAAAACCATGAACTTCCTAGCCAGGAAGAATTCCCTCTGCGTTCAAGTGTAAAAGTGAGATGAAACTAACACACTTGAACCGCAGGCAGGCTGGAAGTAACTCACGGGATGGAGTCTGGATTGGAAGCACTTACTCTGCACGAGGGAACAGCAGAGCCCAGTGCCCAAGATCAATCCAGACACCTGCTCTCAGATGGTATTAGAGCTAAACCTCTGTATATGGAATCTGAGCTGTCCAGAACCAGACCAGAAACCAGTACACAGAAGTGACAGAGTTCAGTCTCTGGAGGAAGACGAAAATCCTTTCCAAATCCTGCTCCACTCTCCTGTACTGGCCAGATGGAAAAACCAGCACAGAAAAGAGAAGCTAGGAATAATCAGAGACTGAACTTACAATATTGCTACTTAAGGTTTCCATGGTGTATGTAATGCTTCTCAAAATAACACATATAAAAATTAGCAAAACTTGGAGCAAATCTCGACCCCATAGCCATGCCAAATATGAATTATTAAAAATAAATAAATGTAAATATAGATTTTTTTATTTTTAATAATTAGTATTTGACACTGCTATGGGTTGAATTTTTCTCCAAGTTTTGTAAATATATGTATGTATTATTTTTAAAGAAATTACATACACCATGGAAACGTAAGAGTACAGTATATGTCAAGATTAATTGCAGAGTCTAAAATAAATTGTGGTGTTCTAAAGCCCCCACCTCCTTCCTTAATGCCAATCTAACATCCTCTAAGCCATAGTAATATGTGATATTGTATAAACAGCTTATCCATTCATTGATATAAAGTGGTGGCCTCAACTTTGATCATTAATCAGATTTAAAAAACTGTGATATCATGATTATGGGATCTGGATTATTGTGTTTTTACTTACATCTCAGTTATTTAAATGATTCAATAGTTTATTTATAAAGAAAACCATCAATATAAGAAATATTTGCTTGTAATGTAATAAAGACTTATTTTTAAATTTGCTGACATTTAAATTCTATTGCATTTTGCACATCATAAGTACTGTAGGCGTCAAGTTGCAGAAACTTTTTGTTTTTTTAATTTTGTTCATGATAAGATTGTAGACATTGCTGAAATGACCACAATCTGTGACCTGTGAGAAGGAAGGCAGACCCTTCTCTCGGGTACCCATCATCTCCCAAGATGCTGGACAACCCCCTCTCTGCCCAAAGTGAAGAAACCAAAGTCCCCTTGAGGCCATGCCCCCTTTCAATCAGGACATGCCCTTTTTCATACGGCTACACTGGGGGCACAAAGGTTGGGGGTGTCAATGCAGAGTGACCATACCTGGTGACTACTCTGTATTACAGCAAGATTTTCTTAGATCTCTTCCTAAAAAAACCTGCACTCATGTAGGTTCTGACTGCATGATCAACTACAATCTAGCGATTCCAATAGGCAATGTTGTGGAATGTGAGAAAAAAAACCAGAGGAAATGTGTAGAACCGTTTACGAATGTAACATCAAAAGATATACTGTTTATTGTGTTTAGATACAAAGTGAATACTGAATTACAGTATGTGGTTTCTTTATATTATATGATGTGGATAAAGTAAAAAAAAAACAACTGTGTGTTTTTGTTTTAGTGAGGATTTAAGATGGGTGTGTCCCAGTCTCAAATAACCTCGATATAAGTGTCAAAATAGAGAACAGTGCGGCCAGCCACTTTCTCTTACTTGTAAGATTATTTTTGCCACACGGATGATAGTGAAGTCCATTGCTGGCGTAGAAACAATGGGAGGGTGGAGAACCCATGTATTTATATTCTTGCTTTTCCATTACAAAATTATGCACAAGTGCTAAATAATCTTAATTAATTTTAAAGGGCACCCAAATCTATTTTATTTATTATTATTATTAATAATACAGAGAATACATGTATTTATTCACCCATCAATCCTGGATCATTTTTAATAATCTTTATTATTCTAATAGTGCATTTTTAACAAATATTGGTCATTTATTTATCATTCTATGAACAGTCTGTGTGAGGAAGGTCACTTGTAATAAGATTAAGATTTGAAGGCCAGATCATAACACTATGAATAGACAGGGTATATGGGTAATGTCAACAACCATGGCTTTGATCTAGAGGGGATTATAGTAGACACTGGCTCTATAACAGCAGGGGTCATGCAGGGAAATTCTATTGTCCATAGGTCAAGCAAGTCTTTGTACACCTAATTATATGGAAATTATGGTATTGTATATATTAGCCTTAATCAATTAACCCTGCTTGTCCCTGTGATATGTGAATGTGTTTACAGTAACAATACTATGCTAATTATGTATCTGGTAGCACAATGTAGTGGGCTGTGTTCCAGAGGGGAGTCAACTTTGATGGATACAAGGGGAAAAATAACAATGTCCAACAATGACATATGACATCACCAGCCCCATCCTCTCATCATCCAGCATTGTCCATCTTGTTTTATGCCAAATTTTAAACTATACACTTTATTGTTGATGATTTGCAACTATGATATAAGTTTATACTTTGAAATATATAATAACCTGCTGTGATTAGTAATTAGCTTAATTATAAAGTAGTGTTTACTGTCAATAAAGTAACACAACTATATCACATGACCTTCTTATATATAAAATATAACAATATCATATATGTGTCTTAATTGTTGCTAATTAGTCATCAGATTAGGTAGATATCTAGGACATAAAATGGAATAACGTATTTGAAAGAGCACTTGAAGTAAGGGATGTTATGGGAGAGTGAAGGAGAGTGGTCCAAGAGTGGAGGGAACATGGGAGAAGTATTAGAGTCGGGAGAGGGAGGTACTTAATACTGAGGAGGAAAGGATAGGTTCTGTAGAGGGCAGGAGGGGGTGTGGCGATAAATTATTTTTGGAAAGGAAGTGGGGGAGGAGAGTGAGGAAGCTTTGTAGATTTGAAGGAGGAGTTTACACTTGATCCTGTTTGAGGTTGGGAGAACAATTGCATGAGAGGATACCATTGGTGACTACTATCAGGGTGATTTCACTAGAACAGATGGTATGATAACTCATTACATGTGGGACAAGAAAGGATTAAGTTAAGAGAAAGTAAGGGATTTAGAGCTGAATTGGATGAGAGAAAATGTGTAGAAATTGCAAAGAAAGACGGTAAAGGGAGAGCACATATTGCAGAAGTGATACATGAGGGAGTGCTTGAATAAGAATGAGAAGATAACATAGGAGAAAGAAAGATAAAAGAGGTGGATAAACTATAGGTAGCATATCAGTGACAGGTGAGAGTGGAGGGGAGATAGGAGAAAGTGGTCATGTAGAGGGGGAAAGGTAGTAGAGCAATCAATTTATTTTCTCTGGTGCAAGGGACAAAAGAATACAAAGGGCGGTATTCAATGAGCTGAATCGTTGGTCACAGCGATTCAGTTTTTTCATTCGCCAGCCAATCGCCGTTTTTTTGCTGCCAATCGCCATGCATGGGGATTCGTGGGGAGTCGCAGAGTCACCCTATTCAACGTGGCTGAGAATCGCCGGCCCTAACGGCGATTCTCAGCCAACCCTGCGTTTCCCTAAACAGCTTCATTAATGTCGTCAGTGTTTAAAAAATTGCAGTGAAATGCAAGAAAAATGCAAATTACCCTGAATAAACGCTTCCAATACAGCAGACGGCAAAATCTGGGTAATCTGCACAAAGGCCAAACGAAGGAGTGAGGTGGGGAGGAGAATCATGGGTAAGTGAGGTGCACCATGGGTAAGAACAGTGCTTTGTGGGAGAAAAAAAAAATACCTCAAAAAATTAAATATATATTTGTATAGCACTTCTACGACCATCACATCACACAAGGGCAGCAAATAATAATACATTACACTTGCACAGTTAAATAGAACACTTAAAACCAATTATTTGACATGTTCCTATAAAAGTTCACCAGAAAAAGATGACGAGGAACGGCGATATGTAACAAGAAAAAGGAATCGCCAACTTCTCATTGAATACACTTTTGGCGATTCCCCTCGACTACCGTCGATTCCCCATGCAAAATCCTATAGACTAAAAACGGCGATTTGTAGAGAATAACATTTGGCGATTGGTGCTTCATTCACCGGTCTTTATCGGCGATTATAGGTCATTGAATAGGGTGATTCGCATTAGGAGCTCCAAAAATCACCGTCAGACACGAAAAAAACACAGAATCGCCATAAAACTTGGCGATTCTGGCTCATTGAATACCGCCCACTGAGGGGAGTGTGAGATTGAGATTTGAGGACTGAGAGGAGAAGGGGACATGGGAGTAGATGTTCTGCCTGATAGATTTTATGTTTTGGCACAAAAATTAGAGTTGGAGAAATAATAAATGTTACAGGAATGGGAGAAGATGAGGATCAGTAAATGACCATGACTGTGGGTGGGGGAGTATGAACATTGGAATCTCCCAGAGGAGAGTATGAGGGAAAGTAGTTTGGAGGTAGCAGAGCAGAGGATTTGTTAATGGTGACGTTGAGGTATGTGAGGATGATGAGGGCAGGCAGGTTACAGAAAATACAGAGGGTGAGTTAAGCCTCAATGTCAAAGTTGTTCTGACTTATTATAAAGCCAGGGGCTGTAGACACCTTCCCATTTAAAAATAATAATGATGGGATCCAGTCTCCTGGGGAACCTGTCTTGGTGCCGACTGGCTAGTGCTGGTGCAATGATGGTCAGGGGAATCACACACTGCAGGTCTCCATTCTACAGTTCTCCTACTACTGGCTCATAAAGTCCATTGCTCACAAAGAAATAATGGAAGGATGGACACACACAGCAAATTAGGTACAAGTGTTTATTAATCTTAGTATTCATCTTAGAAGAGGCTCCCAAATCTATATTATTATTATTATTATTATTATTATTATTATTATTATTACTATAGAGAATACATGTGTTTATTAACCCATCAATCCCAGATCATTGTTAATAATCTTTATTATTATAATATGCCCTATTAAACAAATAATGGTCATTTATATATCATACTATTAACACTCTGTGTGAGGACGGTCACTTGTAATACGATTAAGATTTGGAGGCCATATCATAAGACTATGAATAGACAGGGAATATGGGTTATGTCAACAACCATGGCTTTGTGCCAGAGGGTATTATATCAGACACTGGCTCTATAACAGCAGGGGGATTTGTGGGAAATTCTAGACTATTGTCCATAGGTCAAGCAAGTCTTTGCACACCTAATTATATGGTAATTATGGTATTGTATGTATTGGCCTTAATCAATTAACCCTGCTTGTCCCTGCGGTATGTGAATGTGTTTACAGTAACAATACTATGGTAATTATGTAACTGGTAACACAATGGGGCGGGCTGTGTTCCCGAGGGGATGCTGCTAGACAATGTGGCTCCAAAACAGCAGGGGGCACATGGGAAATTCCATGTTATTGTCCTTAATTAATCAGAGAAAACTCACACTTATGGGACAACCAATCAGAGGGCTGAGTTATGGCGGGAAGATTCTCTTTGTATGTGGCAGGATAAATTGTGACTCAGATGCTGCTAGTTATCCAGACTGTGACTCTACTACTTCCTGTACAGACCTGCTGCTTGGATCATCTCAACAGGACATATCACCAGGAAATACCCTAGAGCATATTCCTGGGACTGTTGCTGGCTTCCAGATCATATTATCACCACATTACCTGTAGTGTTCCAGCACTCCACTGCATTGTATATCACTCCTATATCATTACACAGGTAAGTCATTGTTGGTACTTAATTAGGAGATGTAATGTTTTGCTCATTGTGTGATGTTCTGTTCCATGTTCCTCATGATGGCATCTGCCTATAGTTTTTTGAAACATTAGTTATTTGCCTTGTCCATATTATATATAATATGTATTTAGATGCTGTGTTTTTGGACATAGACACAAAGAGTAACAACATATTTCTGCAATATATGCTACTTGTAGGTCACCATTAGTCATATAACTTGTGGCTTATCCCAATATTTGCCAGCCATTTTGTGCCATCCCACTTTTGCTAGCTGGTGCCTATAATGTTCACTTTTCCTATTTACCATGTCGACATCTATTACAAGATCAATGTACTAAGATGCTCTCTCCTGAAATGTGTGCTGCTGGTATGTCACTGTTGATCAGCTGACTCATTACCCAACACTCTTGTAGCCATTTTGTGTAATGTCTCTCCTGCTAACCTTTATCCAAACTATTATAAGACACTTAGCTGCAGCATAATTTATATCGTACAAGTACCCTGGTGCAATGTTATGTACCTAGTTACACACACTCATGGCTAGGCCCACAGCTGATGGTGGCCATTTTATGCATTGTCTTGTAGCTAGACCAATAGCCTAGGGCAGCCATATTCTGTAATTTCCTATTTGCTACTTATTACTAGTAATGTTCTTTAACCATTATTTGCCTTATTGGACAGAGTAGCTACACACTTAGTAAATGTATTAATGTGACATACCAGGCTCACTGCTTTCTATGCCAATTATTTATCATACAATGTACTGTATGTGCACTTGTTAATAATTATTTTCAAAATGTAATGGTCACTTATTGTGCTCTATATTTATTATTATACTTGTCTGTTTCAGATTATGAAGAAGAAGATTACAGTAATGGAGAAGAAGAAGGTGAGTCGTGGAAGATTCTATCATGTCAACCACAATTGGCCAAGTGTACCTGTATTGACAAAAACACTGGCCACAGCGGTGCCACAAAATCCCAAACCACAGAAAACTGGACATGAAAATGAGTTAATAAATAATGCTAATGCTAAAACAACCACTGTGGTGCTATCCAAGGGGAAGCAAAACAGACGAATCCTGCAAGAAGCGCCATCTGCTGCTGTGACAGTTGTGGATCCATCAGTGAATATTATGGAGATCCCAATTGTCCATGAGGAACCAACATCACACATGGATGTGGCAATGGATCACAGAGGTTACATGTTTCAGCCTCAGGACAAAACATCTACGCAAGACACTGCACTATTACCCCGCACCGAACACACGCTTACAGGGTGCCACAACTGTAAGCGCAGCTGTGCTGGAAGGGTGGGAGAGCCTAATGCTATTAAAAATAATGAAGATGTGCAAATAAAGAGAATAAGTCATCTGGAGGCAGAAATAATTAGTTTTAGAGAAGGTTTAAAGGACGCTGTTACAGAAGCCATAAAACAAGCCATCCACCAGTCCAAGGAAGAATTGCTCAGCGCTGTTACGGAAGCCACAAAACAAGCCATTCACCAGTACAAGGAAGAATTGCTCAATGCTGTTGGCCAGCCCACCAGGAAAACACATGACAAACCAATACATCGCTCTGGTGAAATGGTCATTGATGAAGCTCCTGATGTCAATAATGGTCATGCAAATGTTCACTTGAAAAATGTACCGGGTCCATCAGTCCACTCTTCAGCAGAACTTCTTACATTACACAGCAATGGTAGTGGACTATCATCTGGAAAACCTGCCTTGTCCATCACACCAACACAGCTGACCAAATGTGGAACATCTCTGCTTGATATCCCCCTAACAGACATCTCCAGTGAGATGGACAGCGATATGTACGATAAATGCAATGGAGATATAGATAAATATGTCCGAGCAATCTTCCAAACACATGTGCCACATGATCTGTACCTGACGTGGGTCAAGCGTGTCAACTTTGAGGGACAGAGGGGGAAAATAGCAATGCCCAACAATTTGAGGGAAGATTTAGTGACAAGATGCGGAGTGAAGTTCGGCTTTTGGAAAGTGACAAGAAAATCTATACAATATGTAATAACTGACCTACTACGGAAGCCCACGGTACAGCCATGGTAGAGTGTAATCATACGGACAGGACTGCAATCTTCTAACTGTTACAGTGTGGTCTGAGCATGACTTGACACCACTGTGATATGAAAGACCAAGAGATTATGGACTTTATTCACACATCAATACAAAAAGGTTTAGCAGGTTTATAATGATGTAGTTGGTACTGTAATGTGATTACTGTATTATATCAATTCATTATAGTATTTACAGTTACACATCACCAGCACCATCCTCTCATCATCCAGCATTGTCCATATCCCAGTGCACAATAGTAACGCCACCAGCTCTTTGTGTCCCTCTTTGTGTTTCTTCGATGCCAATTTTTAAACTAAAAACTTTACTATAAATTTATACTTTGAAATATTTAAAAATCCACTGTAATTAGTAATTTGCTTCATTATGAAGGATTATTTCCTGTAAATAAAGTAATACAACTATGGTACTGCACACTGTCATATACTATGGAGTAATGTACACTTATTTGTACTTGCTGTTGTACTGCATGAAAATGCTTCACAAAATGAAACTACTCTGCTGCAGCACTGTAAGTAATAAATATTCATTTATATATCATTGTTCTTATTATTGCATAGTAATATTTTTCTTTTACATGAAGGAACCTGGGCTTTTTTTTTATTAAATGTTTTTATTAATTTTGATAAAGAATCAAAAACAGTTACATTAACATACATAAGCAAATAAAGCATTAACAAAATACAATGTAATTGGTACAGTGTCATTTAGAAACATTACAAAGCGATCATGTGTTCCGTATATACAGTAAACATAAGGAAATATTACAATATAAGCATCAGCGGAGGAGCAGAACAAATAGTATCCTCATGATCCGCTGGGCAGTAAACTCAGTGCACATGTGGAAATGATATGATAATAGGAGGGAATAAAGAAAGACAAGCGTTCAAGGTGATGTATGGAGATTCTAGCCATCTACCCCAGACTTTGTGGAATGTATGTTCTGTGTTCCTAGCAATGTACATATATTTTTCATGGGCAATGGTTGGTCAAAGATTTCCAAGTAGCAAGCGCTGGGCCATTAGCTGCCATCCAAGTCCTGGCCTTAGCAATAGTACAGAGATTGTATAGATATGGGGCCTGATTCTGGTTCACTTGTAAAAGCAAATTCTCTCTCTAATGGAGTTAGATTTGGGTGGGTTATTTTGTTTCTGTGCAAAATAATAACTGTCTGTTTTATTTTTATACTGCAATATAGAAATCATTTTGAAGTACAAACCCCCCACACACATCTCAGGGGGAAATTTACTAAGATGTGTATTCTACTTCACATGTGATGTTGCTATGGGCAACCAATCAGATCCTGTCTACTATCTTCTAGAGGAGGGGTGGGCAACAAGCGGCCCTCCAGATGTTGATGAACTACACATCCCAGCATGCCTTGCCTTAGTTTTGCTATTTGGTCATGCTGAAACTGATGCAAGGCATGCTGGGATGTGTAGTTCATCAACAGCTGGAGGGCCGCTTGTTGCCCACCCCTGTTCTAGAGGGTGCTAAATAAATAAGTAGTAGATTCTGATTGGTTGGCCATAGCAACATCACATGTGAAGTAGAATACACATCTTAGTAATTAATAAGTATTTCCCCTTTATTCTCTCTGCACCTGTTACATCTGCCCCACCTGCAGTGCACATGGCTTTGCCCATTAGAGAGAGAATTTGGTTTAGCAAGTGAGCCAGATTCAGGGCCATTGTCTAGTGCTGCTTTCTAGTGATTCCTCATCTATAACTGGGCGTCCACCTGCCTTACGGTCATCGGACATCAGACGCCCGCCCATTTATGGCAGCAGAGACTGACCTAGATTTGCGAGCACTGCAGAAATCATTTGATTGTTGCCGTCCTTTGAATGATTCGGCCCACATGCAAGCCTGTTAATAACAGAAGAGAAGGGAGTAGCAGTAGAAGAGAACAGCCAGTAGCGCTGGGGGATCAGACCCATTAATCAATTATATAGTTGGGTAGAGCTGCTGCCACCTATACAGAGTGTATGTGTAACTCTGTCAGAAGGAAACCAAGGAAATATGTGGGGATATTAACTATCACCACTAGGTGGCGCTGCTCCACTCAACAATGAATTAACAATGAGACAGTATTGAAAAGGTAAAAAATCAGGTCATATATTATACAATAAAAATGCCCATTTCATAACACTCAAATAGGACACACAGGACATAAAACATAAAACATATAAGGCATGGGCTGGCTATGAGGCTTATATGGCTGCACTATTGGCTGAAACAATATCACATTTATGTAATGAGCAATAGTTACCAGTCCCGCATCTACTGTGGTTCTCCCTTGTGGAGAAATGGTGGAAGTCCAGGTCCTATATCTGAGCACTGATTTTTGCTATAATGCAATCGATGGTTTTCTCTCCCTATTTATGGGAGACAGGCTCTAGGTCTGGGTCCACCCCAAAAGATTCCAAGTCCACAGTGGGGTATTTGTATTCCAATATGCAAGCGGCCGGCAACAAAAACGGGGCTAGAACGAGACTCGTTTTTTTGCCAGCCGCTTGCATATTGGAATACAAATACCCCACTGTGGACTTGGAATCTTTTGGGGTGGACCCAGACCTGGAGCCCGTCTCCCATAAATAGGGAGAGAAAACCATGAATTGCATTATAGCAAAAATTACTGCAAAAATTACTGCATGTGGCATATCATGGTGTCGGGCATTACTGTGTGTTAGAAAGTTTTTAAATTCTTTATTCATCAATTTGCAAACATAAGATATACTAATACATAGCAGACAGTACATAAACACACAATGAAATGTAATATTTTTATATTTACATATTTTCCATAACTATAAGCACTGTGCTTTTGTTCTTTACTTAAATTGGGATGTTTGTATTTTGTTTTATAATTAGAATTGCCATCTACTTTCAATGGGCTGAATATAATGAAGTCCTAGGGTGAGATTTAATAGGATGATAGATTCCGAAAGTGAGAGATTTGGTGAGAAATCTCCAGTTTTTTTTAAAGTGGCAATCATTTACCGTTTTTTCAGTGTAAATGATTGCTGCTTTAAAAAAACTGGAGATTTCTCACCAAATCTCTCACTTTCTGAATCTCTCATCCTATTAAATCTCACCCCTAGTTTGCTGGCCAAACTCTTTTTTTTTTTTAAAGGGGCAATCATTTCTGAGGCATTGTTTTGCCTTGTAAATGATTGCCCCTTTAAATAAAGACTGAGTTCGGACCCGCACCACCGACAAACATCCCGCCCGACATATCAATAAATCTTCAATTTTAGAATTTTTCAGCTTTAATAGATGATTCTCTTTCTCTGCGTAATTATAATGTATTGTGAGACATAATCATGTGACTAGGTGGAGCCTTAAAAAAGGTAACACCCCCTTCATACATCCTAACTAAATGGAGCCAATCACATTTTTCACTGAGTAAACATAAATCCCCAATCAGCAAGTGCACGACAGGAGAATTTCAGCTGTAACTCCACCCACAACATAATTCTGTTGGCTAAATGTTTCATTATTCAATTCCCCATCCTGGTTATGTCACTAGTCTCTTAAAGGAGTTAGTATGATCGTTTTCCACAGACACTTATGCCTGCACCTCAGATATAGTTATACTCCCATCAAAAACTTGCAGCATGGAGGGGCTCAAAAGAAAGGGCTGTAAATTTGAGTAAGAGTCTGATTTGGTCACACAGAGAACAGAAGGACAAATGTCCTTCCTCACAGTCCAGATATACGTTCACTTTGTCACAGGGAGTATTGTCAGGTAACCAGACCACTTTACTGTCATGCATCACCAAATATTTATTTGTATACTTATACAGACACCAGGACTTGTTACTATATCCAATGAATGCCTGACATCCTCTCCTCTCTATACTGGGATAACACATCCCCACCCCCCAGTTCTGTGACTTACTGACATCCACTACCCAGTAATGTTTCCCTGAGGAGAACGCTCTGGTGCTTATAACCAGAGGAATCTCAAATCTGTCTGGTGTTACTTTGCGTTTCTGGATTACAAGTGTCAATGATGCAGTTTTCTGGTCATCTGATACATGTATCTTATCTCCAGCAGTGGTTACATGCAGTAATATGTCTGTAGCTTCTTGCACATAGTGTGTCACAGCATTCAGGAATTTTTGTGTTTACCTGTCTCGTGAATTCCTGCTGGTTCTGTTCTGCCTTGCTCTGCTCCATGCTGCTAATCAACCTGCTGGCCACACATCAGACCAACTTTCCTCCAAACATTTAACTAGTTTCTTGGATGTAATCAGTAGCGCACGCAGGGGGGGGGGGGGGGGGGTTCTGGGTACCCAGAAGCTCCAGGAGTCTGAAAGCTGAGGGTCACCTCTTTCCATGGATACAAGAATTGTAAAAATTGGCCCTTGGGAACCGGAGATATCTGACTTCAAAGCAGTGGTCCCCATCCAAGCCTGTTAATTGTTATTACAAGTCAGATATTTCAGGTTCTGTCAAACTTAGAGTTTTTCTGAGGGTGTATTCCAAAAGCTGGGACTCTCTCCCTTTGATTGACTCTAGCAGCTTGTCTGTACTGTTCCCAGATCCAGAGATATCAGCCTTCCAGCAGCTGGTTACTGCTCCAGCTCCACACACCTGGTATGTAGTTTTATATTCTCGTTGGCAGATTGCTCTGCCTCCTTAACTCTGATCCCATAGTCCCCAATTCCATTTGGTAGATGGGATTCTCTAGTTTTTAATTCCATTAAAATCTAAGAAATATATTTCCGGGAACTGGAGATATCTGCAGTCAAGCAAGCTATCCTCCCACCCAAATTTATGATTAATAAGCCCACTCCACTATACACCCCTCCTCTGCATATTAAACATCCTCTACCACCCTGGAAGTTATGTATCAGGGCCCCTTCATTCAGCCCAATGCCCCCTTCTCCCACCCCATCTCCCACCATCTGTGCAGTAAAGGGGTAATTAGTGGAAATTACTGATACAGGCCCTACATGCTGAGCGGTTGATATAATACCCCCTACCACCCGCGGGACATCAAAGCTTCCCCCACCCCTACCGCTGAAGGATCGGTAGGGACCCCAATACATTGCTATGCCCAGGGGTCTACACTGCTGTTGATGCCCCTGTATGTATGTTTGTATGTATATATATATATATATATATATATATTTTTATTATTATTATTATTATTATTATTATTATTGGTACTTGTGTAGTTTCACGGCGCCAGCTTCCGGGTTCTACGCTCGCCACAAACTATGTTAAAAAAAGTAACTTAACTCCATGCCAACATGGATAGTTCATACCTTCACTATCCATGTTGGCATGGAGTTGATTTTAAATAGCGTGGCGAGCGTAGCGAGCCACAGAGCCCGCAGCGTGGGCGAGCGAAGCGAGCCCCGCAAGGGGACTCAGACGCACGGCGCCATGGTGGCGCCGTGAATCTACACAAGTACCTTGTTATTTATAAACAATAGGTCTATCTATAATACTTTAACTGACCCAGCATATACTGGGTCACCTAAGTGTCCATCTCCGTGCTTTGCTCCGCCCCTCTCTGGAAACCCCCTTCTGAAAATCCTGCGTTTGCCACTGGATGGAATAAAAATATGGTACTGAATGGGAGCAAATGTAATATTTACTTCAGAAATTGGCTCCCAAAATCTGGAAAAGGACTAACACGGTACTGTAGTTGAACCTGTTTGATTTAAACATTTTGACTGAATGTTTTTGTCCATTTTCCTGGGTTTGTGAGCACATTTCTGATTGTCCTAAGCTCCCATCCAGTACCATCCATTCAAGAAACTAGTTGGATAATTGGAGTAAAGTTGGTCTGATGTATAGCCATCATTATGCTGGCCACACATCAGACCAACTTTCCTCCAACCATCCAACTAATCTGGTACTGTATGGGGGCAAATGGCAATAAGCCATTTGCTCCCAAACTCAGAAGAATGGACATCAACATTCAGTGAAATTGTTTAAATCAAATAGGTCCAACTGCAGTCCATTGAGTGACAGTTGTTGTCCATTTTCCGATTTGGGAAATAAATGACTTAATTACAAATTACATTTGCTCCTATCCAGGTTTGGTACTTGTTTAGTTTCACGGCGGCTGATATATCGGATGCGATATCGGCCGATATATGGGCCGATCCGATGCGATCCAATGTGATTTTTTACCTGTTCATAACCCCACTATCCACTATGCATGCAGTTGATTTTATATAGTGTGGCAAGTGCAGTAATCCGCGTCCCCTCGTGGGGCTCGCTACGCTCACCACGCTTCGGGCGTGGTGGCTCGCTGTGCTGCCTTATCCTTCTGTACTGCTACTAGTGTTTAACTGTGCATGAAGCCTCTGACTACTCTCCTGCCTAATCCTAGTGTGGGATTGGAATGAAATCCCGGCTGTCGGAATCCCAGCGTTCAAAATCTCGATGCCGGAATCCCGACTGCCGAAATCCCGACAAGGGGGGGATGTGGATCGCCCCCCTTGCGGGCTCGCCACTCAGCGGGCCCGGTGCCTCGCTACGCTCGGCACACAAATTTATTCTCCCTCTATGGGTGTCGTGGACACCAACGGAGTGAGAAAGTGTCGGGATTCCGGTGGTCGTGATTTTGAATGCCGGGATTCCGACCGACGGGATTTCAACTGCATCCCTCTAGTGTACCATATCCAGAGACTATCATGGCTTGTTTCCTGATTATTCTCCTGCCTCATTCCAGTGTACTGAAAACCATGCCTCTTCGTGTATGACCCAGCATGACCTTGGACTTCCTATTGTCTTTCCTTCGGTACCTGCTTTGTCCATTTGATCCTGACCTGGCTATGAGCAATGACCTGGCTATGACCATGAGTAATCCTGACTCCACCTGTCTACCAGGGTTTACTGGTCCCAAATGGGGAACCTTATCAGGGGACTGCAACCGGCGTGTCTGGTGCAGCAAAGCCCATATCCCACTTGGAGGGGTCACTGCCGAAAACCATCAGCACGGTAAGATTCCTGCATCAGGTCCAGTCAATCCCCAGCCTGGTATTCTCTATTCCAAGCCCAAGACCATGACAGACTGTTGCATTTATACCACTTATTATATCAATTTCTGCATTACTAGCTTTGTTTTCATCCAGTAAAGTGTCTTGCTGCTTCCTGCTTCATCCAGTAAAGCGTCTGCCACTTCCTGCTTCCTGCACATAGATCCCTGTATTTATACCTGTTATTATATCAGATAATGTGTGTAATGCCCCTGAGATTAGATCCGCATCCAAATCTCCTCCACCATGGACCTGTGTATGATGTCTGTTTTGGTCATAGAAGTCACCTATGTCTGGTTCCTGTAAAACAGCCACCGAATACCTTTGATAAAGCTGCTGTAGCGGCAAAAACGCGTCAGGAGTGCTGTTGCCCCTTTTCCACCATTACCACTTTGGATTGTAGTCCGGACCAGCCCAGGAAAAGTATTTGCCTTTCACCATCAAATTGGGACATTGAAGTCCGCAACTTCACCATACCACCCGGCATTTCAACACCCAGGTACCTGAGGACAATACCAACTGTCCTATATCTTTCCAGTGGATTTCGGTTATTTGTGCCAACTTGGGCCGACCACGTGGACATCAGGACAATCCTATCACTGTGTGTGGAGCGGTAAATATACCATCTTCTATTTCCCCATCTGGGCCCAATAGGAACGGACTCTCCTAAACTGCTTTAGTGTGGAAACGGGCATCGATTTATTGTATATTACATGCAATTATTTATATCATATATGTTCATGTCTATGTCATTGTTTTTACTCTAGTAAAATATTCTATGTAAAGATCATCCAATCTAAATATTTTTATTTTTAGCGCTGCTACTACCCCCTTCTCTCTTTTTTTGTGTACATCACACAGCTCCTTAATGTTATCCATCTTTATGGACAACGCGCCCTTCCTTATCTCCAGCGGTACTTGTGTAGTTTCACAGCGGTAGTTACGTAGTTAGGGTAGCATCCCTGTCAGAATCAGCATAGTGTTCCCGCGGCCAGCATAGTCAGCGTCCCTGTCAGTATCAGCGTAGTGTTCCCACTCGTTCGTGGCTAGCTGGAGCTTACGTAGTTAGCGTAGTCAGTCAGCGCTTATTACATTGTGTGGGAACCATTGACCATTTTAACCTGCCTGACATAACAGGTGTAAATGTGTTCCTGAAACACCCCCACTATCCACACCAGCGCAAAGTGTGGCGAGTGTTGCGAAGGGACGCGGTATGCATCCTACCAACCTGCTCATACCCCCACTATCCACGTCAGCATGGAGTTGATTTTATAAAGTGTGATGAGCGTAGCGAGCCACTGAGCCCAAAGCGTGGCGAGCGGACGTGGAATAAACGTCACGTAATCCGCGTCCCCGTGCGGGGTTTTGCTTCGTTCGCCAAGCTGCGGGCTCGCTGCGCTTGCCACAATTTATATAATCAACCTCACACCAATGTGGATAGTGGGGTTATGAACAAGTACTGAGGATGCGTTCCGCGTCCCCTCGCGGGGCTTGAAATGGAGGCCTTTGCCAGTATGTAACATGGAGCACCGGCAAATGCGTCCTTTATTATGTATGAGACGCACTTGCGCACTGCACCCCCCCTTTGTGCAGAAGATGCACAAGCTAACGAACCCCTGCCCCTGTCCGTCTCCCTGAAGCAGACACAGGCAGGGTTGCCATACCTGTCTCAGACAGATGGAGCGCCTCTCCACTGGCGCCTATATCAGGTGCATATACCAGCCATTACATCTGCACCTGATATAGTGGACAGGGCAATAGAATTGTCCAATGGGCCACATCATATAAATAAGAGAAGTATTGGGAAAGCTAGTCAACCCAAAGGGTATGACTCCTGGTTTGATACTGGTTTTGGAACAATACTAGGAGTAATCCTGGGGAATGTAACTTCTCTGGGAACCGCAGGTACTGTTTGTAATGATAGGCAGATATCGGACCTGGCCAAATTATTGAATAATATTACTAGAATTTATGATCAAGCTTTTGACTTGGTAGTAGAGGATTTGAAAATGATAAAAAGGGATAGATTGTTGGAATTTTGATGACTTTATTGAAGAGTGTTGATGAAGCAATATTATCTTTGTGTTTTAAAATGTTGCTTTGCTGTTTTTCAGTGTATAAGAAAAAGGTTAAAAAGTCTCTGGAGTCCTCCAAATATACAAGTTTGAAGAAAAGTATGGCAAGAAAAAGCCGTATGCAGTCTACTGCGATGGAAATGAGAGAACGGTCATCAGCCCTCCCACCGACAGAGTGAAAGCACCATTGCTGGGGGACATAGCCATTAGCTCCATTATGTTAGACTGTTTGCTTAGCTTGATAGGCAGATAAATTGTAATGCCAATACTTTTCTATTAAGTGTCAGATTATTTTAAAAAGGAGGGACTGAAAGAGACAACAATATAATAATCATGAGAGAAGCCATTTTGTCTCTTCTTTTAGGAGTTATAATAGATGCTGACACTCTGTATTCTTAGTCCTGAACCAGTGAAGTTATAGAGCCCCACCCCCCACTTTATGATCAAGTTAACATGAAGAAAGTCTCAGAGCATAGGAATGTCTTGGGACCAACAGACACCTAAAGAGGAGGGGGCGGGAGGGTGAGCAGGACTCTGAAACAAAGAATCAGTCTCTCTAATGTATTGCTTATCTAAATATGATGTATGGAAACTGCATATATCCCTGGACAAAATAAACGAGAGACCAGACGTGTGTTGGAATCGCAACCTGCGTGTGCGTACTTTATTCGTCTCTCAATCAATTGATATAAGTCTTACAGATCTATGAAGGACCTTGATTAAGAGTGAAGTTTATCTTCCACAGTTGCCTGTCCATTTCGTTCAATGATGACAGGCAAGACTCTGTACAGATGGTTAATGTAATTATTACACTGGGCAGGTGTCATTACATCTTTCCAAAACGTCTTTATCCCATCCAAAAGTTCTTGTTTACTTTTGGGTTTCACGTCACACCTAATAAACCTCTTCATTTGTGCCCAGACCATTTCAATTGGGTTCATGTCCGGTGACCTAAAGTAAACATAGTACATTCAAAAATACAGTTTACTGTATTAACATACTGTACAGTTGCCACGGGCAAAGCGATTCATCGAAAAGAGTTGAGACACAAGGCTCAGCTCAGTGAAGTGTGTTGAATCGGTGACTCAGCTCTCGACTCACTACTTATATGGAATTGCAGGCACAAGGAGACAGTGCAGGGCTCACAGCACACTCAGGGAGTTGCAGAGCCTCAGCCACTCAATGTGCTGGCAGACAGGAAGTAAGAGTGGCTGGGCTCACAACTCATTTGGAATTACAGCAGGCACAGAAAGACAGTGCACGGCTCACAACACATTTAGGGCCAGATTGTCTAAGCATCAGAAGTGATAAAATGGAGAGTGATAAACAGCCAGCCAATGATCTCCTACCTGCCATATCACAGACTGTGTTTGAAAAATGTCAGACAGGAGCTGATTGGCTTGCTGTTTATCACTCCTTTTGAAGCTTAGAGAATCTGGCCCTTTGTGAGTTGCAGAGGCTTGTCTCTTGCTGCTGGCTAGTAATGCTATGTTACTGCTGCTGTCTCAACTCATCCAACAGTGAGTGTCTCCAATCATTGTCAGCTTAATGATTTGAGACACTGAGTCGAGACAGCGATTCACTAGCCATCTCTACTGTACAGTACAGTAGTAATGAAATCACGACTGTAAGTAGTCAATGCTGTTCAAATAATACTCACTCTGGTGGTGTGCGTTGCCAAATTATTCCTCTCTCTTCCATGTATTTTGCAGAAGCAGAATGTTTTGGGTTATTATCTTGGAATACTCTGTGTCCAGATGGATAGTATTTTCTGATAAATGGCACCAAAACACGATCGACTATTTGTTCTTGGAAGAAGATCTTATCCATAATCCCTACAGAGATACAGTAAGATGTACAGTAGTTTTTGGGTCATTAACAAACACAAATTTCAGTGTTCTGAGTTGTTTAGAACTACAGTAGCAATGTACAGTACCTTCAAAAGCTAAAAGAGGTCCGGCACCCCTGCGAGATATACCTCCCCATACGTGGACTTTTAATGGAAACTTTGCTCGTGGTTTCAATGAGATAAATTTACGTTTGCGGAAGGACATTCTTGAGAACCTCTCTATAGAAATAGAAGTTTCATCTGTGAAAAGGACATCATTAAATTTTTCACCACTGTCAATCCACTGTTGAGCTTGTATAACTCTCTTTTCTTTATTAACATCTCTTATCATGGGATGTATTCTGTGGAAAGAAAAACGAGGACAATGGAGACAGTAAAATGGTTATGACTTGCGTTATACTGTAACTGAAAAAAAATTAAGGTTGATGTACAGTATTTTACAGTACCTCGTCTGACTCCATCCAATTTTTCTTCGCATCCGTTTGACACTGGAAACTGAGATGTCCAGATTATATTCCGAATGAAGAATGTTTCTTATCTGTCCAGCAGTATGCGCATCAACACCACCAGTTAATTCTTCTACAATCTTTTGGACTTTCCTATAGTACAACACACAAATGATTGTACATCATATAGCAGGCATGTCCAAACTGTGGACCTCCAGCTGTTGTGAAACTACACATCCCAGCATGCCATGCCATAATTTTAGCATTCTCTAATAGCAAACCGGTGGCATGGCATGATGGAATTTGTAGTTTTACAACGGCTGGAGGGCCATAGTTTGCACGTGCGTGGTACAGTACCATATACAGTAGTAATGTAATTATAGAATCTGATGAGATACAGTACTGTACTTACAATGTGCAGTGAGAAGGAGTTCTGTATCTGGGGCGCATCCTCATAGAAGCATGATTGCGCACAGTCTGTAAATGAACTTCAGTACCATTTTCTTTCAGCCAAGCCTGGATCTGTCGTGTTGTCTTGTTTTCTTGCTTCATCTTGGCGATTACCTGGCTCATAGATTTGCTGATTTTTGGCGGCATGTTTAATGGCAGGAACTGTGGAGACAAGATACAGTAATGTATCATAAATACTGACCAGTAATGTAATTTATTGTACTACAGTACATTACCTAAAGTACTGTATTTTTCAATACAGTATACAACAGTGTACTACAGTACAGTACAAAACTGTGTACAGTATTATGGATAAATACTCATGCCACCTGCAGGCTTGTTAGAAGACACAATGGCCACCAAGCGGGCATGTTGTTACTTTTAAAAATGACAGTATACAGTAAGTGCAAAATAATGCTCTACATTTTTTAAGAACCAAATTGACCGCTGCCTAGGAAGAGACAGAGGTCTCCGCTTGGTGGCCATTTTGTCACTGAACTACAGTATTTTACCCAAAGAGCAAGATATTTTTAGGAGGCAAAAGACTTTGCTGAAAATATTTCATATACAGTAAAAGGCAATTTACATAATGGGCGGGGTTTGAATTACAAGGGTGGCAGCAGCAGCCATTTTATTCAGTACATTCCTGTTCTTGGTGCCTGATTAAGAACTGATTGCTGGGCTGCCTATATTCGGAGCCTAGAAATCAGGTAAACTCGACCCGCGCCGCCCTGGCAAGGCAAAATCCCACCCATGTGCCTGGCAAACATTTACTGTAATTTTCAGCTGTGCACATAGGGAGAAATCTATTGATTTTGCACCAGCAATGTACTGTATATGTTACGCACCATAAAAAATATACATTTGGGGGGCAGTGGCGGGGGTAACATAGACATTGCTGGCTTCTGAAAAATGTAAGGAATAGCTTTGTGGGACAGGGGACTATGCACACCGTAATGCCCATTGGCATACTCTAATGCCCATTGCACATATGCCACACACCGTAATGCCCATTACATACAGTATACAGTAATGCCCCCTAAAGTGCCGCTTAACCTACAGTAAATGGACTGTGCCAGCAATGTAGTGTATATACTGTACTGTATTATTGGCATACTGTATAAGGATTGTTTGTGTTACCGCCATAATTTACATTGGCAGGCAGTGGCGGCGGTATAGCATACATTGCTGGCCTGCGCCAGCAATATATGCGTTACTGCCATAATTTACATCGGCGGGCAGTGGTGATGGTAACGCATACATTGCTTGCCTTCGGCAACAATGTATGAATTACCGCCATAATATACATTGGCGGGCAGTGTCGGCAATAATGCATAAATTGCTGGCCTCCGGCAGCAATGTACCATATGCGTTACCGCCATAACACAATATACATTGGCGGGCAGTGGTGGTGGTAACGCATACATTGCTGGCCTGCCACAGCAATGTATGCGATGCCGCCATATCATATGCAGATTTTTTATATTCTATTTACTGTAGGATATAATTTTATACTGTACACATTGGTGGCAGTGGCTACTCACTTAACAAAGTGATTTTTTTTATTTTGACATTTATTTTTACATTGTTGGCAGTGGACAGTATGGACATGAGGTCGAGATGAAGTTAGCTTGGGGGGGGGGGGGAGCAAGCCACAGATGACGGTCACTTTGCTGCTGCGGCAGGTGAGTCGACTGGCTAGTGGACGGGCAGGCGGGAGTGAGGTCGGGGATGGACGGCGGACAGTAATGTGTGGATTCTCCCTACTCGTGACAACACAGAGCAGGGGGAAGGACCAGGGCGCGGGAGAAGGGAAGGCATGGGGGTGGTCCGTGGGCTGAAAGTGTATGATCTTTCAGCGTACGCACATGGATGAAAAATCATCCATCATCACTGGCATGCTGGTCAAGCCAGTAGACAGGAGACTTTGCTAGTGATGAGCTAGTCTCCCATCAGTGGCCCATACACACTTGGCGATTTTCCCAAAACTAGCGATTTTCAGAAGAAAATCGCCTAGTGTGTATAGGCCTTAAAAGTAGCATGACGAATAATAAAAAAAAGGAAATACATGCACCTTGTATATAATATGGACAAGGCAACTAACTAATGTTTCAAAAAACTATGGGCAGATGCCATCATGAGGAACATGGAATGAGCAAAACATTACATCTCCTAATTAAGTACCAACAATGACTTACCTGTGTAATGATATAGAAGTGATATACAATGCAGTGGAGTGCTGGAACACTACAGGTGATGTGGTGATAATATGATCTGGATGCCAGCAACAGTCCCAGGAATATGCTCTAGGGTATTTCCTGGTGATATGTTCTGTAGAGATGATCCAAGCAGCAGGTCTGTACAGGACGTAGCAGAGTCACAGTCTGGATAACTAGCAGCATCTGAGCCACAATTTATCCTGCCACATACAAAGAGAATCTTCCCGCCATAACTCAGCCCTCTGATTGGTTGTCCCATAAATGTGGGGTTTCTCTGATTAATTAAGGACAATAACATGGTATTTCCCATATGCCTCCTGCTGTTTTGGAGCCACATTGTCTAGTAGCATCCCTCGGGAACACAGCCCACTCCATTGTGTTACCAGTTACATAATTACCATAGTGTTGTTACTGTAAATACATTCTCATTCTACAGGGACAAGCAGGGTTAATTGATTGAGGCCAATATATACAATAACCTAATTTTCATGTAATTAGGTTTGCAAAGACTTATGGACAATAGCCTAGACTTTCCTGTATGTCCCCTGGTGTTATAGAGCCAGTGTCTGATATAATCATCTCTGGAACATGGCCGTAGTTGTTGACATTATGATCTGGCCTCCAAATCTTTATCTTATTACAGGTTACATTTCTCACAAGGAGTGTTCATAGTATGATATATAAATGACCATTATTTGTTAAACATACACTATTAGAATAATAAAGATTATTTAAAATGATCTGGGATTGATAGGCAAATAAACATATGTATACTCAGTAATAATAATAATATTAATATAGATTTAAGAACCTCCTCTAAGATTAATAATCACTTGTGCCTAATTTGGTGTGGAAAAAAATGGAATAAAAATACCTGGGTTGTCCACCCTTCCAATATTTCTTTGTGAGCGATAGCCTTGAGCCTGGAGCAGGAGAACTGTGGAATGGAGACCTGCAGTGTGTGATTTCCCTGACCATCATTGCACCAGCTGTAGCCAGTTGGCACCAATACAGGAGAGTGGGTCCCATAATTATTATTGTTTAAAATAGGAAGGGGTCTACAGCACCTGGCTTTATAATAAGTCTGAATAACTTTGACATTGAGGCTTAACTCACCCTCTCTATTCTATGTAACCTGCCTGCCCTCATACTCAGATACTTCAACATCCCCATGAAAAATCCTCTGCTTGCTACCTTTAAGCTACTTTCCCTCATACTCTCCTTTGGGGGATTCAGATGTTCATCCTCCTCAACCCACAGTCATGGTCATTTACTGATCATCATCTCCTGTTCCTGTAACATTTCTTAATTGTCAACCTAGACAATGACGACTCAGGAACCATGTACCTTCCCTGTCTCCTATCACTGTAAGACATGTGCCTGACTTAGCGATGCTGCAACATAGCGTATCGGTGCATGCTGCAACATAGCGTGTTGGGGCACGCTGTAACATAGTGTATCGGTGCATGCTGCAACATAACGTATCGGGGCATGCTGCAACATAGGGTATCAGTGCATGCTGCAACTTGGTTTATCGGGGCATGCTGCAACATAGCATATCAATGCATGCTGCAACATAGTGTATCGGGGCATGCTGCAACATAGTGTATCGGTGCATGCTGCAACATAGCGTATCAGTGTAGGTGTGGTGCCCCAGGACTTGCCTGCGTAGCAGGGGTTAACACACGGGACTCCAGGGGTTAATGATAGCCCCAGAGCTTCGCGCCTAAGGGTGATTGGCGTGTCAAAAAGTGGCGAGAGGCGAGGGGAAGAGGAAGACCCTTCAAGCAGGAAGGCACTGAGTGGGGCAACGCTGCGGCTGTGGCGCACCCACTAGTGAGCCCGCCCAGGAGAAGACATCTGTCAGGAGGCCCCAGGAGAGGACCGGACGCCCGGAGCCAGAGCACATGACGGGCTGGAGCCTGCAACTGTGTCCAGTCCCTCAGGTACTGTCTACCCCCACACCCAGTCGCTCCTGCATGCCTGTGGCCACACCGTGCTCCATCTGCCCTGAGTGCCCTCACTGGCCCCACTAAAGGCGGTCTACTGCCCCAGCCCCTCACTCGCCCACATTTGAGTTGGCCTATAGCCCCAACTCCCTTACTCGCCCCCACCGGAGCCAGGACATCTGCTCAAGCTGGCTACCCTCCTGCAAAGGCCAGAATAGGGCTGCCGGATATCTGTGGCTGCAGCCACCTTGGTACAAAGGGGAAGCCACCCTCTTGTGGCCGACTAAGGAAACACCTTCTCTCTACTGTTAGGAAGGGCAAGCCTTCCATGAAGTTTAATTGATTGACACACCATTTGCACTGAATAATCTCATCGGATTTATTTTCCCTTCGCCCCCCCCCCCCCCCCTGTGCATAGGTACACCTCAGGTTCATAGTTAGGAGGTCATACCGGTGCACCAGTTATTCAAATTATTGCCTACTGTTATAACTATTGTTGTGGTATATTATGTACGGTCTGATATGTGTAAATGTCGAGGGTAGCCTTCAGTGTTAACTGTACCGTGTCGACTCGTTGATCCAGTAGTAACCTTAAAGCGGGGGTAATTTACCCAGAGCGCCGTCACGGTACCTTGAACACGTGGAGCCGGAAGGCCCTAGTGGGCACATATGTATTCTGGTCAGGTTGCCTATTATTGGTACTACTGGGTCTAATTGGTAATTAAAAGCCTTAGCGGCAAGTTACTATGCTTTGTTGTTCCATTTGGTAAATACCAGTTGTCAGGGTGAACGTTTATAATTGTTGTTGTTCAATAACATGCCTTAACTCTCAAGTACTGCTACGCCATGAGGGTCAGTGGGCGCAAGTTACATCTACTTCACAATAAACCTTAGTTGTACCAGAACGTTGTCCCCTTTCATTGAAGTGTTCCTCTCCTGTCCACCGGAGAATAGAAGAGTGGACGAACCTGATTCGCCTCTGAAGCATCAAGGTAAGGGGAACCCGTTCCCTTCGTGCACCGGCCACCACACATGCTGCAACAAAGAGTGTCAGTGCATGCCGCAACATAGCGTATCAGGGCATGCTGCAACATAGCTTATCCGGGCATGCAGCAACATAGCGTATCAGGGCATGCTGCAACATAGCGTATCGGGGCATGCTGCAACATAGCGTATCGGGGCATGCTGCAACATAGCGTATCGGGGCATGCTGCAACATAGCGTATCAGGGCATGCTGCAACACAGCGTATCGGGGCATGCTGCAACACAGCGTATCAGGGCATGCAGCAACAAAGAAACACTCATCAGTAAAGCAAAAAAGCAATGTCTATGTCGACCACCAATGGTCAACAGTGAATAGGACGGCACCTAGGAATGGTTGACCTACCCTAGATCAACGTAGAAAGAAGGTCGACACAAGCTTAAGGCCGACATGGGCATGATGGACATGAGTAATGTTGAGATCATTTAAAAAAAAAAAAAAATTAAATATGTTTTTTCCATCTTTATCATCAATGTTTAGTGGTCTACAGCCCCTGGCATTATAATAAGTCAGAATAACTATGATGTTGAGACTTATCTCACCCTCTGTATTCTCTGTAACCTTCCTGCCCGCAACCTCAGATACTTCAACATCCCCATTACCAAATCCTCTGCTCTGCAGGGTAAATACTGGCTGCTTTGCATCTCGCCCACAGATGTCACCCAGCTTTATTTTTACACTGCAATTTAGATTTCAGTATAAGGTCCTCTAGGTAATATTTATTGGTTTACTAGTTATGTTTTTTATGTTTTAAATAAACAATTTCAATTTACAAATGATATATTCGTTTTTTTAATGCATGATTTGTCATTTTTATCTAGATTACCCAGTTTGCCTATGGTGATGATAATGATTCCTCTGGAAGAGGTGGAGTGGGCTTTAGTGCATCGCTTCATGATAAAACTATAGGCTTGTGGTACCGGACCAGAGGAGAGTGCATGTATTAGCAATGTGTTTATGGCCTGGTTCCATATTTGCTGCCACTCTGAAATTAAAGTGCGTTAACATCAGGGCTATGGCCGAGATAGGGGACTTTTCCTATGTGGAATTTGTGGCGGAACTGACAGTTACTGTATGATTATAGGTCTGTGGCTAAGTCAGATGACTTTGGAGGTCAAAGCTTGTATTTCCATCTGTAGTCTGAAAACCACAGAACGTTCTGACACATTATTTATTCTTGCCAACTGTCCAGGGTGGAAAATGACTGCACAGCCCAACCCCAGCATCATACAGAGGCCTCAGCATCATCCACAATGATCCCTAGTTCATTTTCTTCTCCAAGACAGCGAATGTCTGCAAACCCTGAGACACTGGCCCTTATTCTGATCGGTGCGGATATTCCCGAATTGTTACGGTGCGGGCCGCACGCCACGCTGTGCGGCAGGGTGCGGCCATCGTCCGTAGAAACGCCCACGTGTCCTCCGCATTCGGACGGACTCACTCTTTAAGAACAGGGCGTGTTTACGGACGACATACAAACCATGCGTGTGCGGTGGACACACTCAGATTCTGCACGGTATTACAGAGTATGCACTGTGATACCGCATCCGAATGGATGGCAAGCGGGGCGTCCGCACGGAAGCGGTGTATTTACGCAAAACTACCCACTATTATGTCTATTCTGCAATACATCACATGACCCACTTATTCAATTACCTATCCTCATAAAAAAATGTTTATTTGTAATTGGAATCAATTAAATGCCAATATATACTTAAACCCATGCCTAACACATCCATTGCACACATTAACCCTTACATCAATTCAAGTGCAATGGTTTGTATTTGTCCCTGTGTAAAATATTATAAACAATCTACACATATACTGTTTAATGTGAAAAGAAAACCGACAACTTCGAACTTGCATAAAACATTTATTCTGACAACTTTTAAACATTTAAATATAAAAAAATACAAAAAAATAATTTACATTAGCAAGTCGCTAAGGTCCTGCAGGTCTGCAATTAGCAGCTGTAAATGGTGGCGCATCCGCATGAGGGCCCCACGAACACCCTCATCTGCTTGTGTTGTGGCATCTGTGGGCATGTAAAAGGGGCAAAAATTAGTCATGATATTCATGCATACATTTCACATACTGCTACATAAATCAAAGAAATGCAAGGTGACATGTATATATATATATATATATATATATATATATATATATATATGTAGAGAGATAGAGACACACATAGATAAATATATATGACACATACATATATACATACATGCAAACTTATTTAATTAATACTGTGTTTTTGTCCCTCTACCCTTTACTCTGCAGAAGACCTACCAGTCATAGTGTTTCTTCTGATTCACAACCCACCCATGACTAACCAATGACAAGCATGTCATGTCCTCCGTCAATAACAACTTGTCACAATCTCCTCAGTCTAAGTTCAGTGATGGTTTGTGGCCTGGGAGTTATGCAAATGTCAGGAATGCACAGTACACATCCTCAAAATCATAATTCAGTCTAAACCAACCTACAATTCTGTGAGGGGAAAAAAACAATCTGAACCACAGGGGGTGTTTAGGTAGAGGAGGCTCCAGGGACACTGACAACTTGTGACTCCATTCTAAGGCAGGCCTGGCCATACTCCATTTATAGCATACATCATATAGTTTATAAATATCATTCACCTAAAACATATATTCAGCTATATGATGGGACAGAATCTACGCTTGCAGCAGGTGAATTTAATCCAAAAATGATAAACTCATCCCTTTACTCCAGGATCCTGTTTAACTACAACGGTTATGTGGCAGTCAAAATGGAGCTCCAAGCCATCCCACAAACATGTGTAATTAAGATGTGTCCTGGATGAAAGGGATGCCTTGGTCACCCCATCTAACCCGTACCTGTATCTGTAGCTACCCACTTTGTGTTATGTATTAATAGTATTGTAACAAAATTTTTCCTCACCAGTGCTACATAACAAATACAAGTACAAATAATTGATGAATGATGCATTATGTATACATACCGATCTGTTCTGCCTCCACCACCTCACACGCCTCCTCCCCCTCTGAATCGGCCGCCTCCTGGACATTCCTGGCCTCCTCAATAGGCCCCACCGCCTCAGCCACCTCCTCCACATCCTCCTCCGCCACCAACACCTCGTCAGCCACCTCCTCCACATCCTCCTCCGCCACCAACACCTCCTCCACATCCTCCACCACCACCTCCTCAGGCACCTCCTCCTCCTCCTCCACCACCTCCTCCACCACTTGCTCCTCCTCCTCCACAACATACTCCTCCTCCTCCACCACCTCCTCCTGCACTTGCTCCTCCTCCTCCACAACATCCTCCTCCTCCACCACCTCCTCCTGCACTTGCTCCTCCTCCTCCACAACAACATCCTCCTCCTCCACCACCTCCGGCACCTCCTCCTCCACATCATCCTGTTGCATCTCCTCAGGCACCTCCTCCTCGGCCTGGGCTGCCTCTGCCTCTTCCCGTGCCTGTCGTGCTCGGGCTCGTGCTGTGTGGGAGAAAACAAACATCATTGTCAATGTCGGGTCATTGGGGCACATGTATTAAGCCATAACAAGAGATACATGGAAGGGTGATAATGATCGAAAACGATGCTTGAAAGTTGCTCCTTACTGTTAATGGACTAAAAAATCTGAAATTTAAGTTATTATGTGATTGTTAGTAATTTGTGAAATCATTACAACCCTTGCATTTATCAATGGTTAACACATATTACATCAGGCACATTGTATGCATCAGAATCAATAATGCTATGTAATTACATATAAAAGGCACATGACTGCATGTTAACCAGGAAGAAGCACACATAACAGTCTATGGACTTTGAAACCCATGGACACCCACTTAACATTCTACAATTTTTATTGCTTATATATGCTATGATGTAAGTGCGAAATTTCATAGCGAAAATACTCACAATCAGCTATTTCCCTCCTAATCTCCTGCAGTAGCTCTGGCTGGCGCCTGCGGAGGTCTGACCAGCGCCTCTCCAATTGGGCGATGCTCCTCCGCACCCGGGTGCGGGCGTAAATACGGCGCCCTGCCGCAGCATAGGCTCGCCGTTTCTGCCCATTGGTAATAAAGGGCCCTGCACGGCCCAGCCTTGTCTCCATGACGGAGACCAGTGCCCGAAGCTCCGCAGGCGAAAATGGCTCTGCTCTGCGTGACTCCGCCATGTTAGCACTGGCATCAATCAACCAATCATGTGCTGTAATTGGTTTATCACAGTTATTTGTGTTAATAACTTTATTGTTCATCTTTACATGAACAGCGTCTCTGCGCCAACACAAATGGCGAAAAATTCGCATGCCTTAAAAACGGTAGTGCTGATGTATGGCAATGAACAAATCTGATATATATTAAACACAGTGTGTATGCACTTTGCAAATCGAATAACGCATCGCACCGCCAAGCAACGCGTGCTATAGCTTGGCAACGCATAGCTGTACTTCGCATTACTTACTCTATGCATCTATGTGTATGCGTACATTTATGTTTAAAAGACACATACACATACGTGCAGGTATCCTGAGTCCACCATTATACACCAGCGCTGCCTGTCTGCCTGTCTGCCTGCCTGCCTGCCTGCCTGCCTAAACATGTTAATAAATTCAAATATCATATATATATATATATATCTGCAAACAAATCATACATCAACACAGAAAAAAGTCACCAACACATAACAAACATACATGTGTTAAAAAGAGTATAAATCAATGTACTCACCAGACATCAGTGATAGTATCAACTACAATAATGAAGATATAACAAACACATAAGATCCCTTGCACAAGGTATAATTATGAGCAGCTATATTGTACTTCCACCAAAACTAAGCACATATGATAAATATCTCCTATTTCTTTGCCATTAGGAGGGCAGGCTGGCTAATTGTCGTTTTGTAAGACTGACAACTAACACACTGTACTTATTTGAAGGGGTGATTTTTACAATAATTGGTGTGTTCTGGTCAACTATATAAAATGTACCTGAAGAATCTTTGCACCACAGAGTCCCGCAGCTGGTATCCCCTCCGGCATTCTGGGGCGCGGGATGGGCGCATGGGCGGATCTTCCGGCTCAGATGGAACCTCCCACTCATCAAAGGGTATCTCACGCCGCACAGCAATGTTATGCAAAAATACACACAGGCCCACGATCCTCGACACCATTTCAGGCGCATACTGTAAGTCACCACCAGTGCGGTGGAGCACTCTAAATCGACCCTTTAAAAGGCCAATTGAGCGCTCCACCACTTGCCTGGTGGCAACATGCGCCCGATTGAATGCCTCCTGTGGGCCAGGTGCTGGGGAGCTGTACGGCGTAAGTAGCCAGGGCGTACATGGGTAACCGGAGTCACCCAGAACCCACGCATCACGGCCTTCCAGCTCTTGTAGTCTCTGCCAAATCCCGGTTTGTCGGATAACATGAGAGTCATGGGCACTTCCGGGAAACTTCGAGTTGAAGGCGAGAATTTCCATGGATGGGCCACATACCACCATCACGTTGAGTGAGTGGAACAATTTCCGGTTCCTATACATCTTCTCACTTCGTGATGGAGGCACAAATGGTACATGGGTGCCATCCACAGCCCCTATCACATTAGGGAAGCCAGCAATTTGATGGAAGGCCTGCTGGCTTCTGCGAAGGGTCTCAGTGGCAAATGTCATGGCCATGAAGTGCCCCTTGCGCCTAAACATGGCCGACGTCACACGCCTCAGGATTCGGCAGAAGGCCGGCTGAGATATTCCAGCAAGTACTGCCACTACTTGTTGGAATGATCCTGAGGCGCAGAAATGCAACACCGCCAGCAGCTGTGTGTGAGGCGGAATTGCTGTCGTGATCCCGTGAAGAGGTTCCAGATCACTCTCAATTAACGAGAGAAGATCCAGAATGACATGTGGCGGTAACCGGTACCTAGTAAGTACCTCATCATCGGGCATACCAAACAGAGTCACCCGTGTGCGATAGATTCTAGCACGTCCTGGCCTCCTTGGCCGACGAGTGGGGAGAGCCGCAAGTGCCCTTAGCCTCCTAGCCATGAAAGCCATCATTGCTTCAGCAACCTATAAATAAATTAACATAAATAATGATGCACCTATGCACATAATGGCCATAACCGACAACAAATATATTTGTAGGCTTCAATACGTACAATAGATGGCCGCCCAGTGAAGTCACGAATATCCATTTGACTCTATAATGATGTAACAATAATATGAACTCAATACACACCGTCCTAAACACACAGATGCTTACAACATCTAACTACTAAACACTACTTGAGTATCATAGGTGTCTGCATTTGTTGCCGACATCATGTACTATGAGACATTTCAACTATTGCTGGGACATGTCGTCCTGCAATAGATGGACACACACAGGTTTAACACGTGTGAGTGAAATAGTGAACATGTGACATGTTGCAATAATGGTACCAAGCCTTTGCTGGCCCAACAATCTGTAGTCAGTGAGGCAATGGTGCATACATTAATACACTTACATTGTTAATGGATATCATATCTACAAGGACCATGGAAGAGCTTACCTTAGACCCTGGACAACTACAGATCTGGAGACAAATGATTCTAGCAGCAATCCACTATTTATAGGCCTCTCACATGTGTTGTCTATAACATTAGTGATGAGTATTGCATGACTTGTGGGCTGGATTTTCTAAGGGATTGGGTTACTTTTAGATTTCAATCAAACTCAACAATACCACAGTAGTCATGAACAATCCCAAATAGCATGTATATTGTGCGATACTCACAGGTGTATCAGAAGATTCTATGCAATGTTAGAATTGGTGACCGATATTTAATGTAGAAGTGACGCCAGGTTTTACACAATGGAATTTCCGCAACTATGGGCGTGGCGTATGCGGCGCGAAAAAAACACGCCGTACGCAGGCGGCCGTTACGCTCGCGCATGGAACGCAGCTGCCGCTGATGTACGCCAAACAGGATACACAAACAGTATATAAAGGTGTATTAGAATGTGGCAAAGTTGCTGGTAACATGGCTGGATCGCAATCTGAGGTGGACCAGGAGTTGCAGCAACTGTTTTCCAGGATGGACTCCAGCACCTCCTATGTGCCACTGCACAGGCAGGCAGTGGGAAATGATGAGGCTGCTGGCCCATCAACATCAGGGCAACCTGCAGCTGGCCCATCAACAGCAGGGCAACCTGCAGCTGGCCCATCAACAGCAGGGCAACCTGCAGCTGGCCCATCAACAGCAGGGCAACCTGCAGCTGCCTCATATGCAGCCTCAGCAGAATCATTTGGAACACAACCGGGGACTTCACAAGATAGTACCATGGGCAGCACTTCAAGTACAGCGACACGTGCCCGTGGGCGTGGGCGTGGGAAAAAGAGGGCAACAGAGGAACCAAGTTCCAGAAATATGGCATATGAAGCACAGGAGCTTGCCATCCTGGTTCCGCGAGCACGTGATTGGATTGAGTGTCCACCGGATAGGCTGACACACACACGCAGATGGAAGATTTGGGAAGACATAACTGCAGAGATTAATGAAGTGGCGCCACAAGTTCGTGAGGCGGAGCACGTCAAGAAGAGGCAAGTTGTTTTGTGTTACATGTGCCCAGTAATAGACAAGTAATGTTTGAATTCATGCTTAGATGGATTTTGCAAATGGCCGGTGAGGTTGGTACGATACACAGACATGATTGACATGTCATTTAGTTGAGAGTTATAGTAGGGTGAGTGTGAATGTGTATTGTAAGGGTTGATATCATAGTTGAATGTAATGTTATGTTTTTGACATTAAGCACATGTCGTAATATGTGGCACATAGCAATGGCTGCAACAGCAAACATCTGGAGTGACATGTATTAATATGTCAACTTACATTGCAGGTGGCACGACTTCAAAACCAACCTGAAGAGGAAGATGACCAAGCGGTGGGAACACAGCCAGAGATCTGGGGCCGGGCCCATGCCATCACGCCTACAGTTCACCCCCCTGGAGTTGATGGCCGAGTGCTGTGTTGCAGTTGAGGAGGTCAGGGGGGTGAGCACCATGGATAGCGAGGCCCCAGCTGAAGTGTTTGCGTCTTTTGTGGAAGGTAAATATTTGTCATGCCATAAGATTGTGGAAGTAATTATCTTAGAATGTGTCCTTATTGTGTTTATCATTTTCAACAGACACCCCACTGTTTGGTGAAGAGTCTTCTCAGGAGGTGGAGGAGTCCGTGCCACCTGGCCCCAGTGGTAGGCCTGTGCAGCAGCAGGCATCGGTCCAAGCCGATTATGCCAGCTTGGCCCAGATGCTTGGAGACATTAACCAGCAGGGAGAGTTGGCATCAGAACGGATGCGTAGGACAGAGGAGATCATGGCGAGCTTGGCCAGCACCCAGCAGTCCATCGCTGTGAGCATGCAGGCCATGGCTGAGGCGCATCAGGCCATGGCTGCAAGTGTTCAGGTGCTGGCCGAGCAAGCCACGTGTCAAAATGATCTCCTCCTCCACCATAATGAGCTTATGGTGGAGCTAGTTGACAGCAATAGGGTCCTAATGTCATCCGTTTCTGGTGCATTACCACCAGCAACACTCCCTGCTGGTAGGAGGGGTAGACCATCCACCCCCTCACCAGCATCTGCTCCACCTGGGCCAGCATCTGTCCGTGGCCGAAGAGCTGCTGCACAGGCCAAGGAGCCTACCAAGGGCAAACGTGGCCGCAAATGAACTTGTGGCTGCATTAATCTCCACCGTTATGTGGTCCCAACTCTTTCATTGTGCTGTGTGTGTCAGCTTCTTGTGTCCAATCACGTGCTGAGGGTAACCAGATTAGCCCTTGCTTCAAATGTCATTTTTGGTTCCCCTGTTGCCCTCTTTTGCCTGCCATTACTGTCTGCTGTACTTGAAGTGATGTTGCTAAGTCCCTTTGTGTTCCAAATGATTCTGCTGTGGTTATGAATGTGTACAATTATATTTATTTTCTATTATAATTTATTTATGTACATTCCTGCCATGCTTTTTGGTATTTTTTATTTTTTATTTTGTATTGCTTCACAGTGTCAGTGTCTGTGAAATGTATTGAAATAAATGTCTTTATTTCACCAAAATTGTGTGGTTTAATTAGTACATGTAGAATACACATGTGTATTGATAGTATTAATATTCAGTGATGTCCATTCTTAGCAGTTTCAAAGTGTGTGACAAGTACAGCATATGTGTGTGTTTAGTAAAGGTTCCTTGAAGCAGCAATGGTTTCAATTAAAGCACTGACAAGCGTGCCATTAGTGAGTAATGAGTAAAGGAGTCGATTGTATTGTGTTCAGCTGTTAATGCTTGTAGTCATTAGGCGTTCCGTTCGCCTACCGCAGGACCGAGTGGTTTCCGCAAAGCAATACTTGCTTATGGACACCGCACATTTCTATCGGTTTTGTTCGCGGCCATTCGGAGTGCTATCCGAATGCACGCCCCCCAACATAAGTGTACTCCCCCGTGTCCGCCCATGTTTCCACCCAGTTTTGCCCACTTTGAAACTACGCCCATGTGTCATTCCGCATGACGCCCATAATACGCCCATATTTCCAGACTGATTGCGGTGCACAGTTTTGTACGGGATTAGCACGAACAGGTACGGAGTCAATGCTTGGCACATGCGCCTTGCGTTCCCCACGCATGCGCAGACGCCGGAAACACGCTATCCGAAAGTATTCGGGAAAGTACGCATCAATCAGAATAAGGGCCACTGATCCAAGTATTATCAACCAGCACACATGCAGTGATATTCCGCAAAAGGCCATGGGGGCCAGGGCTCTATCTTCCTGAGTAGCCATGAACCTGATTGTAGGGACGCAGGTAAGTACATTGATGGGGACACAGGAGGCAGGAATGTGATGTACCAACTGGAAGTAGTGGCTGCTATGGAAACAAATATACCAAAAATAAGGGTCCAAGTAAATGAACGAGCCTGCTAGGTACTATATGATTCATGGGTATTCCTCTCACTGCAGATATAACTGAATCACTTATAATTAGAGATGTGCAGATCCTGATTTACCCAGATCTCAAAATGGCTTCTTATTGGCAATCCGTCTGTCACATGTTTTGGAGTTTGAACACGTGACAACCTATAGCCAATAATATCCCGTTTGAGATCTGGTTCAATCTGGATCTGCACATATACAATATAAATTGGATAATCCAAACCAGTGTGGCTGCTGGCCAGATTGCGGACATTCCCCTGACCTGGGTTCAGGGGCTGGCTGGCAACTTTCAGCCTGGGGGGCAACACAAGCATGTGGCCCACCGCCATCGATTCACGACCCTACCCTCTCCCTTTTCCCCTCTAGTATGTAGCAAGGATTAAACAATCATTACCCCACACACACATACACCAGAAACCGAAGGCGCGTTGCAAAATTTTACCATGAAATGCCCATTACACATAATGCCACACACTGTAATGCCCATTACACATAAAGCCAACACCATAATGCCCATCAAACATAATGCCACACACCATAATGCCCATTAAACATAATGCCACACACCGTAATGCCTATCAAACATAATGCCACACCTTAATGCCCATTACACATGGGCTTGTTGCCAGGGGGAGTGATATATGTTTTGGCATGGGGGAACCAGGGTACATACAGGGGGGAAATAGTTACATATGCAGAAGTGGAACTGGCTAGGATAATGGAAAAGTGCTATTACACAATGCAATAACTCTAACTGAAGGGGAACTATACTCTATCGTTCCTTAAACTACCCGAATCCGCCCTTCCAGGTAGTGCTGGCTGCACTGACAGACACTCAGGGCCGGTGCAAGGTTTCTTGGCACCCTAGGCAAAGCTAAATAATAGCACCCCTGCTCCTTCCAAACACTCTCTGGCCAACCCCTCACATACACATAAATGGTTTCCAGTAATTAGGTCAACAGTGTCTAGGTGGACAGTCACTAGGTCGACAGACAGAAGGCCAACATATGAAAAAGGACAACATGCATTAGGTTGACATAGTCAAAGGGTGAACACAATCAAAAGGTCAACATGGAAAAAGGTTGACATAACTATTCGTGATTTTTTTTGTAAAAAGACTATTCATACTTTACCATCCCAGTGGGCATACCGTTAGATTATAATAATGTGCCAAGGGCACACTAGATGGTATCCATGTTGACATAGGCAAAACAAAAGTTAAACTTATTCCATGTCAACATTTTCCATGCCGGCTTTTGACCATGTCAACCTTCTGTCTGTCGACCATTATTGGTCAGTCTAGTGACTGCCAACCTACAGACTGTGGACCATTCATGCCATAACCCACATAAATGCCCACTCCTGCCCTGTAGGCCTACACTGGGCAAACTGTGAATGTTCTGCATTGGCCATGCGCATGCAGATGTTCCATGGCTGATTTGGGGATGCATATCTTCTGGTGCTGTGGCCAGACGGCATAGTCATAGACCAGCTCTTACTCTTGATGTTTTCCATAATTGCAGATACTCAGCTAATGTGGACACAATTGCGAGTCTGCGATGGCTCCTGTGGCCGTATCTTTACAATCCTCGCCGGCAGCTTCACTTGTAAATGTTAGCAGCTCCACGGCCTAGAGAATCAGAATTGCTATTGTATTTGCCGGGATGGTTAATGCATCCCTGGGGGGACATAGGGTTAGGCTGTGGTAATGGGAAGGTCTAAGGTTATGCTGTGGGGGGTTAGGTTTAGGCACATACAATGGGGGGGTTAAGTGGTGGGGTGAGGGGGTGAGGCACTAGTCGGTAGGGTTAGGAACAGGCTGTTTGGGGGTTAAGTTTAGGTAATGAGGGTTAGGCACTAGGGGTTAGGTTATGTCCTGTGCAGGGGGGGTTAGGGCTAGGCTGCAAGCTGTGAGGGTGAGGTGTAGGCGGTGGGGTGTTGGGCTAGGCACTAGTGGGTAGGGCTAGGGTTAAGCTGCAGGGGTGGTTAGGGTTGGAGTTAGGTTGCAGGATGCAGAGGATTTAGGCTTCATGGTGCGAGGGTTATGGTTAGGCAGTAGCAGGTAAGCTTAGGGTCTGAGTTAAGCTTTAGAATGAAGGGTTAGGGGGTAGAGGAGTGGGTTAGGCTGTCATTGGAGCCCCTGTCAGGATGCAGGGACGGTATTATGACCTCTGGCATCCTGATCATTATAATACTGTATGTATCCAAGCATGATGTACTAATTACACATACTCCTGCAGTGGCACTACAAGTACCAGCACAGTATGGTGGGACTTCTAGTTTAATTAATGCTGGACAGATGCAATATATATATATATACACATACATACATACATACATACATACACATACAGGACACCTAGACACCCCCCAGACACAACCTTCTCACAGCTCACCTCTGCATTTCAGCTTCAGGGGCAGCACTGCACCTACATTTGGCAGAGCAGGTCAGGAGAAGGAGATGGGATGGGTTGCACATGCCATCGATCTGTGTAAGGCCAGCCTCAACTTTGAGCCCTGGCTGCTGGGGTCTCTGACTGTCTGTTGCTGCAATCAAGATCCTCACATGATGATCATCATGCAGCTCCCCAGCTCAGACCAGCTCCATGTCTTCCCCGGAGGCGGAGCTTCTCTGTGTCTGGCTGAGGGGTAGCTGAAGCTGCCGACATCTCTGGCTATGTGGTGACCACACTAGAGACTGGTGACTGCAACCAGAGGGCTGGTAATTCACATGGCATGTCCACTGAAGGATGTCTTTTTTAGAGACATCCTTCATTCATGTGTTGATCGAACTTAGCAGCGCCCCCTAGTGGCCAGCACTTATACGCAGCTGCTTTAACCGTAGCTCCGACCCTGCAGACACTAGAGGTATGGCAGTACCTCTAGTGTCTGTCTCCTCCAGGGCGGAGGCCATTTTGTGAGGGGCCTTACAGAAGGCTGTTTGCGCTGCGGCTGGACCCGTAGGAGGCGGTGGCTGCGGCAACATGCACACAGCCGGCCCAGCCACAGCCAGCAGATACCGGCCCGGGGGGCATGTGGCACCCTGCCACCCGGCCCAGCCCACCCCTGCCTGGGTTCCTATGGATTGGGGGTTCAGGGTAGGCAGCTTGTGGTGCGGGTGCCAGACAGTAGATGTCACTGACACTGTCTGCTCGCTTATTGGAGTATTAACACCCCAGGACAAGGATATAATTAATTCAATAAAGAGCATTTAGACCCTTACTTGCCATAGTTTACAGCTCATGATATTATGTGATTACTAAATCTGTGTTATTTTGTTGGTACAAGAATTACCATTCAGTAGGGTTCTAGACAGCACCGGGGATGATTTGTTTATTGTATACAGGCTACACCACGAATAAAGGAGTGCCTGGCCATAGACCCTTATTCAGATCTGTCGGAGTAGGGTGGGAGTTCTCAGTGGTAACAAATCGTAACCCCAATAATTTTCTACAATGTACTGCTGGAGACAATAGACAGTTGCTGAGATGGAGCTCAGCCCTTCAACTGTACAACTTCTCTATGTCTCACAAAAAGATCATGGAAAGGCGGATGGCCTGTCCTGTCATTAGTAACCAGACCCAGTGCCACCTAAAACCTGTATACCAGCCCTTACCATTACACAGGATACCAGGAACATGGACTACAAGGAGGGGGAAGAATGTGAAGGAATAGCATTGGTGGTAAGTGTCTTTTTGGGCATCTTATTCTCCACAGCAATTAATGTACATTTGACCCATCTCCCTCTGGCTTATGTCAATATTCCATGTGTGTGTGTATTCCCAGGACTCCAACTATGGCATTACCCTGTATACTATATGCTGTAATCTTACTCTGGTACATACAGTTGTGTAGTGACCTGGTTCATTGTGCTGGCATGGTGCTGGGTTATATTAGGGGCATGCCAGTGTGTGTATGAGGTCACCTGGTATGTACAGTACATAGAAGATATCAGTGGAATTTTTGCGGTGTCCAGCTGTTATCCTTATATGGTCACACAGGAAGTATCCAGGAGGAAAATATTACATCTCACCAAAAGTCCACCTTCACAGGGGATACTCAGGACTTAATCTAATTACCGGGCCATTCTTCCCACCATCTGCCCCTCTTTGTTGCTCTCTGGACTGTAACAGACATTGTGGAGCCTAACACAGAAGGTGGGCAGCAGAAGGGGGAAAGCTGTGGTAGGTAGGAGTGAAAGACTTGATACCTGAACCCACCAATCAGGTAGCTGTACACCTCCACCAGGTGAGCATAGCACTATGGGAATTCAGAGGGTTTCAAAGAAGCTTGTGCAGGTCAGCTACTCATGTTAGTCTCTGATGTTTGCTAAGCGGGATTGCTCTGCTCACTTATTTAGTGGAACGCATCAACCAACCTGTCTGGAAATCTTATTGCATCCTGTGGATTACCTGTGTAATTGTGTAATTATTTTGGAACTACATCTGCTACAAGGACTGCCACCATCAGGCTCTTACCTACCTGTTGTTTATGTGCTACATGTATCTCTGTGTCCAGTGTATTACCTACGTTTTGTGCATTGAAAAATAAACCAGCACTTTGGTTTCATCAGCACGGTGTGTGGGTGATTGAAAGAACCCTATATCCTCACACAGTACATTGTAGTAAGAACTTTAGATGGGAGACTGTTGTAGGGTCCTGTAGGGTAGTAAATATCTGGAGAGAAATGGCCCTTCACTGCAGGCAGTAAGCACTCAGTACAATTGGGCAAAGTTCTAAAATGATTTTATTGCTTAAAATAAATAATATAATGTACAATATTAAAATGACAAATGTAAGCACAACTGTAAACCAATGTGTCTGTTGGCCTTGCTTTGTGTTTAGCATTGTAGCCCCAGCCCACACATGACAGGCAGCCCATGGCATAGGAGGTATACAGTACTGCATTGTTTACATTCATCCTGTTATTCCATCTTTACAGTTTAAAGTATTAATGTTGTACAGTCAAATCTTTATTACAAAATTGGAAAAACATACATTGCTAAACATACTGTATGAGAAATATACACTATTATAACTTTGAAAACTAAACTGTTCACACATTACACGTAAATACAGTTGGACTGTATTCAGTAATGTTCAATAGATTACACAATAGTCAGAAATGCAATTACACAGTAACATTTTTAATAATTCATAGAATTTAATTGATTTGTAATACCCTGCGTGCAGTACAGTAGCACATACTGACGGCTTGACCATTTGTTTCAACTATAACAGGCAATACTTTATACAGACAATCTATATAATTATTACTGTCTTCGGGTTTCAATACATCTTTCCAAAATGTTCTGATACCATCCAGCAGCTGCTGTTTTGTTGTTGGCTTCACAACAATCCTGATGTATTCCTTCAATCTAGCCCACACCAATTCAATTGGATTCATGTCAGGGGATCTAAAGTAAACAATATATTAAAGTACGTAATTAATGTTTGTTAAAGAGGAGAAAAAACGGTACTTATTTTAAGATCGGGTCGAAAAATCATGCGATGCGATGCTCCATAGGATTCAATGTTAACATGGTCCTGTTCATTTCCCCACTATCCAAGTGCGGCGCTCGCCACGCTATATAAAATCGACTCTATGCCCACTTGGATAGTGGGGAAATGAACAGGAACTTGTTAACATTGAATCCTATGCAAAATCGCATCAATGCAATTTTGCCAAAAAACGCGTTGAATCGCATCTGATTGTATACCTTAAGTTAAGGCATACAATCACAAAATCGGGCGCCCAGATACTACATAATTACCGAAAAACCTTTCAAAACACAAAATACTTTAAAGTATTGTACTACTAATTTAGCCAATTAGAAAATATACTACAGTACTGTACCAGCATTACTTTTACGGTAACAAAGCAATACTCACTTTGGTGATGTGCGTTCCCAATTGATGCCTTTCTCTTCCATGAATTTGGCAGACTGTGTGGGATTGTTATCCAGGAATAGTCTGTGATGCGATGGGTAATGTTTTTTAACGAATGGCACCATACATCCCTCTACTATTTTTTCTTGGAAGAATTGCTTATCCATGATCCCTAGAGAAATAAGAACATATTGTTTATTTAAAGGCACCTCATTATTTTCTTATTGTAATATAGAGTACAGAGTATTTATTTTTTCAAACACAGGCACAGAATCAAATACCATACTGTACCTTCAAACACTAACATGGGTCCAATTCCTAATCGTGATATGCCTCCCCATAGTTTAACCTTCAATGGATGCTTTCGACGTGGCTTTAATGAGATATCGTTACTTGAGAAGCTCTCAAGTGCAATAGAGAATGTTCCAGTGAAAATTACATCCTGAAATTTTTCACCGCTCTCAATCCAACGACGTGCCTGGTCAATTCTTTTTTTTATATTCCGGTCTTTAATCATTGGAGATATCCTGTCAACAGTACAAAAATGCAATTAAATACTATAAACAGCATTACGTAATTAAATACAGTACAGTATACAGGAATAACTGTATGCTACAGTACAGTATGTACTATATTGCAGTGCATGTACTGTATATAGTACTGTATACATTAAAGCATACTGTATACAGTAAATATATCTATAGCACAGTATTTTTAGATATCATTTATATAAAGTATTTCATTTACAGTGCAATTTATTTTTTTTTTTTATATATTCTTTATTTGTAGTTTTCAATTGTAAAGAAAAGGCATTACAAACTTTGGAAAACATTTTTGAGGCAATCGTAACAATTCAAAACAGTGAACATTGAAATTGCATTCAAAATGTTATCTTATGGGTACACTGTTAGTTATTGAAATATATAAAATCTGTAACAATTCTGATAGATTGCGTTATTGGTTTGTGAATTGCAACATAGTTCTCAACTAGATAAGAGATACAGTTGTGGAGGGAGGGAGGGTGTAGGATTGGTGTAATGGGGAAGGGGGGGGGGGGGGGGGGTGTGGGGTTTGGGGACCAAGGTAGAAGTAGGTATATGAACACACTGTCTGTATGTTTTAATATTTCACTGGCTTAGTATTTTCCCGTCCTGAGTCAGGGTGCATCTGGGTCAACTGTGATAGGCCTCTTAGGAGGTGTTTGGCATGTGGCTTCTGTATGTGTTTGAGGATTGAAACTCAAGCCACGGTAGCCATGTGGCTACATAATCGGAGTGTTTGTCTAGTACCGAGGAGTAGACATCCTCCATAGCTCTATAGAAGTCCACTCTCTGGAACCACTCCCACATGGTCGGGATGGAGGTTGACCTCCAATGTTCTGGTACCACAGCTCTAGCTGCATTGTTGAGATGTTTCAGAAGCGAGTGTCTGTATTTACTAAAAGGCATGGAGGAGTGGGATAGCAACCAGAAGTCGAGTTTCTCTGGAGTTTGGAATCCCAAGATCTCTGACGAGATCCGTATCACGTTTTCCCAGAATTTCGCTATCTTTGGGCAATCCCACCATATATGTACCAGTGTTCCTGTCTGAGAGTGGCATCTCCAACACGTGGGTGAAACCGATGGGAGAAATTTGTGGATCTGGGTCGGGCACCTATACCATCTGGTTAAGAGCTTATATTGCGTTTCTACTACTTCTAGGCTAGATGAACAGCGGGACATATTTTCACAGTGTTTCTCCCATTTTATGTGTATGCCTCTCTTGGAGAGATCCTCGTCCCAGGCCTTGCAAAAGGCGGGGGTATCAGTTGTATGTGTCTGCACTATGATTTTGTAGATGGCTGATACTGTGTGGCTCGGTTCCGAAGTCTGTGCGCACAACACCTCAAATGGGTGTTTTTTTTTTACAAGGGTGGAGGAGGTTCTCTGCGATTGAATAAAGTGTCTTACTTGAAAGTAAAACCATAAATCTGACTGTGGTAACGTCTTATCTTCTTTTAAGTCGTTAAAGGATTTAACTGTACCTCCTGTTGCCAGGTCTAGAATCCTGAACAACCCTTCCTGATACCACCTGCGTGCTATGCTTCCCGCGGTCCCCGGCTCAAAGTCTGGGTTGTTAATTATCGGAAGGAGTAGGGAATCCGGCGATGTGAGACCCAACTTATATCGCACTGATTTCCAGAGATTCAAAGTAGGTTCTACCGTCGGGTGTGTTGAGTGGGCTATTCTGGGGAGCCAAGGGGTCGCCCTAAGATCCAGTCCCGAGGAGTGTTTTTCTATTGCTATCCATTGTTTCTCATTGGTGTCAGGTCTAGCCCATTCCATTATTCTGTGTAGTGTGGTTGCCTGGTGATACGCTAGCATCCAGGGGAGCTGTTGGCCTCCATGTGCTTTCTTACGGAATAAGTATTTATGTTTGAATCTGGGTTTTTTGCCGCCCCATACGAATCTACTGATGATCCCTTGCATTTCTATTATGTATTTTAACGGGAGCTTTAGCGGGATAGTCTGGAACAAGTAGAGAAACCTAGGCAGAACATTCATTTTTATAATGTTCATCCTACCTATCCATGAGAACTTTTGGGATGCCCATTGTACTAGCTCCGAGCGCACTTTTTGTATTATAGGTGTATAGTTAATTTTCGTGGTCGTCTGAAGAGAGGTGGGGATAAGTACCCCTAAGTACTTAATATGTGTGGGGTGCCAAGTGAACGGGAACTGGTGGGCTAGCGATTCTGCTGTGTCGTGTGGGAGGGTGATGTTAAGGGCTGTTGATTTTGAGTAGTTGATTTTAAAGTTGGACAGTTTCCCGAATCGTGTAAATTCTTTTATAATGTTCGGAAGTGATATCGTGGGTTTTGTAATGATTGCCAACAGGTCATCAGCGAAGAGTGCGAGTCTATGTTTTACTCCACCAACTTCTAGCCCACTGATGTCTGGGTTAGCCCTGATGGCCCTAGCCAGAGCCTCCATGCATATCACATAAAGCAGAGGTGATAGCGGGCACCCCTGCCTGGTCCCATTGGCAATCAGCACAGGATCGGACAGCATGCCGTTGACTCGTACTCGAGCCGTTGGTTGCTGGTATAGTGCAAGTATTTTCCCTATGAATTGTTCTCCCACCCCTGCGTGCTGGAGGGCCTCCCCCATAAATGACCAGTCTACCCGGTCGAATGCCTTTTCGGCATCTGTGGATAGTAGCATACTTGGGGTCCCAGTTGTGTGGGCATGTGCTACGAGATCAATAACTCTCATTGTATTGTCCCTTGCCTCTCTCCCGCGTACGAATCCCACCTGGTCAGGGTGTACCAGGTGCGGTACTAACATGGATAGACGATTGGCTAGTAATTTTGCGTATAGTTTAACGTCTACATTAAGCAATGAGATGGGGCGGTAGCTGGAGGGGAGTGAAGGGTCTTTGCCTTCTTTTGGTAGGACCGTGATATGGGCTTCAAGAGACTGGGCAGATAAAGGCGAGGTCTTAGAGATCCCATTGCACGCCTTTGTGAGGAGAGGGATCAGGCGGTCTTGGAATGCTTTGTAGTAAGTTATGGGGAAGCCGTCTGGACCCGGACTCTTTCCGGAGGGCGAGGTCTTAATTGCTAAACGTAATTCAGCTTCCGTGAAGGGGTCGTTTAAGGTTGCTGTTAGGTTGTGGGGCAGTATGGGATAATTTATGTCATTCAGGTATGTTTTAATTGCGTTCTCGTGGGCTACTTGATCTCGTGGTGGTCCCTGGGAAGATAGGTTATAGAGATCAGTATAATAGTTTTGGAAGATCTCCGCTATTTTGTTGTTTTTGGTGTGGAGTGCACCTGAAGTGTCTTTCATCTCATTGATGTATGTTAATGATCTCTGTGCCCGCAGAGCCCTAGCCAGCTGTTTACCTGGTTTATTACCCCACCTGAAGTATCTGTGGCGGCAGCATCGGAGAGCCCTGCGGGTGCCCTCGTTTAACAGGCTGTTTAGCGCAGCCCTAGCCTCTTGTAGTTCCAAGAGGACTTCTGGAGTCAGTGAGGATTTGTGTAGAGATTCTAATTTTTTGATTTTATCTAATAGGGCCTCTTTACACTCCGTTTTTTTCTTCTTGAGGTAAGATCCTATTTTAATACACCTACCCCGGATCACGCATTTGTGGGCTTCCCATAGTGTAACGGGTGATATTTCGTCATTTGAGTTCAATAGTATATATTCATCTAATTCTTCCTCTATTTGTTTCCTACAGTCGTCTTCTCGGAGGAATTGTTCATTGAAACGCCACTGCCAGTGGCGTGTGGGGGGGTGCAGCAGTGACAGCTCTAGTGTTATAGGGGCATGATCTGATCCCACTATCTGTCCTATTGAGGTGTTGATCAGGAGGTCGAGTGATCTATGATTTAAGTAAAAATAATCTATGCGGGTATATGAATTGTGTGGGTGCGAGTAGAAGGTGTAATCGCGGTCTTTGGGGTGCGTTAGTCTCCATGTGTCTATGAGTTGGAAGTCGTGTATAAGCTTTTTGAACCGTCTCTGGTCATTGAGTGAGGAGGAGGTCGAAGTGTTAGTTGAGTCTATTGCAGGTTCTGCTACCCAATTAAGGTCACCACCCACCACTACCACTCCTTCCTTAGTGCTCTCTACCAGCTCCAGAGCCGTTTTCAAGGTGCGCAGCTGGCCCTTGTTGGGAAGGTACAGATTCACAAACGTGAACACTTGATTGCGTATAGTGGTTTTTATACATAATCCTCGGCCGTCTCCTATTTGGATCACTGTCGTGTCATTGAGGGGTGTGTTTTTAGCGAAAAGGATTGCAACTCCTTTTGTTTTGGATTCAGAGTAGTCATTGAAATAACCTGTGGGGTAGTGTCTTGAGTATAGCTTCGGGGCTTTCCCTTTTTTAAAGTGTGTTTCTTGTAAGAATACCACATCTGCCCTCTCATTATTCATTGTGTGCAACAGTCTAGATCTTTTCTCGGGTATGTTGAGGCCCTTCACGTTCAGTGAGATTAACTTTAGGTTAGCCATATGGATGTGCTTATGGGTTCATTCGTTATCGATGTGTGATTACCTCTCCGTGGTTGGGGTGAGGGAGGGGGGAGGGGTTGGGGCAGCATAAGGGGGAAAACATAGAACTTCAAAAAAGCCCCAATACATTCTGTTGAATGAAATTGGGTATACTCTGCGTTTCCAGACCTGGGGAACCAGTAAGGGCCCATGGTCTCAAAATTTACAGCAGAGCTTGGGGGAATGAGGGGAACCAAGGCCAACCACCTAAGTGGAAAATAGGATATTAACAAGGTGAATACTTATAACTTATCTATCTATCAGTTACTCTGCAAGTTACTAAACTAGCTATTTCAGCATGTCAGTTATTAACAACTAGTTTTTAGGGAGTAGGGGGGGTGTTGATAGGCGTGTCAGCCTCAAACATTTCGGAACCTGCGTGAGAGCAGGAGTAACGAATAACAACTAACTTTTAGAATTCTTCGCTCTCAGGTGCCTATGTTGTGTCATGTCTACGTCCCATGAGTCCCGAGTTATATACCCTGAGCCCCGTGTTTGGGCTTAGCTGTAACTATGACATTTAGTGGTCACAGGGCATTATAGGACGAAACATGCAAATGAAGAAACATAGTCTATATTCACGTGTCTGTAGATGTGGGACCGGAATCTCGTTGTTGTCTGTGAGGTCTTTCGGCTTCTCCTGGCCCATTTGCGTCAGCTAGAGGGCATTCTGCTTTCTTCCTTTGATTTTTCATGGCCTTTTGCCACCGCTCTCTACTGGGCTTGGGATGGGATGTAAGCGCAGCTGGGTCCAGCCAGTTGGGCAGGAGCGGGGCAGGAATTCCCAGTGTAGCGCAAAAGTCGGCCACTCCCGCAGGATCTTGTAGCACAGCCATTGTGCCTTTGTGGTTTACCTGTATGCTTATAGGAAAGCCCCATCGGAACCTGATGTCTTGCTTCTTCAATGCCTCGGTGATAGGTCGAAGTAGGCGCCTCTGCTGCAGTGTGGACCAGGATAGGTCTTGAAAGATTTGGATTTTCTGGCCATTGAAGTCTATCTCTTGGGTACGTCTAGCCGCCTTTAGGATCTCTTCCTTGTCCTGGTAGTAATGAAGCCGGCAGATTATATCTCTTGGTTGTTCTGAAGGGGCGCCTCTGGGGCGCAGGGCGCGATGGGCTCTATCAAACATGACCTGATATTCTGGGTCGGAGCTCGTCAGTTGATTGAATATTTTAGTCAGGGCATGTTCCAGGTTGCGGGGTGGGACATCTTCTGGTATTCCCCTTACTCTTAAATTATTTCTTCTACCCCTGTTATCGATATCTTCTAGCTTGCGGCTCATCTCTATCAGGGATTTGGATTGGCGTGCGACTAGATCGTGGAGGTCGGAAAGCCTCGAGTCCACCTCTTCGTTCTGTTCTTCTAGTTGTTCCACTCTGTTCGCAATGTGTGTAATGTCGGTTTTAAGAGCGGCGATGTGGACCTGTATTGAATCTTGCAGTCTTTTCTCCGTGGAGAGTAGATCTTGTTGCATCTCCTGCCTGGTCGGAATTGCATTTAATTTGGATAGAATGGATGAGAGTTCCAACTTTTCTGTGGTTGGTGTGGTTTTTGATTTGGAGGAACCCGATCCCTCCGCGCCTTCCATGGTGTCAGCCGGTTTGGAGGGGGGTGGGGTGAGAGTATTTGTATCCGTAGTAGGGGTTCCAAAGAGTGAACAAAAGGCTTTTGCTTGAGATGACTTTGCAGGGGCTTGTACCGGTCCTTTATTGCGTCGTCGATTAGACATGTGGGTGAGAGTTACATGTGTCAAGATTCACCGTCACCTTGTGTTAGGTCATATTACATCCGCGGTTTGGCGCTCGGACCCCTCAGCGTGGCTGGCTTAGGTCATTTCAATGCCAGGTGTGTGGGGCACCCTCGGGCAAGTTGTGCTCTCAGCAGGGGAATTGTTTCATGTACTGTGGGCCTGTTGAGGCCATTTATATGTGACGCTGTGGCAGGCAGCTGTATCCTACTGATGTGCTGGGGGGGAGCAGGCCCTCTGTGGGATGTGAGCAGGTTCTCAGGGGAAGGTCTGAGTGGTTGTTATGAGTCCCAGTTGCATAGGAGAGGGGAGAGTGTGCTGCAATGGCAGGACAATGCTCTGCCTCACTCAAGATGGCTGCCGCCTCAGGGGCTGAGTGTGGGAGCTTATGTTATAGTGCTGCAGGGGCTCAGGAGGGCGCAGGTCTCCCACACAGTGCTAGTCACCTCTATCTGTGCAGTGTTCCCGGCTGGTGCCCCAACCAAGATGGCCGCCGCTGTAATGTAATGTGTACTGGGCCTGGCTGTAAGGCAGCCCAGGCAGCTCCCACCTCTGCCCCAACTTCGGGGGGCACACTGGGAGGCGCGGTGGGGACCCCAGCTGCTCCCTTGGAGCCTTCTCTCCGGTGTCCCACTTACTTGGAGCGCGGCGCCTCCTCCAAGATGGCCGCCGCTCGTGACTGCAGGGAGCGCTGCCTTTATGTTTCCCCTGTCCCCTGAGCTTTGGCGGTGCGGCTGCCGCGATGATGCAGGCGGGTGGGTACTGGGGACCGGGAGGGACCCCCGCTGCGATGCCCTGTTTGGTCGTGCGCTGTCTCGGAGCGCCACCGCCGTCTGGAGCCTCCCCACCGGATCAGCTGCAAAATCGAGGCCGCAGGCTGGACTGAGATGAGGGCCGCAACCTGCAGGGAAGGATTTCTCCTTCCCCCGGCTCCGCAGCGCGACTCACCTCCGAGCGGGTAGGTTGCCCTGGCTTTGGGGGTATTAGCTGTTGTTTGGGGTGGTTATTTTCAGGGGATTTTGCTGTTATTGGCAGGTTAAGGGCAGGAGCTCTTCAAACCGTGACCTGCTCCCTGTCCGTCCAGGCCACGCCCCCCAGTGCAATTTATTTATACAGTATTGTATAAGAATTTTTACGATTCTTATTACTTTGTGAAATATTAACTGTGAAAAAGTGTGCATTACGGCATACAGTCTTTTACCTTGTAGCCCCATAGTTCCATCCAATTTTCCTACGCATTTTTCTAATGCTGGTGACTGATATGTCATAATTATACTCGGCATGGAAGATGTGTTTGATTTGTTGAGCAGTAAGCGCATTATTCTCACGAGATAATTCCTCCACAATTTTTTCCGCTCTCCTACAGTGCAGTTTGATAAATAAGAATTAATGAACAGCACAATGACTAAAAAGTAATGTTTTATGGTTTTCACTATTCAGTATTAATACAGAAAAGGTTAATAGTACTCTGCTACATATACAGTATTGTAAGCCAGCAAAAAATAATGTGCTGTACAGTACAGATCTTACCATGAGCATTTTGGAGCAAATATATGAATTCTGGGCGTTGTTCTCTCGAAAGCATGATAGCGCACTGTTTCTAAACTGACTACAATCCCACCTTCTTTCAGCCAAGCCTGGATCTCTTTGGTAGTTTTATGTGCTTTTTTCATGTTAGCAATTATCTTGCTCATAGTTTTGGTGATAATTACAGGCATGATGATGTCCAATTGTAGTTCCTGTGTGAAGAAAAAACATTTCTTAAAACTGTATTCTGGTTTTAGAAAAATAGACATATTTGCAATTCTGCTATAAAAATTACAGTACTATACAGTATATTCCCAATTGATTTGAACTTATATTACATATAGTATAAGAAAACACAGTACTGTATAGTAGAGAAAATAAATTAAGCAGCGCACAAGTATTTGAAAATCGATGAAAAAATTGATAATAAATTGGATGATCTTGAACAAAAATTAATTATAGCATCATAAGTATTAAAACCATAAGTATAAAATATAAAAAGAAAAAAAGAAGAATAAAGGGCACCCCAAATAAATTCATAACATGCCGAAAGTCCGTTCCTATATTACCCCTAGGGATCTGTGCAACATGCGCACCAAAAACCTCACCTAAGCGCGCGGTCACAATGAATGAGCTTGGCGCCATCTGTATCTAAGTATTTAACTGGGAACCTAACAGAGACAGTAATCAGCCAGGCACTTTATCCATACGTTACCTGACACCACCAGCCCCTTCTCCATGTACTTTCCTTCTCTTCCCCAACTGCCTACCTCCTTCTTCTAAATTTCCAATATTTATACCTTTATTCACTTTCATGATATAATTACTCATAAGTATTGAGTCTTATTGGCCAGTTTTGCCTTCAGTCATAATCCTGTCATTAATTCACCCATACTCTTGTTCACAGGAAACAACTGGCATGGTTGCCTCTACGGCATTTGGCATGTGTACCCCTGTTATCTGGTTGTTTGCTTTTGGCAACAAAAGGCTGCTCTGGTCACTGTACTTTCAATATCACATTCCTATTCTTATAAAACTAAAAACAACTTGTATAGAACATTCAGCCATTACAGTAATAGTTCAATACTTCTGCCATGTTAAGATAATTTTTACTTTAGTCATGGTGAAACAAAATGGATTCTGCGTGAGACAAACACCTGCGAATCGGGTCAAGGGGTAGGCCTTATACGCACCCTTAGTGAGGGGTCTGTACAACAAGCAATGTCTTCTGTATTATTAGGGCATTAAGGAAACAAATATAATATAACATAGATTTATTGATGAGTTGCTGGGTTAATATGTATGGTGACATATTTCTGTTTTATCACCTACCAGTAGCCTACTGTATATGGCAGAAATATGTTGTTACTCTGTGTCCAAAACACAGCATCTAATACATGCACCTTGTATATAATATGGACAAGGCAACTAACTAATGTTTCAAAATCTATGGGCAGATGCCATCATGAGGAACATGGAACATAATGTCACACAATGAGCAAAACATTACATCTCCTAATTAAGTACCAACAATGACTTACCTGTGTAATTATATAGGAGTGATATACAATGCAGTGGAGTGCTGGAACACTACAGGTAATGTGGTGATAATACGATCTGGATGCCAGCAACAGTCCCAGGAATATGCTCTAGGGTATTTCCTGGTGATATGTTCTGTAGAGATGATCCAAGCAGCAGGTCTGTACAGGACGTAGCAGAGTCACAGTCTGGATAACTAGCAACATCTGAGCCACAATTTATCCTGCCACATACAAAGAGAATCTTCTTGCCATAACTCAGCCCTCTGATTGGTTGTCCCATAAATGTGGGGTTTCTCTGATTATAAGGACAATAACCTGTAATTTCCCATGTGTCCCCTGCTGTTTTGGAGCCACATTGTCTAGCAGCATCCCCTCGGGAACACAGCCCGCCCCATTGTGTTACCAGTTACATAATTACCATAGTATTGTTACTGTAAACACATTCACATACCGCAGGGACAAGCAGGGTTAATTGATTAAGGCCAATACATACAATACCATAATTACCATATAATTAGTGTGCAAAGACTTATGGACAATAGCCTAGAATTTCCCATATATCCCCAGGTGTTATAGAGCCAGTGTCTGATATAATACCCTCTGGAACAAAGCCATAGTTGCTGACATTACCCATATTCCCTGTCTATTCGTAGTCTTATGATCTGGCCTCCAAATCTTAATCGTATGACAAGTGACCTTCCTCACACAGAGTGTTCATAGTATGATACATAAATGACCATTATTTGTTATTATTGTAACTATTATAGTAAAACAGATTGTTAACAGTGATCTGGGATTGATAGACAAATAAACACATGTATACTCAGTAATAATAATAACCACAACAACAATAATAATAATAATAATAATAATAATAATAATAATAATAATAATAATAATAATATAGATTTAAGACCCTCCTCTAAGATTAAATAGCACTTGTTCCTAATTTGGTGTGGGGAAGAAATGTAATAAAAATACCTGGGTTGTCCACCCTTATTTCATTGCAAACAATGGACTATACGAGCCAGGAGCAGGAGAACTGTGGAATGGAGACCTGCAGTGTGTGATTTCCCTGACCATCATTGCACCAACTGTAGCCAGTTGTCATCAAAACAGATTCCCCAGGAGAGTGGATCCCATAATTATTATTGTTTAAAATGGGAAGAGATCTACAGCCCCTGGCTTTATAAGAAGTCAGAATAACTGATGTTGAGGCTTATCTAACCATCTGTATTGTCTGTAACCTGCCTGCCCTCAGATACTTCAACATCCCCCATTACCAAATCCTCAGCTCTGCTACCTCCAAACTACTTTCCCTCATACTCTCCTTTGGGGGATTCTAATGTTCATCCTCCCCCACCCACAGTCATGGTCATTTACTGATCCTCATATTCTCCCATTCCTGTAACATTTATTATTTCTCCAACTCTACTTTTTTTCTTTTTTTCTTCTCCAAAAAATTGAATCTATCAAGCAGAAAATCTGCTCCACAATAACCCTCTCCCCTTCTCCTCTCAGTCCCCCATTCTTAATCTCAAACTCCCCCTCTTTGTATTATTTTGTCCCTTACACCCTCTATATGCCCACTTGATCCCATTTCCCCTCAACTCTCATCTATCATTAATTTGCTACCTAGGGTAGACCACTGTGGGTGAACAACGTGTACCGTACTTTGCGCGGATACTTCAGTGTCAGTCATACTGCACCAAGCACTGTCCATACAGTACATATTCCTAGGTACTGTATAACCCTGGCTGTGAGCAGGGCTACCATCAACATTTGTGGGCCCCAGTACTGACACAATAGGGCCCCAGAACCTCTTGTGGAAGCCCTGGTGTGTCTGTTGAGACCTCCCATGTCTGCAGCACTGGCTGCACTGGACAACCTCTACATGTATTGTATATTGTGAAATGATGACAAATTATACTTGATAGGCTCCAATACTAGGTCCCCTTTCTGTCTGGGCCCAGGACTGGAGGCCCCACAGTCCCCCCCCTGATTGCTGTCCTAGCTGTGTTAAATATTCCTGGAGATTTGATTGACTGTATTTTACAGTATGATTCAGTGGAGTAGGAGATACAGTACATTGCAGTATGATTCAGTGGAGTAGGAGATAAAGTACATTACAGTATGATTCAGTGGAGTAGGAGATACAGTACATTGCTGTACGAACTGTAAATGGGAGGCTATTGCAAGGTCCTCCTGGAGAGTAGTAAATATTTGTGAAATTACCCTCCACTGCATGCAGTAAGCACTCAGTACAATTGGGCAAAGTTCTCAAGTTATTTTATTGCATTCTACCATATTCAATACAAAATACTTTTACTTTTATACAAGGCCATAAACCAAACAACCCCAACATACATCTCTTCTCTGATCCCTAAATATCTACCAACCAAACATCTACGTTACTCACAAGATGTGCGTCTCTCATCCATACTCATTACTCGCTCCCATTCCATTGCAGGACTTTCTCCAGGCTGCACCCATTTTGTGGAATCCTCCCCCACGCACAATAAGACTCTTCTCCATTCTCTAAACCTACAAGCGTTCCCTGAAAACTCACCTCTTCAGGCAGCTTATCATATTCCAGAACCAGCCACTTAACCTTCATATACTTTTCCTATCCAATCACAACCCCACTGTACAGGCCACAAAGACACACACATACTCTCTCTGTTTCACACTTTCCATTCTCCTGACCTCTGGCCAAATTGCTGGGTCACCGTACCATACAGAAAACCAGGAACCTTTGCATTCTGGTGGACCTTATGCAATATCTATCCTTATGTATCAATGTCTATTTCCCTATAGATTGTAAGCTTGCGAGCAGGGCCCTCCTACCTTTGGACTGTCTGTAAATAGCCAGAATTCTGTATCACTGTCTCCTAGTGTAAAGCACTAGTCTATGGAATATGCTGCACTATATAAGAAACTGTTAATAAATAAGTAAGTCACCCCATGTGTACGGGCTGAAGAAGCTATTTCTGGGTAATTTCTTAATTGTGGTGACCCTCATGGGAACTTGTTACATATAGGGTTTGCCACTGATGTTGCCGACTCTCAAAGTTGTAAATAAAAACTACTTGTTGGTGGCGTGTGAAAAAAATATTCTTACAAATATGTTTTTAGATACAGAGAATTATTGTGAGGTTCCTGCTGATATGCAGGACGGGACTTTCTGCTGACTCTCTGCCTGGACAATAGGTGACTCCTAAACAAAAGGTCCCTTTGGTGACATAACAGGAGGCCAGAGGCTGCAGTGATCTAATTAGAATACAAGGTGTTACCCTGCCAGGGTGTAATTAGCATTTCCCATTGTAGTAAGTAACCGTAGGAATATTTACACCTCATTTACAAGACAAGGAGCTGGGCAGGAGAAGCTGCTGTGGTAAATGACTGTATACTAATGTTATGTGACCCTAATTTACATGTCACCTCTCAGTGTAAGAATTCCTGCAGGGCATCCTGGGAACTACTGGGGAGTGATGGGGAGGAGTGACTATAAATAGGCTGTATCAGGCCACTGGGAGCTGATGGAGGAGCTGCTGGATCAGTTACTGGTTGGAGAGCTGGGAGGACGGAGGAGTAAGAGAGAGACAGAGGAAGGATCCCCAGAGTAAGGTAAGAATACACAAATTATGTTATTATAAAAAAATATATATAAATAAGTACACAATAAATGTAGGGGGTAATCAATGTGCTGCCGCTATTCCCGACATGGGAAATACCGGCGGCTCCCTACTCAATGCTGTCTTTAGCTACAACGTTGAATCGGATCATGGCAGAACGGGCCCGACTTCAGAATCTGTGGGGCCCGTTCTGCTGATAATAACCATGGATAGTTGTGATCCCGGCCACAAATCAACAGTCCACTGCCATTTTCCCAGCCACGCCACCTTTACGCTGATTGGCAGGCAGGACATTGAATCCCGTCCTGTCGTCCTCCTGTTGATCATAACGCAAACGGTCCAGGATCATGGCTGTCGGAAGGGATCGACAGCTGTGATCCTGGATTGAATACCCCCCATAGAGTGGCAATATAATAATGTGCTGAGCGCAGCGAGCCGTGTGATACATTTATACAGTGTCCATGCTGACATAGGTAATCATAGACACAAATAATGTAATTCAGGTCGACCATGTCCACCTAAAGCTTGTGCTGACTTTATGCCAGTGTCGATATAGGGTATGTTGACCATTCTTAGGTGTGGACCTAGACACCGTTGACAATTAGTAGTCTACCCAGTGTCTGTCATCCTAGACATTGTCTATCATCTATACTGTAACATCAGGGAATGTATTAGGCCATTACTGTAGCTCTGTAGGTCATAGGACTGTATGGTATAAGTAGAAGAATATTTTGAATAAAGTAACTTTTATATCTGTGAAATCTGCTCATTTCTATATTCTCAACTTAATAAATACCTGTGCAGCTTCTAAAGATGTTTTAATAAAATATATAATGAGAAGGTGGGGTGGGTCTGGGCTTGCTGGTGAGGTATAGTCATGCACACTCAGAAAATACCTGGATAGGAATATACAGATGGAGCCGGCTCCATCTTTGCAGTGGATGGTGATTCTACCGCCATCCACCGTCAGCAGACAGATACCTCCAGGGGAGCTTGCGGACGAGACACTTGCGTGCCCCATGGTGACGGAGCTTGGTGCGGGTCCCCGCTGCTTCCCCTGCCGTCACCACTGGTCCCCCTCACCGCCCGACCCCTCCCCAGAACTGGGCAGAGTCTCCCTGAAGCGGGGATGGGCAGGGAGACACTGTCCTGCCGCCGTGGTCTGCCATGATACTGGGACGTGCGTGCACATGAGACGCACGTGCGTCCCAGTCTCTATCGCTGGCGCTCGCCAGATGCCTTTCACTGCCGTCTCCATCTGTATATGTATATGGTAGGGTACAGTGGCAGCCCCAGAGGGGGGCTGCAGCACAGATGAAAATTCAAATGGAAGAGCCACAACCACTGTTACCTAACTACTGCTACCCTGCTGACATATCTACCCTCCTTGGGGCCCTCTCAGTAGGGTATAGGTGCCCATCCACGGTACAATGGTGCTGTGGAGTTCATCGCACCGTGTATGGGCACCTTATGTTATGCTGCTTTGTGACAGCACATAGCATCTTTACCATGACTCTGGTTGTGACCATAACATCGCAGTATTGGTGCATGCCTGATTTCTGAGCAGCCCTGAGCATCTATGTTTGTCCAGTAGTATATCTGAGCCTATAGGTATAACCTCAGTGATAGGCAGCCTCTCCTTGTATGTAGAATGTGACCACACCAGTATAAGACTAACACTTACATTTCTCTCTCCTGCTGACAGGGATGGCATCTGCTGATCTCAGACAGGAGCTGGACTGTTCCATCTGCCTGAGCATTCATACAGATCCTGTAACACTGACATGTGGACACAACTTCTGCCTGGCTTGTATTGATCGCGTGCTGGGTACACAGGAGGCGTCTGGAGCTTATACCTGTCCTGAATGCAGAGAGCAGTTCAAGAAACGTCCTGAACTGATACGGAACACAACTCTGTGTAACATAGTCAGGAGATTCCCATCTACTCAACCAGCTGAGAATAATGTGATCTTCTGCACTTACTGTATGGACTGTGCAGTACCCGCTGCTAAATCCTGTGTGCATTGTGAGGCTCATCTGTGTGATAACCACCTGAGAGTACACAACAAGGCAGCAGAACACATCTTATCAGATCCCACCACTGCCCTGAGTAACAGGAAATGTTCCGTCCATAATAAGGTGCTGGAGTATTACTGCCCTGAGGATGATGCCTGTATCTGTGTCTACTGTTCAGCGGGAGAACACAGGAAGCACCAGGTAGAATTGCTGGATGAGGCCTCTGACAAGAAGAAGGAGAAGCTGAGAGATGTTTTGCAGATATTGTGCACAAAGAGATCAGAGGCTGAGAACAGAGTCCAGAGTCTGCAGGAGCGCAGGAGAGAAGATCAAGGAAAAGCCGCGGGTGTAACAGAGACAGTTACTGCCCTGTTTAGAGACATCAGGAGACAACTGAATGACCTGGAGAAGAGAATGCTGAGTGAGATCTCCAGGCAGGAACTCTCACACTCTAACCTGATGCGGCAGCTGGAGATAAGCAAGGACGAGCTGTCCAGGAAGATCAGTCACATTGAGGAGCTGTGTGATGTGTCTGATCCAGTGACTGTCTTACAGGAACCAGACATAGGTGATTTGTGTGATGCTGAGAACAGAAAGAGGCGTCATACACAGGTCCATGGTGGAGGAGATCTGGATGTGGGTCTAATCTCAGGGACATTACACACATTATCTGATATACTAAGAGGTATAAATACAGGGATCTATGTGCAGGAAGCAGCTGCCACTCTACTGGATGAAACCACAGGTAATACAGAATCTGATATAATAAGAGGTATAAATACAAGAGTCTATGTGAAGGAAGCTACAGACATATTACTGGATGTAACCACTGCTGGAGATAAGATACATGTATCAGATGACCAGAAAACTGCATCCTTGACACTTGTAATCCAGAAACGCAAAGTGACACCAGACAGATTTGCGATTCCTCTGGTTATAAGCACCAGAGCGTTCTCCTCAGGGAAACATTACTGGGTAGTGGATGTCAGTAAGTCACAGAACTGGGGGGTGGGGATGTGTTATCCCAGTATAGAGAGGAGAGGACGTCAGGCATTCATCGGATATAGTAACAAATCCTGGTGTCTGTATAAGTATAAAAATAAATATTTGGTGATGCATGACAGTAAAGTGGTCTGGTTACCTGACAACACTCCATGTGACAGAGTGAGGGTATATCTGGACTGTGAGGAAGGACATCTGTCCTTCTATGTTTTGTGTGACCCGATCAGACACTTACATACATTTACAGCCGTCTTTATGGAGCCCCTCCATGCTGCTTTACAATTTTTTGATGGGAGCATAACTATATCTGAGTAAGTTTCTGTGGAAAATGTTCATATTAAATCTGCCAAGAGACTAGTGACATCACCAGGATGGGGGATCGAATAATGAAACATTTAGCCAACATAATTATGTTGTGGGTGGAGTTACAGCTGAGTTTCGACTATCTTGCAGTTGCTGATTGGGGATTTATGTTTACTCGGTGAAAAATGTGATTGGCTCCTTTTAGTTAGGATGTATAAAGGGGGTGTTACCTTATTTAAGGCTCCACCTACTCCAGAGTCCCATCACTATGTCTTACAGAACACATTGATTATGCAGAGAAAGAGAATCATCCGTTAAAGCTTACCATCACCACTGGTCCCCCTCGCCGCCCGACCCCTCCCCAGAACTGGGCAGAGTCTCCCTGAAGCGGGGACGGGCACTGAGACACTGTCCAGCCGCCGTGGTCTGCCATGATACTGGGACGTGTGTGCACTTGAGACGCACGTGCGTTCCAGTCTCTATCGCCGGCGCTCATCAGATGCCTTTCACTGCCATCTCCATCTGTATATGTATATGGTAGGGTACAGTGGCAGCCCCAGAGGTATGGCACACAGGCACTTCCTTTGAGCACTGCTTCTTTTTTTTTACTCATTCACAAGGGGGCGCTATCACTAGCTGCCAGTAAGTACATTGATGTGGAGACACAGGGGGCAGGAAATGTGATGTAACAACTGGAAGTAGTGGCTGCTATGGAAAATAATATAGCAAAAATAAGGGTCCAAGTAAATGAGCAAGCCTGCTAGGTACTATATGCTTTGAGCAGGACTTGACACAACTGTGATATGAAAGACCAAGAGATTATGGACTTTATTCACACATCAACACAAAAAGGTTTAGCAGGTTTATATTGATGTAGTTGGTACTGTAATGTGATTACTGTATTATATCAATTCATTATAGTATTTACAGTTACACATCACCAGCACCATCCTCTCATCATCCAGCATTGTCCATATCCCAGTGCACAATAGTAACGCCACCAGCTCTTTGTGCCCCTTATAGGGTGTTTCTTCCATGCCAATTTTTATACTATAAACTTTAATATATTTAATATTACATCTCACCAAAAGTCCACCTTCACAGGGGATACTTAGGACTTAATCTAATTACCGGGCCATTCTTCCCACCATCTGCCCCTCTTTGTTGCTCTCTGGACTGTAACAGACATTGTGGAGCCTAACATAGAAGGTGGGCAGCAGAAGGGGGAAAGCTGTGGTAGGTAGGAGTGAAAGACTTGATACCTGAACCCACCAATCAGGTAGCTGTACACCTCCACCAGGTGAGCATAGCACTATGGGAATTCAGAGGGTTTCAAAGAAGCTTGTGCAGGTCAGCTACTCATGTTAGTCTCTGATGTTTGCTAAGCGGGATTGCTCTGCTCACTTATTTAGTGGAACGCATCAACCAACCTGTCTGGAAATCTTATTGCATCCTGTGGATTACCTGTGTAATTGTGTAATTATTTTGGAACTACATCTGCTACAAGGACTGCCACCATCAGGCTCTTACCTACCTGTTGTTTATGTGCTACATGTATCTCTGTGTCCAGTGTATTACCTACGTTTTGTGCATTGAAAAATAAACCAGCACTTTGGTTTCATCAGCACGGTGTGTGTGTGATTGAAAGAACCCTATATCCTCACACAGTACATTGTAGTAAGAACTTTAGATGGGAGACTGTTGTAGGGTCCTGTAGGGTAGTAAATATCTGGAGAGAAATGGCCCTTCACTGCAGGCAGTAAGCACTCAGTACAATTGGGCAAAGTTCTAAAATGATTTTATTGCTTAAAATAAATAATATAATGTACAATGTTAAAATGACAAATGTAAGCACAATTGCAAACCAATGTGTCTGTTGGCCTTGCTTTGTGTTTAGCATGGTAGCCCCAGCCCACACATGACAGGCAGCCCATGGCATAGGAGGTATACAGTACTGCATTGTTTACATTCATCCTGTTATTCCATCTTTACAGTTTAAAGTATTAATGTTGTACAGTCAAATCTTTATTACAAAATTGGAAAAACATACATTGCTAAACATACTGTGAAACATACATGAGAAATATACACCTACCAGTAGCCTACTGTATATGGCAGAAATATGTTGTTACTCTGTGTCCAAAACACAGCATCTAATACATGCACCTTGTATATAATATGCACAAGGCAACTAACTAATGTTTCAAAATCTATGGGCAGATGCCATCATGAGGAACATGGAACATAACGTCACACAATGAGCAAAACATTACATCTCCTAATTAAGTACCAACAATGACTTACCTGTGTAATGATATAGGAGTGATATACAATGCAGTGGAGTGCTGGAACACTACAGGTAATGTGGTGATAATATGATCTGGAAGCCAGCAACAGTCCCAGGAATATGCTCTAGGGTATTTCCTGGTGATATGTTCTGTAGAGATGATCCAAGCAGCAGGTCTGTACAGGACGTAGCAGAGTCACAGTCTGGATAACTAGCAGCATCTGAGCCACAATTTATCCTGCCACATACAAAGAGAATCTTCCCGCCATAACTCAGCCCTCTGATTGGTTGTCCCATAAATGTGGGGTTTCTCTGATTATAAGGACAATAACCTGGAATTTTCCATGTGTCCCCTGCTGTTTTGGAGCCACATTGTCTAGCTGCATCCCCTCGGGAACACAGCCCGCCCCATTGTGTTACCAGTTACATAATTACCATAGTATTGTTACTGTAAACACATTCACATACCGCAGGGACAAGCAGGGTTAATTGATTAAGGCCAATACATACAATACCATAATTACCATATAATTAGGTGTGCAAAGACTTATGGACAATAGCCTAGAATTTCCCATATATCCCCAGGTGTTATAGAGCCAATGTCTGATATAATACCCTCTGGAACAAAGCCATAGTTGCTGACATTACCCATATTCCCTGTCTATTCGTAGTCTTATGATCTGGCCTCCAAATCTTAATCGTATGACAAGTGACCTTCCTCACACAGAGTGTTCATAGTATGATATATAAATGACCATTATTTGTTATTATTGTAACTATTATAGTAAAACAGATTGTTAACAGTGATCTGGGATTGATAGACAAATAAACACATGTATACTCAGTAATAATAACCACAACAACAATAATAACAATAATAATAATAACAACAACAACAACAACAACAACAACAACAACAACAACAACAACAACAACAACAACAACAATAATAATAATAATAATAATAATAATAATAATAATAATATAGATTTAAGACCCTCCTCTAAGATTAAATAGCACTTGTTCCTAATTTGGTGTGGGGGGGAAATGTAATACAAATACCTGGGTTGTCCACCCTTATTTCATTGCAAACAATGGACTTTACGAGCCAGGAGCAGGAGAACTGTGGAATGGAGACCTGCAGTGTGTGATTTCCCTGACCATCATTGCACCAACTGTAGCTAGTTGTCACCAAGACAGATTCCCCAGGAGAGTGGATCCCATAATTATTATTGTTTAAAATGGGAAGGGGTCTACAGCCCCGGGCTTTATAAGAAGTCAGAATAACTGACATTAAGGCTTATCTAACCATCTGTATTGTCTGTAACCTGCCTGCCCTCAGATACTTCAACATCCCCCATTACCAAATCCTCAGCTCTGCTACCTCCAAACTACTTTCCCTCATACTCTCCTTTGGGGGATTCTAATGTTCATCCTCCCCTACCCACAGTCATGGTCATTTACTGATCCTCATCTTCTCACATTCCTGTAACATTTATTATTTCTCCAACTCTACTTTTTTTCTTTTTTCTTCTCCAAAAAATAGAATCTATCAAGCAGAAAATCTGCTCCACAATACCCCTCTCCCCTTCTCCTCTCAATCCCCCATTCTTAATCTCAAACTCTCACTCTTTGTATTATTTTGTCCCTTACACCCTCTATATGCCCACTTGATCCCATTTTCCCTCAACTCTCATCTATCATTAATTTGCTACCTAGGGTGGACCACTGTGGGTGAACAACATGTACCGTACTTTGCGCGGATACTTCAGTGTCAGTCATACTGCACCAAGCATTGTCCATACAGTACATATTCCTGGGTACTGTATAACCCTGGCTGTGACCAGGGCTTCCATCAAAATTTGTGGGCCCCAGTACTGACAAAATAGGGCCCCAGAACCCCTTGTGGAAGCCCTGGTGTGTCTGTTGAGACCTCCCATATCTGCAGCACTGGCTGCACTAAACAACCTCTACATGTATTTTATATTGTGAAATGATGACAAATTATACTTGATAGGCTCCAACTACTAGGCCCCCTTTCTGTCTGGGCCCAGGACTGGAGTCCCCACAGTCCCCCCCCTGATTGCTGTCCTAGCTGTGGTAAATATTCCTGGAGATTTGATTGACTGTATTTTACAGTATGATTCAGTGGAGTAGGAGATACAGTACATTGCAGTATGATTCAGTGGAGTAGGAGATACAGTACATTGCAGTATGATTCAGTGGAGTAGGAGATACAGTACATTGCTGTACGAACTGTAAATGGGAGACTATTACAAGGTCCTGGAGAGTAGTAAATATTTGTGGAGAGAAATTACCCTCCACTGCATGCAGTAAGCACTCAGTACAATTGGGCAAAGTTCTCAAGTTATTTTATTGCATTCTACCATATTCAATACAAAATACTTTTACTTATACACATTCCATAAACCAAACTACCCCAACATACATCTCTTCTCTGATCCCTAAATATCTACCAACCCAACATCTACGTTACTCACAAGATGTGCGTCTCTCATCCATACTCATTACTCGCTCCCATTCCATTGCAGGACTTTCTCCAGGCTGCACCCATTTTGTGGAATCCTCTCCCACGCACAATAAGACTCTTCTCCATTCTCAAAACCTACAAGCGTTCTTTGAAAACTCACCTCTTCAGGCAGCTCATCATATTACAGAACCAGCCACTTAACCTTCATATACTTGATACCTGAACCCACCAATCAGGTAGCTGTACACCTCCACCAGGTGAGCATAGCATTATGGGAATTCAGAGGGTTTCAAAGAAGCTTGTGCAGGTCAGCTACTCACGTTAGTCTCTGATGTTTGCTAAGCGGGATTGCTCTGCTCACTTATTTAGTGGAACGCATCAACCAACCTGTCTGGAAATCTTATTGCATCCTGTGGATTACCTGTGTAATTGTGTAATTATTTTGGAACTACATCTGCTACAAGGACTGCCACCATCAGGCTCTTACCTACCTGTTGTTTATGTGCTACATGTATCTCTGTGTCCAGTGTATTACCTACGTTTTGTGCATTGAAAAATAAACCAGCACTTTGGTTTCATCAGCACGGTGTGTGGGTGATTGAAAGAACCCTATATCCTCACACAGTACATTGTAGTAAGAACTTTAGATGGGAGACTGTTGTAGGGTCCTGTAGGGTAGTAAATATCTGGAGAGAAATGGCCCTTCACTGCAGGCAGTAAGCACTCAGTACAATTGGGCAAAGTTCTAAAATGATTTTATTGCTTAAAATAAATAATATAATGTACAATATTAAAATGACAAATGTAAGCACAACTGTAAACCAATGTGTCTGTTGGCCTTGCTTTGTGTTTAGCATTGTAGCCCCAGCCCACACATGACAGGCAGCCCATGGCATAGGAGGTATACAGTACTGCATTGTTTACATTCATCCTGTTATTCCATCTTTACAGTTTAAAGTATTAATGTTGTACAGTCAAATCTTTATTACAACATTGGAAAAACATACATTGCTAAACATACTGTATGAGAAATATACACTATTATAACTTTGAAAACTAAACTGTTCACACATTACACGTAAATACAGTTGGACTGTATTCAGTAATGTTCAATAGATCACACAATAGTCAGAAATGCAATTACACAGTAACATTTTTAATAATTCATAGAATTTAATTGATTTGTAATACCCTGCGTGCAGTACAGTAGCACATACTGACGGCTTGACCATTTGTTTCAACTATAACAGGCAATACTTTATACAGACAATCTATATAATTATTACTGTCTTCGGGCTTCAATACATCTTTCCAAAATGTTCTGATACCATCCAGCAGCTGCTGTTTTGTTGTTGGCTTCACAACAATCCTGATGTATTCCTTCAATCTAGCCCACACCAATTCAATTGGATTCATGTCAGGAGATCTAAAGTAAACAATATATTAAAGTATGTAATTAATGTTTGTTAAAGAGGAGAAAAAAACGGTACTTATTTTAAGATTGGGTGAAAAATCATGCGATGCGATGCGATGCTCCATAGGATTCAATGTTAACATGGTCCTGTTCATTTCCCCATTATCCAAGTGCTGCGCTCGCCACGCTATATAAAATCGACTCTATGCCCACTTGGATAGTGGGGAAATAAACAGGAACTTGTTAACATTGAATCGCATCTGATTGTATGCCTTAAGGTAAGGCATACAATCACAAAATCGGGCGCCCAGATACTACATAATTACCGAAAAACCTTTCAAAACACAAAATACTTTAAAGTATTGTACTACTAATTTAGCCAATTAGAAAATATACTACAGTACTGTACCAGCATTACTTTTACGGTATTAAAGCAATACTCACTTTGGTGATGTGCGTTCCCAATTGATGCCTTTCTCTTCCATGAATTTGGCAGACTGTGTGGGATTGTTATCCTGGAATAGTCTGTGATGCAATGGGTAATTTTTTTTAACGAATGGCACCATACATCCCTCTACTATTTTTTCTTGGAAGAATTGCTTATCCATGATCCCTAGAGAAATAAGAACATATTGTTTATTTAAAGGCACCTCATTATTTTCTTATTGTAATATAGAGTACAGAGTATTTATTTTTTCAAACACAGGCACAGAATCAAATACCATACTGTACCTTCAAACACTAACATGGGTCCAATTCCTAATCGTGATATGCCTCCCCATAGTTTAACCTTCAATGGATGCTTTCGACGTGGCTTTAATGAGATATCGTTACTTGAGAAGCTCTCAAGTGCAATAGAGGATGTACCTGTGAAAATTACATCCTGAAAATTTTCACCGCTCTCAATCCAACGACGTGCCTGGTCAATTATTTTTTCTTTATTCCGGTCTTTAATCATTGGAGATATCCTGTCAACAGTACAAAAATGCAATTAAATACTATAAACAGCATTACATAATTAAATACAGTACAGTATACAGGAATAACTGTATGCTACAGTACAGTATGTACTATATTGCAGTGCATGTACTGTATATAGTACTGTATACATTAAAGTATACTATATACAGTAAATATATCTATAGCACAATATTTTTAGATATCATTTATATAAAGTATTTCATTTACAGTGCAATTTATTTATACAGTATTGTATAAGAATTTTTACGATTCTTTTTTTTTTTTTTTTTTTTTTAAGATAATTTTTATTGAGAAATTTTTCATTTACTTGACAAATATACATACTCTTGCACACTACAATAATACATTACAATTTTGGACATAGACTTCTGACATACATCGATACATACAACACACGTAGTACAGCAGAATAAAACACTTTCTCCTATCAATTCCATTAGGGAGGGCACAAACGTTTGAAATTGACAGCCCATCAGGCCCTGGCTACTAAGCGATATCAGGAATATCTCTCCATCTTATCAGAATGCATATATTTACACACGAAAAATTCCCTTCAGGAACTGGATTTCAAGTTATTTACCCTTAATCTAGGCCCAATAAAAAAAAAAAAAAAAAAAAAAAAATGTGTGACCCCTGTTATACCCCACTGTGTGTGTCCAAAAGCTGGTACTCCCCAGCGTTATCCATTATAAACCCTCAAAGTTAAGGATTTCGGTGTGAATATGCTTATTATCAGCCCATAAATGGCTGGTTTTATAGGTGCAGCTACTAAGTTTTACTATAGCCATTTTAATGTGTTAATTAGAAGAGTTTTTTTTCTTTTTTTTTTTTTTTCCTTTCCTTCCTCTTCCCTTCCCTTCCCTCTTCCCTCCTCCTCTTTCCCTTTTTTCTTCTTTTTTTACTATTTTAAGTGTTATGCCCTGACCCACCCGCCCACCTCCCCAACCTACCCCCCTTACCCACTATATTCCTGTGAGTGTCGTATGATGTGATCTTTTTCTGGGCGGAGCCACGACGGCGTGCACGTGAGGGAGGTTGCTCTGACCCTCTGGTGTCCTGATTCACAGCCGTGAAATCTATGCTCCCTTCTTCCCCCTCTCCCCGCTTGAAGTGCCCGCTTATGTGACTACCTGGTGCCGGTTCTCTGGGCTGCATAGACCCTCTACAGCTGGCTGACTATCGCGGTGTCTCCGTGCCTGCGGTGTCTGGAGGAGAGGATCACGCTGGTGACATCATCGGTCGGCGCCTGGAGCTTTAGAGAAAGCACGTGCCAGCGTGTGCCTGCGAGTTCCTGGAAGCGGCACCTTCTGTCTGCAGACGCCGGTAAACAAAGCGCCTGTCCACACACCCCGCCAGCAGCGGTCTCGCTCTCATAGTGGAGGGAGACTGCAGTCACTCAGAACATTGAGTAAGCGGCGTCGGTACATTTCTACCGTACCTGAATACTGTGCAGCGGACCCGTTCGTCACAGCAGAGTGAGATTGTCCCCACAGAGATCGCAGGGAACACAGTACTGGGACAACTTTATTGTACTTGAATGCCGGGCAGCTTCCCAGGGCCTCATCCCACACTACAGAGTACTTCGGCTGCAAGAGAAGTGATTTCTGTTGTTTATCCCTCACACCTGTGTGTGGACAACCTGCAAGCGCTGCCATACCAGAAAACCCTGATATCCAGTGTATGAAGTTACTACAGCTTCAATCGGTATCCTGTACAAACAGCAAGTATTACTGGCAGTTTCTGCCACAATCTCATATGCCATTCTAATCAGGCGGTGTCCTTGACTGTTTTTTTTTTTTTTTTCCCTGTCTTTGCCCTCCTTTTTTCCTGGTGGGGTAACCTTAAAAAATTTTTTTTGAGCTAAAACCCAGTAAGTCCACACACATCAATTAGTTTTTTATGGACTGATACATTATTGTTCAAATCATAAAATTTATAACTCTCTGTTGGGTGTGTGTGGTGAAAGGTAAAGAAAAGCAAACTACAAGCTTTAAATGGGGAAGACGGGTCAAACTGCTGCAGCCGCAAGGCTTGAGAAATATGCTCGCACACAGGCCCAGAGTGCAAATGCCTCACGTAGTGTTACCCCCCAGTGCACCCCTACTAAAACTGGCACTGAGTTATTGGCAAGTGAAGTTACATTATCCCAAGTGTTGGAGGCAATTAATACAAGTGAAACACGGCTCTCCGAGCAAATAAACAAGGTTCAATCTGACGTAATGATAATTCGTGATGACATGCAAAAAGTTCGCCAGAGAGTAACAGAAATAGAGTCCCGGGTATCACAGATTGAGGATCGGGTAAATCCCCTAATCACCCAAGTCAAGAAGTTGACGGAAAAATTATCTGAAATGCGCACTAAAGCCTCAGACATGGAGGGCCGAATGCGTAGAAATAACATTCGTTTTGTGGGCTTTGAGGAGAAAGTTGAGGGATCCTCACCTGAAAAGTTCATCGAGGACTGGCTTCGTAAAAGCTTGGGGAATGAGGCCCTCTCGCCCATGTTCTCAATAGAAAGGGCGCACCGTGTTCCGTTAAGGCCGCCAATACCTGGGGGTCCTAACCGGACGTTTATTGTCCGGGTGCTTCAATCGAAGGACAGAGATGACATTTTAAGACTCGCACGAAATATGGGGGATCTATCATATAACGGGAAAAAAATAGCAGCTTTTCCCGACCTGCCCTATGAAGTTCAGAAAGGAAGGGCTGGGTTTCGAGACATTAAAGCCAGATTGCGAGAGTTGAATGTCAAATATGCTATGATGTATCCTGTGAAATTTCGAGTGATACATGATGAAGAAGTTAAAATTTTTTATTCCCCAGAAGAGGCGGCTGTTTGGATTGACGGGACCTTCCCAGGTCGGAGGCAGCTCTCTCATAGTTAGAGAGGTGGCCCCGACACCTGGGAGACTATTCTCCTCTCTGAGGAATGTTTGAGTCTTTAAGATGCAATAATGTTCTTGATAGGCAATATTGTTGTTCTCCATTGCTTAGTATACTTTTTGATTATTGCTTTGATGTTTGTAGAATGGAGGATTTCGAGTGATACATGATGAAGAAGTTAAAAAAATTTTATTCCCCAGAAGAGGCGGTTGTTTGGATTGACGGGACCCTCCCAGGTCGGAGGCAGCTCTCTCCTAATTAGGGAGGTGGCCCCGACACCTGGGAGATTATTCTCCTCTCTGAGGAATGCTCGAGTCTTTAAGACGCAATAATGTTCTTGATAGGCAATATTGTTGTACTCCATTGCTTGGGATACTTTTTGATTATTGCTTTGATGTTTGCAGAATGGAGGACAAGAAAGGAAATTAGCGCGATGGGCATTGGTTGGTGGGGGGGGTGGGATGGGGGGAATAATGGATGTTATGTCTATTAAAAATATGCACCGGAGGGTCAGGCACGCTTTAGTGAAGTGGCTATATAAGTAGTTAGCCTGAATTGGTGGGGGGTGGGGTCCGATTAGAGGTATACCTAAACGGGTAGGAAATACAGGGTGGGTACGGGTGGGTGGGAAAATGTTTAATGTTAAATATGTGGTTCTCGTCGGGGGGAATGTGTGGTTTATGTATGTAGTGCAGAATAACGATAAATTGATCTTTTTCTTGTTTTTTCTCTTTCAACAATTCCAGAAAGTGGGGGGTTGGAATGGCCGGATTGGGGTGGAATTGGCATGTCCTTCTAGTAAAATGTATGCGCATTAAGACATGGTGGGATTCATGACATGGAATGTCAGAGGGATGAACGAGAAGATTAAGCGTTCGCTGGTCCTTAACCAATGCAGGGCCTCCACAGCTAATATAATATGCCTCCAAGAAACCCATTTGAGTGGGGATAGAGTACTCGCATTAAGGCGGCCCTGGATTGGTAAAATGTTCCACTCGCAATTCTCGTCATCCTCTCGCGGGGTTACTGTGATTATTAAAAAGAATATTGCTTTTGACCTCCTGACAGCAAACATTGACCCCAGGGGGCGGTATGTTTTCTTAGATGGGTGTATCGAAGCAATTAGATATTGTATTTTGGCCATATATATCCCTCCCCCTTGACATGGTGCCTGGTCAATTATTTTTTCTTTATTCCGGTCTTTAATCATTGGAGATATCCTGTCAACAGTACAAAAATGCAATTAAATACTATAAACAGCATTACATAATTAAATACAGTACAGTATACAGGAATAACTGTATGCTACAGTACAGTATGTACTATATTGCAGTGCATGTACTGTATATAGTACTGTATACATTAAAGTATACTATATACAGTAAATATATCTATAGCACAATATTTTTAGATATCATTTATATAAAGTATTTCATTTACAGTGCAATTTATTTATACAGTATTGTATAAGAATTTTTACGATTCTTATTACTTTGTGAAATATTAACTGTGAAAAAGTGTGCATTACGGCACAGTCTTTTACCTTGTAGCCCCATAGTTCCATCCAATTTTCCTACGCATTTTTCTAATGGTGGTTACTGATATGTCATAATTATACTCGGCATGGAAGATGTGTTTGATTTGTTGAGCAGTAAGCGCATTATTCTCACGAGATAATTCCTCCACAATTTTTTCCGCTCTCCTACAGTGCAGTTTGATAAATAAGAATTAATGAACAGCACAATGACTGAAAAGTAATGTTTTATGGTTTTCACTATTCAGTATTAATACAGAAAAGGTTAATAGTACTCTGCTACATATACAGTATTGTAAGCCAGCAAAAAATAATGTGCTGTACAGTGCAGATCTTACCATGAGCATTTTGGAGCAAATATATGAATTCTGGGCGTTGTTCTCTCGAAAGCATGATAGCGCACTGTTTCTAAACTGACTACAATCCCACCTTCTTTCAGCCAAGCCTGGATCTCTTTGGTAGTTGTATGTGCTTTTTTCATGTTAGCAATTATCTTGCTCATAGTTTTGTTGATAACTACAGGCATGATGATGTCCAATTGTAGTTCCTGTGTGTAGAAAATACATTTCTTAAAACTGTATTCTGGTTTTAGAAAAATAGACATATTTGCAATTCTGCTATAAAAATTACAGTACTATACAGTATATTCCCAATGGATTTGAACTTATATTACATATAGTATAAGAAAACACAGTACTGTATAGTAGAGAAAATAAATTAAGCAGCGCACAAGTATTTGAAAATCAATGAAAAAATTGATAATAGATTGGATGATCTTGAACAAAAATTGAATATAGAATCCTAAGTATTAAAACCATAAGTATAAAATATAAAAAGAAAAAAGAAGAATAAAGGGCACCCCAAATAAATTCATAACATGCCGAAAGTCTGTTCCTATATTACCCCTAGGGATCTGTGCAACATGCGCACCAAAAACCTCACCTAAGCGCGCAGTCACAATGAATGAGCTTGGCGCCATCTGTATCTAAATATTTAACTGGGAACCTAACAGAGACAGTAATCAGCCAGGCACTTTATCCATATGTTACCTGACACCTCCAGCCCCTTCTCCATGTACTTTCCTTCTCTTCCACAACTGCCTACCTCCTTCTTCTAAATTTCCAATATTTATAACTTTATTAACTTTAATTATATAATTACTCATAAGTATTGAGTCTTATTGACCAGTTTTGCCTTCAGTCATAATCCTGTCATTAATTCACCCATACTCTTGTTAACAGGAAACAACTGGCATGGTTGCCTCTACGGCCTTTGGCATGTTTTGTTGCCAAAAGCAAACAACCAGTTATCTGGTTGTTTGCTTTTGGCAACAAAAGGCTGCTTTGGTCACTGTACTTTCAATATCATATTCCTAATCTTATAAAACTAAAAACAACTTGTATAGAACATTCAGCCATTACAGTAATAGTTCAATACTTCTGCCATGTTAAGATAATTTTTACTTTAGTCATGGTGAAACAAAATGGATTCTGCGTGAGACAAACACCTGCGAATCGGGTCAAGGGGTAGGCCTTATACGCACCCTTAGTGAGGGGTCTGTACAACAAGCAATGTCTTCTGTATTATTAGGGCATTAAGGAAACAAATATAATATAACATAGATTTATTGATGAGTTGCTGGGTTAATATGTATGGTGACATATTTCTGTTTTATCACCTACCAGTAGCCTACTGTATATGGCAGAAATATGTTGTTACTCTGTGTCCAAAACACAGCATCTAATACATGCACCTTGTATATAATATGGACAAGGCAACTAACTAATGTTTCAAAATCTATGGGCAGATGCCATCATGAGGAACATGGAACATAATGTCACACAATAAGCAAAACGTTACATCTCCTAATTAAGTACCAACAATGACTTACCTGTGTAATGATATAGGAGTGATATACGATGCAGTGAAGCGCTGGAACACTACAGGCAATGTGGTGATAATATGATCTGGATGCCAGCAACAGTCCCAGGAATTTGCTCTAGGGTATTTCCTGGTGATATGTTCTGTAGAGATGATCCAAGCATCAGGTCTGTACAGGACGTAGCAGAGTCACAGTCTGGATAATTAGCAACATCTGAGCCACAATTTATCCTGCCACATACAAAGAGAATCTTCCCGCCATAACTCAGCCCTCTGATTGGTTGTCCCATAAATGTGGGGTTTCTCTGATTATAAGGACAATAACCTGGAATTTCCCATGTGTCCCCTGCTGTTTTGGAGCCACATTGTCTAGCAGCATCCCCTCGGGAACACAGCCCGCCCCATTGTGTTACCAGTTACATAATTACCATAGTATTGTTACTGTAAACACATTCACATACCGCAGGGACAAGCAGGGTTAATTGATTAAGGCCAATACATACAATACCATAATTAAAATATAATTAGGTGTGCAAAGACTTATGGACAATAGCCTAGAATTTCCCATATATCCCCAGGTGTTATAGAGACAGTGTCTGATATAATACCCTCTGGAACAAAGCCATAGTTGCTGACATTACCCATATTCCCTGTCTATTCGTAGTCTTATGATCTGGCCTCCAAATCTTAATCGTATGACAAGTGACCTTCCTCACACAGAGTGTTCATAGTATGATATATAAATGACCATTATTTGTTATTATTGTAACTATTATAGTTAAACAGATTGTTAACAGTGATCTGGGATTGATAGACAAATAAACACATGTATACTCAGTAATAATAATAACCACAACAACAATAATAACAATAATAATAATAATAATAACAATAATAATAACAATAATAATAATAACAATATTAATAATAATATAGATTTAAGACCCTCCTCTAAGATTAAATAGCACTTGTTCCTAATTTGGTGTGGGGGGGAATAGTAATAAAAATACCTGGGTTGTCCACCCTTATTTCATTGCACACAATGGACTATACGAGCCAGGAGCAGGAGAACTGTGGAATGGAGACCTGCAGTGTGTGATTTCCCTGACCATCATTGCACCAACTGTAGCTAGTTGTCACCAAGACAGATTCCCCAGGAGAGTGGATCCCATAATTATTATTGTTTAAAATGGGAAGGGGTCTACAGCCCCTGGCTTTATGAGAAGTCAGAATAACTGACGTTGAGGCTTATCTAACCATCTGTATTGTCTGTAACATGCCTGCCCTCAGATACTTCAACATCCCCCATTACCAAATCCTCAGCTCTGCTACCTCCAAACTACTTTCCCTCATACTCTCCTTTGGGGGATTCTAATGTTCATCCTCCCCCACCCACAGTCATGGTCATTTACTGATCCTCATCTTCTCCCATTCCTGTAACATTTATTATTTCTCCAACTTTACTTTTTTTATTTTTTCTTCTCCAAAAAATAGAATCTATCAAGCAGAAAATCTGCTCCGCAATACCCCTCTCCCCTTCTCCTCTCAGTCCCCCATTCTTAATCTCAAACTCCCCCTCTTTGTATTATTTTGTCCCTTACACCCTCTATATGCCCACTTGATCCCATTTCCCCTCAACTCTCATCTATCATTAATATGCTACCTAGGGTGGACCACTGTGGGTGAACAACATGTACCGTACTTTGCGCGGATACTTCAGTGTCAGTCATACTGCACCAAGCATTGTCCATACAGTACATATTCCTGGGTACTGTATAACCCTGGCTGTGACCAGGGCTACCATCAAAATTTGTGGGCCCCAGTACTGACAAAATAGGGCCCCAGAACCCCTTGTGGAAGCCCTGGTGTGTCTGTTGAGACCTCCCATGTCTGCAGCACTGGCTGCACTAAACAACCTCTACATGTATTGTATATTGTGAAATGATGACAAATTATACTTGATAGGCTCCAATACTAGGTCCCCTTTCTGTCTGGGCCCAGGACTGGAGTCCCCACAGTCCCCCCTGATTGCTGTCCTAGCTGTGGTAAATATTCCTGGAGATTTGATTGACTGTATTTTACAGTATGATTCAGTGGAGTAGGATATACAGTACATTACAGTATGATTCAGTGGAGTAGGAGATACAGTACATTGCTGTACGAACTGTAAATGGGAGACTATTGCAAGGTCCTGGAGAGTAGTAAATATTTGTGGAGATAAATTACCCTCCACTGCATGCAGTAAGCACTCAGTACAATTGGGCAAAGTTCTCAAGTAACTCGACACTACAAAAGGATATTTCTCCTAATCCTTCATAATATCTGATAGAGGATTAATAAATACAATTTATCCCTCAGTATATTATTGAACTGTGAAGTCACCGGAAATCAGAAGATTGTACAGAACAGTTATCATAAAAGGACAACTTCCTCAGTCCCTAATACCGAACTCTGATAAATGGCACATATAAAAATCAACTATCAGTGAGAAATCACAGGCATATATACTGCCAATCAAAGGTGATACACATTTTTCGGTTAACATCATTAGATAAATATTGGATCATATACGGTGGAAATCCTTCATCAGACGGTCACGTTGTGACGCGCGTTTCGCCGGAGCTTGATCACACAGGCCTGTGTGATCAAGCTCCGGCGAAACGCGCGTCACAACGTTCGGTCACGTGTGCACACGTGACCGTCTGAGTGTCTCCTTGTACGAAAATTCAAAGAACCCGTCAGCGGCTCCTGGAGACCTCACCGCTTGCAGGATAGGTAACGAGGGACCCTCTCCCTGTGTGCTGGCCAGTCAGCTGGTCCTCTGGCACGGGACAGCGGTCCTTCGGTGCACTTATTTATTTATTCATGTACTGCACAGTTTAGGGTTATTTGCTTAGCTTCCCTGGCATCTAGTCTGTGATTTTCTGTTTAAATGGCAAACCTGTGTAACTAATCTTGTCGTCGCACACACGCTGCATTTTCTCTCCCCTATATATGCTATATTCACGGGGCCCCCGCAGAGACACCCAGGGGTGGCAGCTCTGACTGTCTTTGCGCTTAACTCTGTGCTGAGCGATATGACATTTTGGGGTTTGTGAGATGTATCAAGCATAAAATGCAGCTATAGGTGTTGTATTTAGAATTGTACCTGGACAGCATTTGCTGACAACTTTGGCTTTGGTTTTTTTGGTAGTGCTCCTCTGCGACGCGCCTGCTCAATGTGAATACATGAGGTTTATACTCTCTATCTAACTCTATGAGCAAATTCTTGAAGTTTGTTAAATCTAGTAAGGTTGCTCTGTGACTTGGAGTGGTATAGCTGACAGCGACCTTTTGGTTTTGATCTGGGTTTTTTTCTGTGTTCCTCTCTTCCGCATATGGCATTTAAAACATTGATGGTGTGTGCTAATTGCTGAGGGTGAACTGCAGGTGTGGGTACATTGACATCCAGCACAGTATCCAAACAGTGTATATCAAGTCATTTTGATTTATGTCTGCGCTGCCCTCTTTTGCTGTACTATAATTCACAGGAGTATATGATGCACATACAGACCAATTTGTAGCTGTAGGAGGATTTAACAATTAGCATTAAATTACCAAAAAACCATAGCCACTCCAAAAAATAGCATTTCTTAAAGTGAGCTAGGATAATTAACCTATTAACCCTTGCCATCTAAAAGCATAAGATTTGTTACAATGTGTGACAGCAGGTCTGCCACATAGTTAAAAGTGTTGCCAAATTGTATCAGATGCCAGTTAAGGGATTTTTCTATGATTGAAAAAGCAGTACAATATGTATATATGTAAATAATATTGCAAAATTTTTTTTATTTGATATGTGTTCTTTCATCATCTATTTCTTTGAAACTTTGAGTTATGCTGGCCAATGATTAGAATCCTTATCTCAAAATTAATTGAGACTGCATTGACATTGCCTTCTGGTTAAGGGCATAAAGGATTTATGACGGCCAGCTTTTACACTCATAATAGATGGATTTTTGCACATATCAATTGGATTAAAATCCTGCAAAAAACTAATAAATCGCCAGTATAAAACAAACATCTAATTAGTCAGCAATTTTGGCTATTAATCTAATAATCACTCAGCAAATAATAAAAAAAGCACAATAAAAAATAGTTTAAAATCTTTATTGAATAACTTTAGTGATTAAGATATTGAGAGTGCACCCCACCCGAGTTTCTTTTCTTTTGTTTTCTCTGTTTTACTTGAGAAGCTCTCAAGTGCAATAGAGGATGTACCAGTGAAAATTACATCCTGAAATTTTTCACCGCTCTCAATCCAACGACGTGCCTGGTCAATTCTTTTTTCTATATTCCGGTCTTTAATCATTGGAGATATCCTGTCAACAGTACAAAAATGCAATGAAATACTATAAACAGCATTACATAATTAAATACAGTACAGTATACAGAATTTAATTGATTTGTAATACCCTGCGTGCAGTACAGTAGCACATACTGACGGCTTGACCATTTGTTTCAACTATAACAGGCAATGCTTTATACAGACAATTTATATAATTATTACTGTCTTCGGGTTTCAATACATCTTTCCAAAATGTTCTGATACCATCCAGCAGCTGCTGTTTTGTTGTTGGCTTCACAACAATCCTGATGTATTCCTTCAATCTAGCCCACACCAATTCAATTGGATTCATGTCAGGGGATCTAAAGTAAACAATATATTAAAGTACGTAATTAATGTTTGTTAAAGAGGAGAAAAACCGGTACTTATTTTAAGATCGTGTCAAAAAATCATGCGATGCGATGCTCCATAGGATTCAATGTTAACATGGTCCTGTTCATTTCCCCATTATCCAAGTGCTGCGCTCGCCACGCTATATAAAATCGACTCTATGCCCACTTGGATAGTGGGGAAATAAACAGGAACTTGTTAACATTGAATCGATGCATCGATGCGATTTTGCCAAAAAACGCATTGAATCGCATCTGATTGTATGCCTTAAGGTAAGGCATACAATCACAAAATCGGGCGCCCAGATACTACATAATTACCGAAAAACCTTTCAAAACACAAAATACTTTAAAGTATTGTACTACTAATTTAGCCAATTAGAAAATATACTACAGTACTGTACCAGCATTACTTTTACGGTATTAAAGCAATACTCACTTTGGTGATGTGCGTTCCCAATTGATGCCTTTCTCTTCCATGAATTTGGCAGACTGTGTGGGATTGTTATCCTGGAATAGTCTATGATGCAATGGGTAATTTTTTTTAACGAATGGCACCATACATCCCTCTACTATTTTTTCTTGGAAGAATTGCTTATCCATGATCCCTAGAGAAATAAGAACATATTGTTTATTTAAAGGCACCTCATTATTTTCTTATTGTAATATAGAGTACAGAGTATTTATTTTTTCAAACACAGGCACAGAATCAAATACCATACTGTACCTTCAAACACTAACATGGGTCCAATTCCTAATCGTGATATGCCTCCCCATAGTTTAACCTTCAATGGATGCTTTCGACGTGGCTTTAATGAGATATCGTTACTTGAGAAGCTCTCAAGTGCAATAGAGGATGTACCTGTGAAAATTACATCCTGAAAATTTTCACCGCTCTCAATCCAACGACGTGCCTGGTCAATTATTTTTTCTTTATTCCGGTCTTTAATCATTGGAGATATCCTGTCAACAGTACAAAAATGCAATTAAATACTATAAACAGCATTACATAATTAAATACAGTACAGTATACAGGAATAACTGTATGCTACAGTACAGTATGTACTATATTGCAGTGCATGTACTGTATATAGTACTGTATACATTAAAGTATACTGTATACAGTAAATATATCTATAGCACAGTATTTTTAGATATCATTTATATAAAGTATTTCATTTACAGTGCAATTTATTTATACAGTATTGTATAAGAATTTTTAAGATTCTTATTACTTTGTGAAATATTAACTGTGAAAAAGTGTGCATTACGGCATACAGTCTTTTACCTTGTAGCCCCATAGTTCCATCCAATTTTCCTACGCATTTTTCTAATGCTAGTTACTGATATGTCATAATTATACTCGGCATGGAAGATGTGTTTGATTTGTTGAGCAGTAAGCGCATTATTCTCACGAGATAATTCCTCCACAATTTTTTCCGCTCTCCTACAGTGCAGTTTGATAAATAAGAATTAATGAAAAGCACAATGACTGAAAAGTAATGTTTTATGGTTTTCACTATTCAGTATTAATAGAGAAAAGGTTAATAGCACTCTGCTACATATACAGTATTGTAAGCCAGCAAAAAATAATGTGCTGTACAGTACAGATCTTACCATGAGCATTTTGGAGCAAATATATGAATTCTGGGCGTTGTTCTCTCGAAAGCATGATAGCGCACTGTTTCTAAACTGACTACAATCCCACCTTCTTTCAGCCAAGCCTGGATCTCTTTGGTAGTTTTATGTGCTTTTTTCATGTTAGCAATTATCTTGCTCATAGTTTTGTTGATAACTACAGGCATGATGATGTCCAATTGTAGTTCCTGTGTGTAGAAAATACATTTCTTAAAACTGTATTCTGGTTTTAGAAAAATAGACATATTTGCAATTCTGCTATAAAAATTACAGTACTATACAGTATATTCCCAATTGATTTGAACTTATATTACATATAGTATAAGAAAATACAGTACTGTATAGTAGAGAAAATAAATTAAGCAGCGCACAAGTATTTGAAAATCGATAAAAAAATTGATAATAGATTGGATGGTCTTGAACAAAAATTGATTATAGCATCATAAGTATTAAAAGCATAAGTATAAAATATAAAAAGAAAAAAGAATAAAGGGCACCCCAAATAAATTCATAACATGCCGAAAGTCCGTTCCTATATTACCCCTAGGGATCTGTGCAACATGCGCACCAAAAACCTTGCCTAAGCGCACTGTCACAATGAATGAGCTTGGCTCCATCTGTATCTAAGTATTTAACTGGGAACCTAACAGAGACAGTAATCAGCCAGGCACTTTATCCATACAATACCTGACACCTCCAGCCCCTTCTCCATGTACTTTCCTTCTCTTCCCCAACTGCCTACCTCCTTCTTCTAAATTTCCAATATTTATACCTTTATTCACTTTCATTATATAATTACTCATAAGTATTGAGTCTTATTGGCCAGTTTTGCCTTCAGTCATAATCCTGTCATTAATTCACCCATACTCTTGTTCACAGGAAACAACTGGCATGGTTGCCTCTACGGCCTTTGGCATGTGTACCCCTGTTATCTGGTGGTTTGCTTTTGGCAACAAAAGGCTGCTCTGGTCACTGTACTTTCAATATCACATTCCTAATCTTATAAAACTAAAAACAACTTGTATAGAACATTCAGCAATTACAGTAATAGTTCAATACTTCTGCCATGTTAAGATAATTTTTACTTTAGTCATGGTGAAAAAAAATGGATTCTGCGTGAGACAAACATCTGCGAATCGGGTCAAGGGGTAGGCCTTATACGCACCCTTAGTGAGGGGTCTGTACAACAAGCAATGTCTTCTGTATTATTAGGGCATTAAGGAAACAAATATAATATAACATAGATTTATTGATGAGTTGCTGGGTTAATATGTATGGTGACATATTTCTGTTTTATCACCTACCAGTAGCCTACTGTATATGGCAGAAATATGTTGTTACTCTGTGTCCAAAACACAGCATCTATTACATGCACCTTGTATATAATATGGACAACTAACTAATGTTTCAAAAACTATAGGCAGATGCCATCATGAGGAACATGGACCATAATGTCACACAATGAGCAAAACATTACATCTCCTAATTAAGTACCAACAATGACTTACCTGTGTAATGATATAGGAGTGATATACAATGCAGTGGAGTGCTGGAACACTACAGGTAATGGGGTGATAATATGATCTGGAAGCCAGCAACAGTCCCAGGAATATGCTCTAGGGTATTTCCTGGTGACATGTTCTGTAGAGATGATCCAAGCAGCAGGTCTGTACAGGACGTAGCAGAGACACAGTCTGGATAACTAGCAGCATCTGAGCCACTATTTATCCTGCCACATACAAAGAGAATCTTCCCGCCATAACTCAGCCCTCTGATTGGTTGTCCCATAAATGTAGGGTTTCTCTGATTAATTAAGGACAATAACATGGTATTTCCCATATGCCTCCTGCTGTTTTGGAGCCACATTGTCTAGTAGCATCCCTCGGGAACACAGCCCACTCCATTGTGTTACCAGTTACATAATTACTGTCATGTCCCACGAAGTATGTGTCTTTATATGCTGTTCAGTTACTGTCATGTTATTATTGCAAAGCTTTGCATTCTTGTGAAAATTGTCCTTCCTTGTTCCTGTAGGGCTCTGATGTCATTAGCCCTGCCTTCTTCCCATCTCTATCTCATTGTATGTCTGCCATCTTAACCTTCAGTTGATTCCTGTTGAGCTCTGGCAAATTATTATCTTTTCACCTACTGTTTTTGTGCATTATTACAAGAATATCAGCTTGAAATAAACCCTCATCTGGATTCTTCACACATGCCTCTTCAGTTGAGTTGACACTGTCTGACAAAGTCTCCTGGTGTGAGTACTGGTTCACTATAGACATACACAGATGAACTGTCTTAAAGGCCTTACATTTACAGCCTGGTTATTGAGTCAGAATAGTGAAAAGATAGTTTATAAACTGCCAGATATACCAGCAAGCCAGCTGCAGCTTCTGCAGATACAAAGAAAGTAACTAGTTTGCCTGCAGTGTGAGGAGAAATCATCAGTGTTTTGCAGCCACACAGACAGCTACATCACACAGATTCTTCTAGCAAACTACTGTACAAACTTACTCCAGTGTTATTCAGCTAAATTCTATCATGGCTGAAGGGAACACTGTGCAGCCTGTTCAAGATGAACACTATCTACAATCACAACAAGAAGAAGTTATGGATCTCAACTTACAGTCTAAACGCCCTGTTAAACCTACATTGAAGGTTAAAGAGAATCTTGAAGGTAGGAAACATGAACTTTCTGCCCATATCCTAAACTTATGGCAAAAACTACAAAGTCACATGTCCACCATCTCTCAGCATGATTGTGATGTCTCACCACTAGAGGGAGCCCTAGGTCAGCTTTGTTCAGTATATGAACTTTACACAGTGAAATGTCAAGAATATGTTCATGTTTTGAAAACGCTCAATACTCACGATGCATTAAAGGAATTGCAAGGCTTCAATAATCTCAATTTAGATCGAGACAGTTTAGTATATGAAGTTAAGTCTAACACAGCAGCCAGAATCGCACAATTATTGGAAACATCATCACGCATTTCTGTGTCCACCAGGCATTCAAAGCAATCATCTAAGTCACGAAGTTCAAAATATTCCATGCTTAGTGAACAACTTGTAAAGGCACGTGCAGAAGTAGAAACTGCTAAAATACAAGCCGACTTTGCAAAAAGAAAGGCAGAAATGCAAGCTGAAATGGAAGCCAGAGCAGCACGCGAAAAGGCTGAGATGGAAGCCAGAGCAGCGCATGAAAAGGCTGAAATGGAAGCCAGAGCAGCGCATGGAAAGGCGGAAATAGAAGCTCTGGAGAAACAATGTGAACATGCCACAGCAATGGCACGTTTAAAGATTTTAGAACAAGCTGCCAGTGTAAGTGAAAGAGACAGCATCAATTTAAGTGAAGTGGATGCAGAGGATCCTCTTAAACGCACAAGAGACTACGTCCTAAGCCAGAACAGTGAACCCCTGATTGCTGAAAACATTCCTAACAGGGCAGAACAAAGGGACTCAGATCATTATTCAACAAACCATGTCCAAGGTCAGTACAATGCACACACCACAGTGCACCAAGGTCCAATGCCTCAAGAAGCTCCATATACAAATGTATGGTCGCAAACCAATATGCCAGTAAGTCACCAGATCCCTGGTAACCACACAGTTTCATATGCAGCGAGACCTATGGACTTTAAACCAGCTCCTAGGCTAAATGCCTATGCACCACCATATCTCCCTATGTCTCTTACCCAGAACACTATAAACAATACGAACAACCAAACTCAGCAGCCAGCATTTTCTTGCCCAAAGTCAGAGAAAACAGACATGTCAGACTTCGCAAGATACATGGTTCGCCGTGAACTTATTAAGACTGGCCTCACTAAGTTTGATGATCAGCCTGAGAACTACAGAGGTTGGAAATGTGCCTTCAGGACCGCAATTAGTGACCTTGGCATTACTGCTGCTGAAGAACTAGATCTGCTGATCACATGGCTTGGCCCACAGTCCACAGAACGCGTCAAGCGACTCAGATCCGTCCACATCGCTAATCCTGCGGCAGGCCTCATTGCTGCCTGGGAAAGGCTAGAAAGGAGCTTTGGAAGTCCTGAAGCCATAGAGAATGCTTTGTTCAAACGGCTGCAGAATTTCCCAAAAATATCCGGCAAGGACAATGAGAAATTTCAAGAGCTCAGTGACCTACTCTTTGAACTCCTGCTGGCCAAGGCTGATACTCACTTACCTGGCCTCAGTTACTTGGACACAGCTCATGGGGTAAACCCAATAGTTTCCAAGCTGCCATACGGTATTCAAGAAAGGTGGACTACACTCGGGTCAAGATACAAAAGGGAAAATCAAGTCTCTTTTCCCCCATTTTCCTACTTCTGTGAGTTTGTCAAGAACATTGCAGAATCCAAGAATGACCCAAGCTTCTTCTATAGTGAGCCAAATCATCCTGGTTCACTTTCCCCCAAGTATGATAGCCCACGTTCTAACTACAAGAACCATAGGGCGTCAGTGTCAGTGAATAAGACAGAAATCCTTTCCACACCAACATCAGCTCCTGACCAGAGCAACCAAGGTGACGTGATCGAAAACCCTAATCGTCTGTGTCCCATACATAAGAAGCCACACCCCCTCAAGAAATGCATTGGCTTCAGAAAGAAACCACTCCAGGAACGCCTGGAACTTCTAAAGAAGTTTGGGGTATGTTACAGATGTTGTGCTTCCACTGAACATTTTGCTAAGGACTGTAAAACTGCTATTAAATGCACAGAATGTGACTGTGACGACCACGTGCAGGCACTTCACCCATCTCAACTGAATCCTACACCACCCGCACATCTCCCTCCTATGCCAAGGCATGGCGGGGAGATTACAGATCAAACGGCAGGTCCCGCTACTATATCTTCTTCATGCACTAAAGTTTGTGGGGAAGGTCTTTGTGACAAATCTTGTGCAAAGATATGTCTAGTCAATGTATACCCCAAGGGACAGCCAGAGAAGACTCTAAAGGTTTACACCATCTTGGATGACCAGAGCAATCAGTCACTCGCAAGTCCAGAACTCTTTGATCTGTTAAAATTAGAAGGAGATATTTATCCTTACACTTTGGGTACCTGTAGTGGAATTACGGAGGAATCTGGAAGAAGAGCCAGTGGACTGGTTGTAGCATCTCTCAAAGACAATCTTGAGATACCCTTACCCACACTTGTCGAGTGTAACCAGATACCATCCAACAGAGAAGAGATTCCCACACCAGAGGTCGCTCTTCATCACATTCACCTAAGGCCTATATCCAATGAAATACCAAACCTCGACGAGAATGCAAAGATCTTACTTCTACTCGGTAGAGACATTCTCCAAGTACATAAGGTGCGTCAACATATAAATGGACCAAATAATGCTCCGTTTGCCCAACGCCTTGATCTAGGTTGGGTTATCATAGGCAATGTCTGTATGGACAAAATGAAGCCGCCTACCAAGATTTCCTCATTTAAGACAAACCTCTTGCCAAATGGTCGCAGCACTCACTTTCAGCCATGCCCACATCATTACTGGGCGAAAGAGAAGCTGGGTAGCAGTAAATTACAGCATGACCATCACAATAATACGAACATAGTCCTGTCTCGGGGTGACAGTCTTGGACTTACAGTTTTCAATTCAACAAGTGAGGATAACAAGTTAGCATATGCAAGAGAAGACAAAGAATTTCTCAAGATAATGGACAAAGATTTCACTCAAGATGATTCCAACAGCTGGGTTACACCTTTACCCTTCCGCCTGCCAAGAGTGAAACTACCAAACAATCTACAACAAACAGTTGCAGACCCTGAACATGCAGAGGAGTTTCTCATTCAGTGTGTACAACAAGAAGTATACTGCCAAGAAATTGATAAGATAACAAAGGGAGCCACCCTATCCGAGAACAGTGCACTCTTTGAACTGAACCCAGGAATGGATTGTCACAAATTGCTAAGAGTGGACGGTCGTATAGCAAAATCCAATAAGACTGGAGCTGCTTTAATTCCTTCTGAAATCTTAGACCACAATGACATCTACAGGCGCCAGTGGAAACAGGTTCAACACCTGTCCAATGTGTTTTGGTATCCCTGGAAGACAGAGTATCTACACATGCTTCAAAGTCGTCATAAATGGCAGATGTCAAAACCCAACCTCCAGATCGGTGACCTCGTTCTCTTAAAGGACAAAGAGGCCCATCGCAATGACTGGCCAATGGGACTTATAACCAAGGTTATCCCAAGCGACGATGGAAAGACTCGTAAAGTGGAAGTCAAAGTGACCAAAGGAGGTTCTGTCCGAGTTTTCTTCCGTCCAATTAGGGAATTAGTGCTTCTTCTCCCAAAGGAAGATGTCACATAAAGACGAACTTGGCTACTAGATTCAGCTAATCATAGGAAGAAATTTACTACAAACTTCCAGCTATCATACCATCTACACCTAATTATTTGGATTACAGTGTGGGTTGGTGGAAGTGTTTGCAAGTTGCGACTTCCCCAATCCGAAGATGGGTTTGACACTTGGGACTTCAGTCACAAGATTTAGACTAAATGTTTTCTTATAATTATCTGTTATTGTTGCAGGTTCTCTTTGTTTACAGGTCTCAAGATCAATTCTGCACTTCACCAAATGACTTTATTATGTTTGAATTATCGTGAAATCTAAAGATTTCAGACGGGGAGTGTCATGTCCCACGAAGTATGTGTCTTTATATGCTGTTCAGTTACTGTCATGTTATTATTGCAAAGCTTTGCATTCTTGTGAAAATTGTCCTTCCTTGTTCCTGTAGGGCTCTGATGTCATTAGCCCTGCCTTCTTCCCATCTCTATCTCATTGTATGTCTGCCATCTTAACCTTCAGTTGATTCCTGTTGAGCTCTGGCAAATTATTATCTTTTCACCTACTGTTTTTGTGCATTATTACAAGAATATCAGCTTGAAATAAACCCTCATCTGGATTCTTCACACATGCCTCTTCAGTTGAGTTGACACTGTCTGACAAAGTCTCCTGGTGTGAGTACTGGTTCACTATAGACATACACAGATGAACTGTCTTAAAGGCCTTACATTTACAGCCTGGTTATTGAGTCAGAATAATTACCATAGTGTTGTTACTGTAAATACATTCTCATTCTACAGGGACAAGCAGGGTTAATTCATTGAGGCCAATATATACAATAACCTAATTATCATGTAATTAGGTTTGCAAAGACTTATGGACAATAGCCTAGAATTTCCTGTATGTCCCCTGGTGTTATAGAGCCAGTGTTTGATATAATCCTCTCTGGAACATGGCCGTAGTTGTTGACATTATGATCTGGCCTCCAAATCTTAATCTTATTACAGGTTACATTTCTCACACCGAGTGTTCATAGTATGATATATAAATGACCATTATTTGTTAAACATACACTATTAGAATAATAAAGATTATTAAAAATTATCTGGGATTGATAGGCGAATAAACATATGTATACTCAGTAATAATAATAATAATAATAATAATAATAATAATAATATAGATTTAAGATCCTCTAAGATTAATAATCACTTGTGCCTAATTTGGTGTGGAAAAAAATGGAATAAAAATACCTGGGTTTTCCACCCTTCCAATATTTCTTTGTGAGCGATAGCCTTGAGCCAGGAGCAGGAGAACTGCAGTGTGTGATTCCCCTGACCATCAGTGCACCAGCTGTAGCCAGTTGGCACCAATACAGGTTCCCCAGGAGAGTGGATCCCATAATTATTATTGTTTAAAATAGGAAGGGTCTACAGCACCTGGTTTTATAATAAGTCAGAATAACTTTCACATTGAGGCTTAACTCACCCTCTCTATTCTCTGTAACCTGCCTGCCCTCATACTCAGATACTTCAACATCCCCATGAAAAATCCTCTGCTCTGCTACCTTTAAGTTATTTTCCCTCATACTCTCCTTTGGGGGATTCAGATGTTCATCCTCCTCAACCCACAGTCATGGTCATTTACTGATCATCATCTCCTGTTCCTGTAACATTTCTTAATTGTCAACCTAGACAATGACGACTCAGGAACCGTGTACCTTCCCTGTCTCCTATCACTGTAAGACATGTGCCTGACTTAGCGATGCTGCAACATAGAGTATCGGTGCATGCTGCAAAATAGCGTGTTGGGGCACGCTGTAACATAGCGTATCGGTGCATGCTGCAACATAGCGTATCGGGGCATGCTGCAACATAGGGTATCAGTGCATGCTGCAACATAGTGTATCAATGCATGCTGCAACATAGTGTATCGGGGCATGCTGCAACATAGTGTATCGGGGCATGCTGCAACATAGTGTATCGGTGCATGCTGCAACATAGCGTATCAGTGTAGGTGTGGTGCCCCAGGACTTGCCTGCGTAGCAGGGGTTAACACACGGGACTCCAGGGGTTAATGATAGCCCCAGAGCTTCGCGCCTGAGGTTGATTGGCGTGTCAAAAGCCAAAAGTGATTGGCTGCCAAGTGGCGAGAGGCGAGGGGAAGACCCTTCAAGCAGGAAGGCACTGAGTGGGGCAACGCTGCGGCTGTGGCGCACCCACTAGTGAGCCCGCCCAGGAGAAGACATCTGTCAGGAGGCCCCAGGAGAGGACTAGACGCCCGGAGCCGGAGCACATGACGGGCTGGAGCCTGCAACTGTGTCCAGTCACTCAGGTACTGTCTACCCCCACACCCAGTCGCTCCCGCATGCCTGTGGCCACACCGTGCTCCATCTGCCCTGAGTGCCCTCACTGGCCTCACTGAAGGCGGTCTACTGCCCCAGCCCCTCACTCGCCCGCATTGGAGTTGGCCTATAGCCCCAACTCCCTTACTCACCCCCACCGGAGCCAGGACATCTGCTCAAGCTGGCTACCCTCCTGCAAAGGCCAGAATAGGGCTGCCGGATATCTGTGGCTGCAGCCACCTTGGTACAAAGGGGAAGCCACCCTTTTGTGGCCGACTAAGGAAACACCTTCTCTCTACTGTTAGGAAGGGCAAGCCTTCCATGAAGTTTAATTGATTGACACACCATTTGCACTGAATAATCTCATTGGATTTATTTTCCCTTCGCCCCCCCCCCCTGTGCACAGGTACACCTCAGGTTCATAGTTAGGAGGTCATACCAGTGCACCAGTTATTCAAATTATTGCCTACTGTTATAACTATTGTTGTGGTATATTATGTACGGTCTGATATGTGTAAATGTCGAAGGTAGCCTTCAGTGTTAACTGTACCGTGTCGACTCGTTGATCCAGTAGTAACCTTAAAGCGGGGGTGTTTTACCCAGAGCGCCGTCACGGTACCTTGAACACGTGGAGCCTGAAGGCCCTAGTGGGCACATATGTATTCTGGTCAGGTTGCCTATTATTGGTACTACCGGGTCTAATTGGTAATTAAAAGCCTTAGCGGCAAGTTACTATGCTTTGTTGTTCCATTTGGTAAATACCAGTTGTCAGGGTGAACGTTTATAATTGTTGTTGTTCAGTAACATGCCTTAACTCTCAAGTACTGCTACGCCATGAGAGTCAGTGGGCACAAGTTACATCTACTTCACAATAAACCTGAGTTGTACCGCAGAACGTTGTCCCCTTTCATTGAAGTGTTCCTCTCCCATCCACCGGAGAATAGAAGAGCGGACGAACCTGAGTCGCCACTGAAGCATCAAGGTAAGGGGAAAGACTCATCAGTAAAGCAAAAAAGCAATGTCTATGTCGACCACCAATGGTCTACAGTGAATAGGACGGCACCTAGGAATGGTTGACCTACCCTAGATCAACGTAGAAAGATGGTCGACACAAGCTTAAGGCCGACATGGGCATGATGGACATGAATAATGTTGAGATCATTTAAAAAAAAAAAAAATATATGTTTTTTCCATCTTTATCATCAATGTTTAGTGGTCTACAGCCCCAGGCATTATAATAAGTCAGAATAACTATGATGTTGAGACTTATCTCACCCTCTGTATTCTCTGTAACCTGCCTGCCCGCAACCTCAGATACTTCAACATCCCCATTACCAAATCCTCTGCTCTGCAGGGTAAATACTGTCTGCTTTGCATCTCGCCCACAGATGTTACCCAGCTTTATTTTTACACTGCAATTTAGATTTCAGTATAAGGTCCTCTAGGTAATATTTATTGGTTTACTAGTTATGTTTTTTTTATGTTTTAAATAAACGATTTCAATTTACAAATGATATATTCGTTTTTTTAATGCATGATTTGTCATTTTTATCTAGATTACCCAATTTGCCTATGGTGATGATAATGATTCCTCTGGAAGAGGTGGAGTGGGCTTTAGTGCATCGCTTTATGATAACACTATAGGCTTGGGGTACCGGATCAGAGGAGCATGCATGTATTAGCAATGTGTTTATGGCCTGGTTCCATATTTGCTGCCACTCTGAAATTAAAGTGAGTTAACATCAGGGCTATGGCCCAGGTAGGGGACTTTTCCTATGTGGAATTTGTGGCGGAACTGACAGTTACTGTATGATATTAGGTTAGATGGCATTGGAGGTCAGAGCTTGGATCTCCATCTGTAGTCTGAAAACCACAGAACGTTCTGACACATTATTTTTTCTTGCCAACTGTCCAGGGTGGAAAATGACTGCACAGCCCAACCCCAGCACCATACAGAGGCCTCAGCATCCTCCACAATTATCCCTAGTTCATTTTCTTCTCCATGACAGCGAATGTCTGCAAACCCTGAGACACTGCTCCAAGTATTATCAACCGGCACACCTGCAGTGATATTCCGCAAAAGGCCATGGGGGCCAGGGCTCTATCTTCCTGAGTAGCCATGAACCTGATTGTAGGGACGCAGGTAAGTTCATTGATGTGGACACAGGAGGCAGGAATGTTATGTACCAAGTGGAAGTAGTGGCTGCTATGGAAACAAATATACCAAAAATAAGGGTCCAAGTAAATGAGCAAGCCTGCTAGGTACTATATGCTTCATGGGTATTCCTCTCACTGCAGATATAACTGAATCACTTATAATTAGAGATGTGCAGATCCTGATTTACCCAGATCTCAAAACGGTATCTTATTGGCAATCCGTCTGTCACATGTTTTGGAGTTTGAACACGTGACAACCTATAGCCAATAATATCCCGTTTGAGATCTGGTTCAATCTGGATCTGCACATCTCTACTTACAATATAAATTGGAGAATCCACACCAGTGTGGCTGCTGGCCAGATTGTGGACATTCCCCTGACCTGTTTTCAGGGGCTGGCTGGCAACTTTCAGCCTGGGGGGCAACACAAGCAAGTGGCCCACCGCCATCGATTCACGACCCTACCCTCTCCCTTTTCCCCTCTAGTATGCAGCAAGGATTAAACAATCATTACCCCACACACACATACACCAGAAACCGAAGGCGCGTTGCAAAATTTTACCATGAAATGCCCATTACACATAATGCCACACACTGTAATGCCCATTACACATAAAGCCAACACCATAATGCCCATTAAACATAATGCCACACACCATAATGCCCATTAAACATAATGCCACACACCGTAATGCCTATCAAAGATAATGCCACACCTTAATGCCCATTACACATGGGCTTGTTGCCAGGGGGAGTGATATATGTTTTGGCATGGGGGAGCCAGGGTACATACAGGGGGGGAAATAGTTACATATGCAGAAGAGGAACTGGCTGGGATAATGGAAAAGTGCTATTACATAATGCAATAACTCTAACTGAAGGGGAACTATACTCTATAGTTCCTTAAACTACCCGAATCCGCCCTTCCAGGTAGCGCTGGCTGCACTGACAGACACTCAGGGCCGGTGCAAGGTTTCTTGGCACCCTAGGCAAAGCTAAATAATAGCACCCCTGCTCCTTCCAAACACCCCCTGGCCAACCACTCACATAGACATAAATGGTTTCCAGTAATTAGGTCAACAGTGTCTAGGTGGACAGTCACTAGGTCGACAGACAGAAGGCCAACATATGAAAAAGGACAACATGCATTAGGTTGACATACCGGTAGTCAAAGGGTCAACACAATCAAAAGATCAACATGGAAAAAGGTTGACATAACTTTTCGTGATTTTTTTGGTAAAAAAAGACTATTCATACTTTACCATCCCAGTGGGCATACCGTTAGATTATAATAATGTGCCAAGGGCACACTAGATGGTATCCATGTTGACATAGGCAAAATAAAAGTTAAACTTATTCCATGTCAACATTTTCCATGCCGACCTTTTGACCATGTCAACCTTCTGTCTGTCGACCATTAATGGTCAGTCTAGTGACTGCCAACCTACAGACTGTGGACCATTCATGCCATAACCCACATAAATGCCCACTCCTGCCCTGTAGGCCTACACAGGGCAAACTGTGAATGTGCTGCATTGGCAATGCGCATGCAGATGTTCCATGGCTGATTTGGGGATGCATATCTTCTGCTGCTGTGGCCAGACGGCATAGTCATAGACCAGCTCTTACTCTTGATGTTTTCCATAATTGCAGATACTCACCTAATGTGGACACAATTGCGAGTCTGCGATGGCTCCTGTGGCCGTATCTTTACAATCCTCGCCGGCAGCTTCACTTGTAAATGTTAGCAGCTCCACGGCCTAGAGAATCAGAATTGCTATTGTATTTGCCGGGATGGTCAGGGCCGGCGCCACCACTAGGCAAACCTAGGCATTTGCCTAGGGCGCCGGCCACTCGAGGGCGGCATTTTGTGCCGCCCGGGTACCTGTCGTTCGGCGCTGTCTATTTAAATCTGGCGGCGGAGGCAGCGGGGGTCCCTGCAGTCCATTAAAAATCACGAGCGCTATCCGCCGGGCTATGCGGAAGCGCTTCTAGTGTGAAAACTCTGGCAGCACGGCGCACGCTGATCTCAGCCAATCAGCGTGCTGCCAGTGTTTTCACACTAGAAGCGCTTCCGCATAGCCCGGCGGATAGCGCTCGTGATTTTTAATGGACTGCAGGGACCCCCGCTGCCTCCGCCGCCAGATTTAAATAGACAGCGCCGAACGACAGGTACCACCCCCCCCCCCCGGCACCGGGGCGCCCCCAGCCCGACTCGCCTGGGGCGCTCCGGTGCCTTGCACCGGCCCTGGGGATGGTTAATGCATCCCTGGGGGGACATAGGGTTAGGCTGTGGTAATGGGAAGGTCTAAGGTTATGCTGTGGGGGGTTAGGTTTAGGCACATACAATGGGGGGGTTAAGTGGTGGGGTGAGGGGGTGAGGCACTAGTCGGTAGGGTTAGGAACAGGCTGTTTGGGGGTTAAGTTTAGGCAATGAGGGTTAGGCACTAGGGGTTAGGTTATGTCCTGTGCAAGGGGGGTTAGGGCTAGGCTGCAAGCTGTGAGTGTGAGGTGTAGGCGGTGGGGTGTTGGGCTAGGCACTAGTGGGTAGGGCTAGGGTTAAGCTGCAGGGGTGGTTAGGGTTGGAGTTAGGTTGCAGGATGCAGAGGATTTAGGCTTCATGGTGCGAGGGTTATGGTTAGGCAGTAGCAGGTAAGCTTAGGGTCTGAGTTAAGCTTTAGAATGAAGGGTTAGGGGGGTAGAGGAGCGGGTTAGGCTGTCATCGGAGCCCCTGTCAGGATGCAGGGACGGTATTATGACCTCTGGCATCCTGATCATTATAATACTGTATGTATCCAAGCATGATGTACTAATTACACATACTCCTGCAGTGGCACTACAAGTACCAGCACAGTATGGTGGGACTTCTAGTTTAATTAATGCTGGACAGATGCAATATATATATATATATATATATATATATATATATATATACACATACATACATACACATACAGGACACCTAGACACCCCCCAGGCACAACCTTCTCACAGCTCACCTCTGCATTTCAGCTTCAGGGGCAGCACTGCACCTACATTTGGCAGAGCAGGTCAGGAGAAGGAGATGGGATGGGTTGCACATGCCATCGATCTGTGTTAGGCCAGCCTCAACTTTGAGCCCTGGCTGCTGGGGTCTCTGACTGTCTGTTGCTGCAATCAAGATCCTCACATGATGATCATCATGCAGCTCCCCAGCTCAGACCAGCTCCTTGTCTTCCCCGGAGGCGGAGCTTCTCTGTGTCTGGCTGATGGGGAGCTGAAGCTGCCGACATCTCTGGCTATGTGGTGACCACACTAGAGACTGGTGACTGCAGCCAGAGGGCTGGTAAGTCACATGGCATGTCCACTGAAGGATGTCTTTTTTAGAGACATCCTTCATTCATGTGTTGATCGAACTTAGCAGCGCCCCCTAGTGGCCAGCACTTATACGCAGCTGCTTTAACCGTAGCTCTGACCCTGCAGACACTAGAGGTATGGCAGTACCTCTAGTGTCTGTCTCCTCCAGGGCGGAGGCCATTTTGTGAGGGGCCGTCGCCTTACAGATGGCTGTTTGCGCTGCGGCTGGACCCGTAGGAGGCGGTGGCTGCGGCAACATGCACACAGCCGGCCCAGCCACAGCCAGCAGATACCAGCCCGGGGGGCATGTGGCACCCTGCCACCCGGCCCAGCCCGCCCCTGCCTGGGTTCCTATGGATTGGGGGTTCAGGGTAGGCAGCTTGTGGTGCGGGTGCCAGACAGTAGATGTCACTGACACTGTCTGCTCGCTTATTGGAGTATTAACACCCCAGGACAAGGATATAATTAATTCAATAAAGAGCATTTAGACCCTTACTTGCCATAGTTTACAGCTCATGATATTATGTGATTTCTAAATCTGTGTTATTTTGTTGGTACAAGAATTACCATTCAGTAGGGTTCTAGACAGCACCGGGGATGATTTGTTTATTGTATACAGGCTACACCACGAATAAAGGAGTGCCTGGCCATAGACCCTTATTCAGATCTGTCGGAGTAGGGTGGGAGTTCTCAGTGGTAACAAATCATAACCCCAATAGTTTTCTACAATGTACTGCTGGAGACAATAGACAGTTGCTGAGATGGAGCTCAGCCCTTCAACTGTACAACTTCTCTATGTCTCACAAAAAGATCATGGAAAGGCGGATGGCCTGTCCTGTCATTAGTAACCAGACCCAGTGCCACCTAAAACCTGTAGACCAGCCCTTACCATTACACAGGATACCAGGAACATGGACTACAAGGAGGGGGAAGAATGTGAAGGAATAGCATTGGTGGTAAGTGTCTTTTTGGGCATCTTATTCTCCACAGCAATTAATGTACATTTGACCCATCTCCCTCTGGCTTATGTCAATATTCCATGAGTGTGTGTATTCCCAGGACTCCAACTATGGCATTACCCTGTATACTACATGCTGTAATCTTACTCTGGTACATGCAGTTGTGTAGTGACCTGGTTCATTGTGCTGGCATGGTGCTGGGTTATATTAGGGGCATGCCAGTGTGTGTATGAGGTCACCTGGTATGTACAGTACATAGAAGATATCAGTGGAATTTTTGCGGTGTCCAGCTGTTATCCTTATATGGTCACACAGGAAGTATCCAGGAGGAAAATATTACATCTCACCAAAAGTCCACCTTCACAGGGGATACTCAGGACTTAATCTAATTACCGGACCATTCTTTCCACCATCTGCCCCTCTTTGTTGCTCTCTGGACTGTAACAGACATTGTGGAGCCTAAAACAGAAGGTGGGCAGCAGAAGGGGGAAGTTTTAGTGGTGTTAAGTGACTTTGTGCGCTGACACCCTTCCACTATTACACCATGATAGATGGCTAGGGGAAACCACCTTATTATTTTATACCACCTTTCAGTGAATATAAGTGTAAAGAAAATATACTCTCCTTATCTTACTTTTCTTCACCTCATCAGAGGTTCTCCATGTAATTTAGATGGAAACATGGAAGACAATAATAGTTCGAAGAAAAAATAGTGTAATATTGCAAAAGTAACAAATTTATTCAAGACAATAAAATATGCAAAAAATATCTTTTCACAATAAAATTCTTATAAAAAGGACCACATGTGTGGGTCTCAAGTTTGGATGGAGGTTTACCAGATTTTGGAGTTAGAAAAGCCTGTAGAGAGATCTTTTCCTCAAATAAAGAGCACTGGTCTTCCGGATAAACCAGGCCTTCAGGCGTCTCTTCCGTCCTCTAATCCGGATTCCTTCCACCCAAAATACCAGCTTGCTGCTACGCGTGTCGGAACTTCCTTGTTCCTTCCTCAGGCAGTGTGCTGGTACTGGGCCCTGTGTTCTATATATACCCCTCCATCCTTTCATTTCCGGGTTAGGAGAGGGTCATATTTCATAAACCATTAAAACCATTTTTTAAGACTAAAAATATAAACTGTGAACATATTATGTGTTTACAGCGAAGACCGCCGTGTTTTTCATGTGGTTAAAATGTATCTAAATGGTATAGAAGTCACTTGTATACGGAGATCGCGGCATTTGAGCCGCAAACTCCGTTGCTGGAACGCACGGACATGTTTCCGGAAACCGGAAGTCGTCATCTCAGCCTTCTCCGTGCGGTGGAACGCACGGACATTCTTCCTCCAAGACGGTCGGCGTTGCTATGTTTGATTTAGCGTCCTTGGTTACTCTGGCCCGTACGATATCTCCTTAAGTTCTCTATTCAATAGTGCAACGCCCGGACATTTTAGCTTCAGGACAGGCACCGTTGCCATGTTTGATTTGGCGTCCTTAGTAACTCTGGAACGCACGGTGTCTTCTTAAGCTCAGTTGGTTTAAATGTGGTATTTTCTCCCGGAACGCATCGCCATCTTTAATTAGATATGAATGGGATTCTAGCTGTACCTCTCCTTTGCTGTTTATACATATTGCTTCAATTTTATACAATAATTCTAAGAGGTTTAATTCTTTTGCTGTAGTATATTGCCATGCTGTATTAATTTGATCTGATGTCTCTTGAGACTCCAATTTTCTAAAATAAAGGATATATCTATATTAGTATGATATATTTCTTATAAGAAAAACCCTCTCCCAACATAGGTGTAAAACAAGTGCATTTTGTGTAAATAGGGTTGAAGGGATCATTTAATTACAGGAACCATTTAATTTCGAAGTCTGTATTAAGACCTTTGGGCATCAGATTTTTTAATTTAAAGATCCACTTCATTTCTGCACGGGCAAGCATGGCTTCTTCATTCCTGTTCCTCCAGGTATTTTTTATCAATTCTATAGCCATGAAGTTGGTGATTTCGCTAACGGAACAATTGTGCTTCTCCTTAAAATGATTTGAAAGGGAATGATTTATTACTCCTTTTTTAATGTTCCGCAGGTGTTCTCCCAATCTAGTTTTTAATGCTCTGCTGGTCCTGCCAATGTAAATTTGATTGCAGCTGCATTCAATCATATACACTACATTGGTTGTGTGGCATGTCATGAAGTGGTTTATCTTGTATTGTTGTCCATTTCTCTCAAAGCCTTCGTATTTTGTGGTTTTACTTTTTATTTCACGGCAGGCTTGGCAGTTTCCGCATCTATAAAAACCCTTACTCCTTATCGGGTTTTTCGGTTCTATTCTTAGAGCACTCTTGGTTAATTTATTCTTTAATGATGGTGCCTTCCTGTATATGAACTTGGGGGCTGCGGGAAGGGAACTCTTTAAAATCGGATCCTTCTGGAGGAGGTGCCAGTGTTTCTTTATACTGGATTCCAGAAGTTTATGTTGTCCCGTGTATTCTGTAATGAAAGAGAATTGTATATCTTGTTTTTCACTTTTTTTAGATGGTACTTTTTCCTTTACTATGAGTTCTCTTTCTGTTTTCAATATTGCTTCTTTCTGATTTTCGATATCCTTTTTATCATAACCCTTTTGTATAAATCTGGCACTCATCTCATCTATCTGTCCAATGCAAATCTCTTTTCGACTGCAATTCCGTCTAACTCTTGTGAACTGGCTCTTAGGTATTCCTTTTAGCCAGTTTCTGTGATGTTCGCTCTTAGTGGAAATGTAATTGTTGGCATCTGTTGGTTTGTTATAGGTCTTCGTTTCCAACTTGTTGTCCTCTATGTACAGAGTTAGATCGAGAAAATGAATTTCCTTATCACTTATGTTATAACTTAGTGATATATTACAGTCATTTTTGTTTAGATTTTCACAGAAGATATCCAGCTCTTCCCTAGGGCCTTCCCAAATAAAAATTACATCATCGATGTAACGATACCAATGTTTTAAAGAGGTACCCCAAACTACGCCGCTCCATATGTGGTCTTCTTCCCACTGGGCCATAAATAGATTGGCGTAGCTTGGGGCAAATTTTGTGCCCATAGCTGTTCCGACTTGTTGGTTGTAATAATTATCATCGAAAAAGAAGTAATTATTCTTCAGGATGAAAGTTATGGCTTCCAGAATAAAATCTTTTTTATTTTTCGAATACTCTGATTTTTCTAATGCTTTTTGGATGGACTCTACACCTTTATCATGGGGGATGTTCGTATACAACGCAGCTACATCTGCTGTGGCCATATACATGTTATTAACCCAAGAAATCTCTTTCAACTTTCTCAGAGTGTCTGTTGTATCCCTTAGATGCGATCTGTTTTTTGTCACTAAAGGTTGTAGATGTGAATCCACGTACTCTGATAGGTTGGCTGTTAGACTTCCTACCCCTGAAATTATTGGACGTCCAGGGGGGTTCTCTTTATTCTTATGAATCTTGGGTAAGATATACATTGTAGGGATTACAGGATCATCGATTTTTAGAAACTCGGATTCTTTCTTTGTCAGGGTTCCGTTTTCTTCATATTTTGTGATTAATTTATGTAGATTAGTTTTGATTTTATTGGTTGGATCCGTTTTGAGTTTCAGATACGTAGGACCATCGTTTAGTTGCCTGTAAATTTCTTTAACGTAATCTTTTTTATTCATTAATACGACTCCTCCCCCCTTATCACTTGGTTTGATTATTATTGAGTCGTCCTTTTGTAGTTCTTTCATTGCTTCCCTCTCTTTTCTTGTTAAGTTTGATTTTTTAATTTTGGTGTTTTCCAGTTTCTCAAGGTCCTCTTGGACCGATTTTTGGAAGCTGTCGATTAGACTCCCTTTCAGATATTTCGGATAAAATGTTGATTTTTTCTTAAATTTGCTTATTGTGGCTTCTTCCAAAGGGTCTTCCTCTGTTTGTGATGTTTCTTTGTTTATAAAAAAACTTTTTGAGGGTCAACTTTCTCGTGAATTTTTCTAGGTCCACAAAAGTCTGAAATTGATCTATTTCTTTCGTTGGGGCAAATTTAAGTCCTTTTAGAAGTAGATTTTCTTCCGTTGATGTTAAAATTTTATCACTTAAATTATAGATCTTTTCAAGTTTAATTTCAGGTGTTGGGGGTACTTTTGATTGTTTCTTCTTCTCTTTCTCCTTTTTCTTTTTACTAAGGATTTTGTTCTTTTTTCCCCCCCTTTTTCCCCTTTTCCTCAAAACCGTTGCCCGTATTGAGGATAGTTCCTTCCTAAAAAACGATTCTGGTTGTAATAAACGCCTCCTCTATCCTCCCAATGTAGTGTATATGATTGAATGCAGCTGCAATCAAATTTACATTGGCAGGACCAGCAGAGCATTAAAAACTAGATTGGGAGAACACCTGCGGAACATTAAAAAAGGAGTAATAAATCATTCCCTTTCAAATCATTTTAAGGAGAAGCACAATTGTTCCGTTAGCGAAATCACCAACTTCATGGCTATAGAATTGATAAAAAATACCTGGAGGAACAGGAATGAAGAAGCCATGCTTGCCCGTGCAGAAATGAAGTGGATCTTTAAATTAAAAAATCTGATGCCCAAAGGTCTTAATACAGACTTCGAAATTAAATGGTTCCTGTAATTAAATGATCCCTTCAACCCTATTTACACAAAATGCACTTGTTTTACACCTATGTTGGGAGAGGGTTTTTCTTATAAGAAATATATCATACTAATATAGATATATCCTTTATTTTAGAAAATTGGAGTCTCAAGAGACATCAGATCAAATTAATACAGCATGGCAATATACTACAGCAAAAGAATTAAACCTCTTAGAATTATTGTATAAAATTGAAGCAATATGTATAAACAGCAAAGGAGAGGTACAGCTAGAATCCCATTCATATCTAATTAAAGATGGCGATGCGTTCCGGGAGAAAATACCACATTTAAACCAACTGAGCTTAAGAAGACACCGTGCGTTCCAGAGTTACTAAGGACGCCAAATCAAACATGGCAACGGTGCCTGTCCTGAAGCTAAAATGTCCGGGCGTTGCACTATTGAATAGAGAACTTAAGGAGATATCGTACGGGCCAGAGTAACCAAGGACGCTAAATCAAACATAGCAACGCCGACCGTCTTGGAGGAAGAATGTCCGTGCGTTCCACCGCACGGAGAAGGCTGAGATGACGACTTCCGGTTTCCGGAAACATGTCCGTGCGTTCCAGCAACGGAGTTTGCGGCTCAAATGCCGCGATCTCCGTATACAAGTGACTTCTATACCATTTAGATACATTTTAACCACATGAAAAACACGGCGGTCTTCGCTGTAAACACATAATATGTTCACAGTTTATATTTTTAGTCTTAAAAAATGGTTTTAATGGTTTATGAAATATGACCCTCTCCTAACCCGGAAATGAAAGGATGGAGGGGTATATATAGAACACAGGGCCCAGTACCAGCACACTGCCTGAGGAAGGAACAAGGAAGTTCCGACACGCGTAGCAGCAAGCTGGTATTTTGGGTGGAAGGAATCCGGATTAGAGGACGGAAGAGACGCCTGAAGGCCTGGTTTATCCGGAAGACCAGTGCTCTTTATTTGAGGAAAAGATCTCTCTACAGGCTTTTCTAACTCCAAAATCTGGTAAACCTCCATCCAAACTTGAGACCCACACATGTGGTCCTTTTTATAAGAATTTTATTGTGAAAAGATATTTTTTGCATATTTTATTGTCTTGAATAAATTTGTTACTTTTGCAATATTACACTATTTTTTCTTCGAACTATTATTGTCTTCCATGTTTCCATCTAAATTACATGGAGAACCTCTGATGAGGTGAAGAAAAGTAAGATAAGGAGAGTATATTTTCTTTACACTTATATTCACTGAAAGGTGGTATAAAATAATAAGGTGGTTTCCCCTAGCCATCTATCACGGTGTAATAGTGGAAGGGTGTCAGCGCACAAAGTCACTTAACACCACTAAAACTTCATATTGTCATTTAGGTTACTAGGGAAGTAACCATAGTGACCAGTGCTGCAGACACCTATAATTCAGCGCCCTCAACAAAGACTCAAAAATCACTACAATACTTAGCAGAAGGGGGAAAGCTGTGGTAGGTAGGAGTGAAAGACTTGATACCTGAACCCACCAATCAGGTAGCTGTACACCTCCACCAGGTGAGCATAGCATTATCGGAATTCAGAGGGTTTCAAAGAAGCTTGTGCAGGTCAGCTACTCATGTTAGTCTCTGATGTTTGCTAAGCGGGATTGCTCTGCTCACTTATTTAGTGGAACGCATCAACCAACCTGTCTGGAAATCTTATTGCATCCTGTGGCTTACCTGTGTAATTGTGTAATTATTTTGGAACTACATCTGCTACAAGGACTGCCACCATCAGGCTCTTACCTACCTGTTTTTTTATGTGCTACATGTATCTCTGTGTCCAGTGTATTACCTATGTTTTGTGCATTGAAAAATAAACCAGCACTTTGGTCAGTGGCGTAACTATAAATTTTGCTCCCCCCTGCCAAAAAAATTGTGGCGCCCCCCCATTTGTTTGTGTGTGTGTATATATATATATATATATACACACACAAACAAATGGGGGGGCGCCACAATTTTTTTGGCAGGGGGGAGCAAAATTTATAGTTACGCCACTGACCAAAGTGCTGGTTTATTTTTCAATGCACAAAACCTAGTTAATACACTGGACACAGAGATACATGTAGCACATAAACAACAGGTAGGTAAGAGCCTGATGGTGGCAGTCCTTGTAGCAGATGTAGTTCCAAAATAATTACACAATGTGTGTATGGTTAGTGTAATAGGCTGCCGGGTTTGTGTGTATGGTTAGTGTTATAGGCTGCATGGGGGGGTGTGGGGTGTGGTTAGTGTTAAAGGCTGCCGGGGTATGTTAGGTTTAGGCTGTGGCGAGGGAGATGGGTGGTGTTAGGCTGCAGGTGGGAGGTGAATTTTTGGGCAGTGTGGGGGGGGGGTGTATAGATAAGGTTTGTCTATGGGGTTTTGTTTAGTTAGGGTTAAGCTACAGGGGGGTGTATAAATAAGGTTAGGCTACAAGGGAGGGGATGTATAATTAGAGTTAAGCTGAAGGGTAGGGTGGTGTATGATTAGAGTAAGGGGGGGGGTGGGTATTGTCAGGTTTCAGGGGGTGTGTAGTAGCTACTGTCCTTTCCACATTTGCTTGAAAGGAGGCTGCTTTTGTAGGACACTCCGGAATAAGTGTCTTCAGGGGGGTAGAGAGAGCCACCGCATCCCAGACTGCTTCCTGTGTGCCATCCAGCTCCGGGTCCTGCAGGAGAGGCCGCCATTGGCACTGCCGGGTCTAGCAGTAGGGGTGGTAGGGGGACAGCCAGGAGCCGTCATCTATTATTCGGGCCTCCTCCGCCCTTGGGCACACGCCCGGCTGCAGGTCCCTCAAGGGAACAAGTTAAAGAGCCGACAAGCCTGGAGCTCCAGAGCCGTGCTTCTCAGTGGCAAACGCAGGATTTTCATAGGGGGGGTTTCCGGATGGATATATATATATATATATATACACACACACACTTGTCTTGGGGGTAAGTGTTCTTTGTATTTGGTTTGGACCTGGCATATATACACATACATACATACATGCATACATACATACATACATATAGCATGCACACATACATACATACATACATACACACACATAGCATGCACACATACATCCATACACACACATACAGTACAGTACACACCCAACCTCATTAAAAGCCCTCCACCACCATTCAGAAGCTGCTCTCACAAACAAGTGCATAGTTTATTATAGATAGCCTGTGTCCAATCTGCCACCTCCTCCTCCAACCACCCCCAGATATATTGTACAGTATATCACCCATATTTAACATTACCTGGGATAGGAGAACGTCCAAGACGGTCACTGCCACTGCCTTTCAAGTTTCCCCTTCGCCGCTACACTGACCAGGCTCTGTTTAAAAATCTGCGTCTGAGGGGACTGGGGCTGTAAGCTGTGTGCTGCAGCTCCCCCCTATGAAGACAGTGCCGGGGATCGCGGAGAGGAGGAGGCCCACGCCGGGGACCGCAAGTAGGAAGCTAGGCGTAGGGGATCGTGGGGATGATGTGCGCGCCTGCTTCAGAATGCGCCGATCAGACGCTAATCCACGCCCCCTCCTCAACCTGCCGCTGGGACCCGTTTTTCTTCTCTTCCAGCGGCTGGCACTACACTGGCGTTTTCTTCATCCAACATCCCCAGCGGCCAGGCGGTCTGACTCTGACCAGCGGCGGCGTCTGTGTGCGGACCTTCCAAGGAGAGGTACACACAGTCCTGGCTGACAGGATGCCATCATCTATATTTGCAGTGGCGCCAACCGCAGACCCCCCGGCACTTGCTCCCCCAAGCGGCTGCGGGGGCTGCTGCACCATAGTTACGCCACTGACTTTGGTTTCATCAGCACGGTGTGTGGGTGATTGAAAGAACCCTATATCCTCACACAGTAAATTGTAGTAAGAACTTTAGATGGGAGACTGTTGTAGGGTCCTGTAGGGTAGTAAATATCTGGAGAGAAATGGCCCTTCACTGCAGGCAGTAAGCACTCAGTACAATTGGGCAAAGTTCTAAAATGATTTTATTGCTTAAAATAAATAATATAATGTACAATATTAAAATGACAAATGTAAGCACAACTGTAAACCAATGTGTCTGTTGGCCTTGCTTTGTGTTTAGCATTGTAGCCCCAGCCCACACATGACAGGCAGCCCATGGCATAGGAGGTATACAGTACTGCATTGTTTACATTCATCCTGTTATTCCATCTTTACAGTTTAAAGTATTAATGTTGTACAGTCAAATCTTTATTACAACATTGGAAAAACATACATTGCTAAACATACTGTATGAGAAATATACACTATTATAACTTTGAAAACTAAACTGTTCACACATTACACTGTAAATACCCAGAATTCTGTATCACTGTCTCCTAGTGTAAAGCAGTAGTCTATGGAATATGCTGCACTATATAAGAAACTGTTAATAAATAAGTAAGTCGCCCCATGTGTACGGGGCTGAAGAAGCTATTTCTGGGTAATTTCTTAATTGTGGTGACCCTCATGGGAACTTGTTACATATAGGGTTTGCCACTGATGTTGCCGACTCTCAAAGTTGTAAATAAAAACTACTTGTTGGTGGCGTGTGAAAAAAATATTCTTACAGATATGTTTTTAGATACAGAGAATTATTGTGAGGTTCCTGCTGATATGCAGGACGGGACTTTCTGCTGACTCTCTGCCTGGACAATAGGTGACTCCTAAACAAAAGGTCCCTTTGGTGACATAACAGGATGACAGAGGCTGCTGTGATCTAATTAGAATACAAGGTGTTACCCTGCCAGGGTGTAATTAGCATTTCCCATTGTAGTAAGTGACCGTAGGAATATTTACACCTCATTTACAAGACAAGGAGCTGGGCAGGAGGAGATGCTGTGGTGAATGACTGTATACTAATGTTATGTGACCCTAATTTACATGTCACCTCTCAATGTAAGAATTCCTGCAGGGCATCCTGGGAACTACTGGGGAGAGATGGGGAGGAGTGACTATAAATAGGCTGTATCAGGCCACTGGGAGCTGATGGAGGAGCTGCTGGATCAGTTACTGGTTGGAGAGCTGGGAGGACGGAGGAGTAAGAGAGAGACAGAGGAAGGATCCCCAGAGTAAGGTAATTATATTATACATACGAATACACAAATTATGTTATTATAAAAAAATATATATAAATAAGAACACAATAAATGTAGGGGGGTAATCAATGTGCTGCCGCTATTCCCGACATGGGAAATACCGGCGGCTCCCTACTCAATGCTGTCTTTAGCTACAACGTTGAATCGGATCATGGCAGAATCTGTGGGGCTCGTTCTGCTGATAATAACCATGGATTTTCGTGATCCTGGCCACAAGTCAACAGTCCACTGCCATTTTCCCGGCTACGCCACCTTTACGCTGATTGGCAGGCAGGACATTGAATCCCGTCCTGTCGTCCTCCTGTTGATCATAACGCAAACGGTCCAGGATCACGGCTGTCGGAAGGGATCGACAGCTGTGATCCTGGATTGAATACCCCCCATAGAGTGGCAATATAATAATGTGCCGAGCGCAGCGAGCCGTGTGATACATTTATACAGTGTCCATGCTGACATAGGTCATCATAGACACAAATAATGTAATTCAGGTCGACCATGTCCACCTAAAGCTTGTGTTGACTTTATGCCAGTGTCGACCTAGGGTATGTTGACCATTCTTAGGTGTGGACCTAGACACGGTTGACAATTAGTAGTCTACCCAGTGACTGTCATCCTAGACATTGTCTATCATCTATACTGTAACATCAGGGAATGTATGAGGCCATTACTGTAGCTCTGTAGGTCATAGGACTGTAGGGTATAAGTAGAAGAATATTTTGAATAAAGTAACTTTTATATCTGTGAAATATGCTCATTTCTATATTCTCAACTTAACAAATACCTGTGCAGCTTCTAAATATGTTTTAATAAAATATATAATGAGAAGGGGGGGGGGGGTGTCTGGGCTTGCTGGTGAGGTATAGTCATGCACACTCAGAAAATACCTGGATAGGAACATACAGATGGAGCCGGCTCCATCTTTGCAGTGGATGGTGATTCTACCGCCATCCACCGTCAGCGGCCAGCTACCGCCAGGGGAGCTTGCGGACGAGACACTTGCGTGCCCCATGGTGACGGAGCTTGGTGGAGGTCCCCGCTGCTTCCCCCGCCGTCACCACTGGTCCACCTCATCGCCCGACTCCTCCCCAGAACTGGGCAGAGTCTCCCTGAAGCGGGGACGGGCAGGGAGACACTGTCCAGCCGCCGTGGTCTGCCATGATACTGGAACGTGCGTGCACATGAGACGCACGCGCGTCCCAGTCTCTATCGCCGGCGCTCGCCAGATGCCTTTCACTGCCGTCTCCATCTGTATATGTATATGGTAGGGTACAGTGGCAGCCCCAGAGGGGGGCTGCAGCACAGATGAAAATTCAAATGGAAGAGCCACAACCACTGTTACCTAACTACTGCTACCCTGCTGACATATCTACCCTCCTTGGGGCCCTCTCAGTAGGGTATAGGTGCCCATACACGGTACAATGGTGCTGTGGAGTTCATCGCACCGTGTTTGGGCACCTTATGTTATGCTGCTTTGTGACAGCACAAAAAATGGGGGGGTCAGTTACCGAGGTAACTGTAGGGGCGCCTGCATGAGTGGCCTCCGCTAGCGGCTGTCAAAAAAAGGGGGTGTCAATCCCTATGGAAAATATGCAAGAAAAGGGTGGTAGACTGCGCTCATTGATGACAGAGTGAGGAATTAAAATAGTATTTTAATTATGCAAATGGAATGCTATAATAAACACATAAAATACAATGTACACAATAGGAAAAAGGGGGGAGGGGGAAGGGCAGGGGTGTAGAAAATTGCTGCGTCCACTGATATAGTGATATCACCTTATTTAGAGTCCACAGTCCATGGATAACCGATGAAATGAGGAGCAGATGAATGTATCAAAGCCTGGCCGCAGCGGTACTCAAATGTGGCTTTCTCCCGATTGCAGTAGGGGGTAGCGACCCTCCCAACTTGGATGAAAAAGTGTCGGTTGAGTATCCGCTGTAGGACTCTGGGTGGGTATTATATAGGCGGCTTGCCTTCAAGAGGTGAGTGCCTCACTCCAGGTTGGTGGGGCCGGTGTTAGTAGGCAAATTAAAATCTCCAGACGGTTCTCAGTGGAAAAGGTGGTAGTGGAGGGCAGCGTTTTGTGGTGGGCAGTTAGGAGCCTGGGCCAACGCGTTTCACTGCACAGAGCAGCTTTTTCAAGGTGGTTTGAAGCAGGCAGGGATGGGGGTATATATACCTGAAGTACTCAGGTGAATCATGTGCACCTGTGTGCAAAGCAATCAATTAAGCATACTATAAAAACAATTAAAAACATACCTCACATTGAGCAGGAGACATGATTAAGCAAATATACACTACACAAAGTAAAAAACGAGCGTTATTTTGTCTAAAATAGACACATTTCGAGTCCCAGTACTACAGCCGGAGTTCTAGTACTTCCGGTCAGGCACTTCCTGTTAGTGGGTGGAACGCATAGCGCTGTTAATACAGCGCTATGCGGATATTCCAAAGAGTACACTGCGGGGCATAAATACTAAAACAGTGGTCTCCTGTGGCACTTAGGATAAGAAAACTGTGCTGACAGTGAGCGCATATGATCAAAAAATGCGTTAATATGTGGAGACTTATAAACATGAGCAGTGCAACCCGCAATTGGTTCCCTGATGCAGGGAAAAGCGGAACTAGTTATATAGGGCCCATGTGATGTTGGTGTAAGGGGAAAACAATGTAGTTTTAGTCTAAACATGCGGACCATCCATAACAGGGACATAACCCATGATTTGAGTAGAGTGCATAGGTTAGGTACTATAGGGCAGTATTACTTTGTGTAAAGGTATGGAGCAATATTCCTAGTATGCCATAAGGGCAGGCCATATTTTTGCATACATTTTAAAAATATATTATAAAATAAATTATATAATAATGATAACAGAAAAATGTATAGAGTAAAAAATGAATAAAACATGTGGGTATAGGTGAACTAAAATAATATGCAGCACAGAAATACATTCATATTCAGATGCATTATAATCAAACAAAGAGAGAGAGCGGATGATTCTTAGAACATGAGTCATAGTAATGAGGCATTTCGCATGATGGGTACAGTATATTTCGTTTTAAACAATCAGTTTGTTAATTATTCATATAAGATATTATTGATAGTGAAGATACGGATAACTAGAAGGGGACCTATATTGCAGTAGTGCAAAGGGTACACAGGGAAACCAAAAAAGGGGGGGTGGGGAATTATCTCATTTTTATTTTTAGGTGATGATGCAAAGGGTATTGGATATAAATAAAAATAAAAATAAAAATAATAATAATAAATATAAAAATAGTAATAATGATAAAAAGAGGAGACCAAGCGGGGGCTGAGTGTTGGAGGAGATGTTATAATACAGCGTTCAGCTCCACTGCCTCATTTAGGCCCTCAGGATGGATTGTATGGAGCTGAAACATCCAAAACACTTCCTGTCTACTGAGCCTTTTGAATCGGTCCCCGCCTCGATGTGTCATGGGTATCGTTTCAAGGCCCATTATGCTAAGACCCTTAGGGTCTCCTGAATGAGCTTCCGAGAAATGTCTCGATACACTATGTATAAGTATCTGCTTCTTAACATTTCTCCTATGCTCGAGGAAGCGTATTTTTAGGGAGCGAGTAGTGCGGCCTACATACCCTAAACCGCAGGGACACTGCAGGAGATAAATTACATATTTTGTATTGCAATTTATAAATGTATCAATTTTGTATGTTTTACCTTCTCTATTTATAATTTCAAAATTAGATTTTTTCGAGATATGATTGCATGTAATGCATCTACTGGCCCCACATTTAAAAAAGCCATTTTGTTTATGACCTAACCAGGTGGAAATTGGTAGGTCGGTGGAGTCGTCTCTGGAGGGTTTTATAAAGCTAGGTGCTAACATATTTTTAAGTGACCGGTTCTTTTTGAACACGAAACGGGGGTTTTTGGGTAATAGATCTATCAACAGAGGATCTTGTTTGAGAATATTATAGTTTTTGTCAACGATTTTCCGGATTAGGTTGGAATGGGTGTTGAAAGTGGAGATAAACATAATTTGATTTTGGATACAATTGGGGTTATCATCCTTTTTATTTTTATTATTTTTATTTTGATATTTTAGAAGGTCCTCTCTCTTCATGGATAACACTTCAGAGAGAGCTTGATCAATGAGGGCTTTAGGATAGCCCCTTTGCAAAAAAGACATTTTCATGTCCTCTGCTTGGTGGCTGAAGGCATCCATGTCAGAGCAATTCCTATACAGCCTGATAAACTGCCCCTTGCGGATGCCCTTTTTCCAAGGGGGGTAATGGGCACTGCTGTAATGCAGATACGCATTGGCCCCAACTTCTTTGGTGAAGTTAGAGGTGGTGATTTTATCACCATCCGCTAGGAGGGTCACATCCAGAAACGAAGTCCGCTTAGAATCAAGGTGGTGAGTGAAGGTTAAATTATAAGGGTTGGAATTAAGGTGGTCAACAAAAGTGAGTGCTAAATTGGGGGGACCATCCCAAATAATAAATAAATTATCAATATAACGTCCATAGAGGACCAGGTTCGCCCCGAATGGGCTGCCCCATATAAGATGTTGTTCCACCTCCCCCATATAGAGGTTGGCGTAGCTCGGAGCGAACCTGGTCCCCATGGCCGTCCCCATCACCTGTAAGTAAAAAGTGTCTTGAAACAAAAAATAATTGTGCTCTAAAATATAACTAATTGAATCAGTGATAAAGCGTTGGTGTCTCTCCCCCAGGTCCCCATCAGACACAAGTCTTCTAGTTATGACTTCTTTACCAAGTTTGTGGGGGATGTTCGAGTATAAACTCGCAACATCAAGGGTAAGGAATAAGTATGAACTTTTCCATTCAATATTTTGAATTAATTGTAAGAAATGAATGGTGTCTTTGATGTGGGACCTGAGGGTAGAGACCCTAGGCTGTCGGAAGGAATCAACATAAAAAGAAAGGTTGGAGGAAAGTGAATTAATACCGGAAATAATAGGATGACCCGGGGGTGTGGTGAGGGATTTGTGAATTTTAGGGAGGTGATAATAAATGGGGGTGAGGGGATGTTCACAAAAGAGAAAGTGAAGTTCGTCTCTGGAGATGACCCCCTCACTGAAGGCATTTTTAAGTAATTCAAAGAGTGCAGCACTGAACTCTTTGGTGGGGTCCTTATCAAGAACTGCATAAAAATTAGCATCTTTGAGCTGCCTGTTTGCCTCCATAATGTAATCCTTACGATCCTGGATGATAATGCCGCCCCCTTTGTCGGCCTCTCTTATTATTAGTGTGGTATCCTTCATAAGTTTTTTAACCCCTTCCTGACAGAGCCAGTTTTTGCGTTCCTGACAGAGCACTTTTTTTCAAATCTGACATGTCTCACTTAAGTGGGGATAACTTTTTTTTGCTTTTACTTATCTCAGTGATTTTGAGATTGTTTTTTCGTGACACATTGTACTTCAAATTAGTGGTAAATTTGGGTCGATACAGTCTGTGTTTTTTTGTGAAAAATACCAAAATGTCGTAAAAAAATGGAAAATTTAGCAATTTGCAAAATGTTAAATTTTCTGCTTGTGAGACAAATAATCATACCACTCAAAATAGTTAATAACTAACATAGACCATATGTCTACTTTATGTTTCCATCATTATTTCAACTTCCTTTTAATTTTTTTGGACACTAGGAGGCTTACAATATGAATAGCAAATTCTCAAATTTTCAAGAAAATTTCAAACACTGATTTTTTTAGGGACCAGTTCAGTTCTGATGTGACTTTGAGGGACTTGTATGTGAGACACCCCCATAAATGATACCATTTCAAAAACTGCACCCCTCACAGTATTCAAAACAGCATTTTGGAAGTTTGTTAACCCTTTAGGTGTTTCACAGGAATTAAAACAAAGTGTAGGTGAAATTTCAAAATTTCATTTTTTTTGCAGATTTGCAACTTTAAAAATATATTATAAAATAAATTATATAATAATGATAACAGAAAAATGTATAGAGTAAAAAATGAATAAAACATGTGGGTATAGGTGAACTAAAATAATATGCAGCACAGAAATACATTCATATTCAGATGCATTATAATCAAACAAAGAGAGAGAGCGGATGATTCTTAGAACATGAGTCATAGTAATGAGGCATTTCGCATGATGGGTACAGTATATTTCGTTTTAAACAATCAGTTTGTTAATTATTCATATAAGATATTATTGATAGTGAAGATACGGATAACTAGAAGGGGACCTATATTGCAGTAGTGCAAAGGGTACACAGGGAAACCAAAAAAGGGGGGGTGGGGAATTATCTCATTTTTATTTTTAGGTGATGATGCAAAGGGTATTGGATATAAATAAAAATAAAAATAAAAATAATAATAATAAATATAAAAATAGTAATAATGATAAAAAGAGGAGACCAAGCGGGGGCTGAGTGTTGGAGGAGATGTTATAATACAGCGTTCAGCTCCACTGCCTCATTTAGGCCCTCAGGATGGATTGTATGGAGCTGAAACATCCAAAACACTTCCTGTCTACTGAGCCTTTTGAATCGGTCCCCGCCTCGATGTGTCATGGGTATCGTTTCAAGGCCCATTATGCTAAGACCCTTAGGGTCTCCTGAATGAGCTTCCGAGAAATGTCTCGATACACTATGTATAAGTATCTGCTTCTTAACATTTCTCCTATGCTCGAGGAAGCGTATTTTTAGGGAGCGAGTAGTGCGGCCTACATACCCTAAACCGCAGGGACACTGCAGGAGATAAATTACATATTTTGTATTGCAATTTATAAATGTATCAATTTTGTATGTTTTACCTTCTCTATTTATAATTTCAAAATTAGATTTTTTCGAGATATGATTGCATGTAATGCATCTACTGGCCCCACATTTAAAAAAGCCATTTTGTTTATGACCTAACCAGGTGGAAATTGGTAGGTCGGTGGAGTCGTCTCTGGAGGGTTTTATAAAGCTAGGTGCTAACATATTTTTAAGTGACCGGTTCTTTTTGAACACGAAACGGGGGTTTTTGGGTAATAGATCTATCAACAGAGGATCTTGTTTGAGAATATTATAGTTTTTGTCAACGATTTTCCGGATTAGGTTGGAATGGGTGTTGAAAGTGGAGATAAACATAATTTGATTTTGGATACAATTGGGGTTATCATCCTTTTTATTTTTATTATTTTTATTTTGATATTTTAGAAGGTCCTCTCTCTTCATGGATAACACTTCAGAGAGAGCTTGATCAATGAGGGCTTTAGGATAGCCCCTTTGCAAAAAAGACATTTTCATGTCCTCTGCTTGGTGGCTGAAGGCATCCATGTCAGAGCAATTCCTATACAGCCTGATAAACTGCCCCTTGCGGATGCCCTTTTTCCAAGGGGGGTAATGGGCACTGCTGTAATGCAGATACGCATTGGCCCCAACTTCTTTGGTGAAGTTAGAGGTGGTGATTTTATCACCATCCGCTAGGAGGGTCACATCCAGAAACGAAGTCCGCTTAGAATCAAGGTGGTGAGTGAAGGTTAAATTATAAGGGTTGGAATTAAGGTGGTCAACAAAAGTGAGTGCTAAATTGGGGGGACCATCCCAAATAATAAATAAATTATCAATATAACGTCCATAGAGGACCAGGTTCGCCCCGAATGGGCTGCCCCATATAAGATGTTGTTCCACCTCCCCCATATAGAGGTTGGCGTAGCTCGGAGCGAACCTGGTCCCCATGGCCGTCCCCATCACCTGTAAGTAAAAAGTGTCTTGAAACAAAAAATAATTGTGCTCTAAAATATAACTAATTGAATCAGTGATAAAGCGTTGGTGTCTCTCCCCCAGGTCCCCATCAGACACAAGTCTTCTAGTTATGACTTCTTTACCAAGTTTGTGGGGGATGTTCGAGTATAAACTCGCAACATCAAGGGTAAGGAATAAGTATGAACTTTTCCATTCAATATTTTGAATTAATTGTAAGAAATGAATGGTGTCTTTGATGTGGGACCTGAGGGTAGAGACCCTAGGCTGTCGGAAGGAATCAACATAAAAAGAAAGGTTGGAGGAAAGTGAATTAATACCGGAAATAATAGGATGACCCGGGGGTGTGGTGAGGGATTTGTGAATTTTAGGGAGGTGATAATAAATGGGGGTGAGGGGATGTTCACAAAAGAGAAAGTGAAGTTCGTCTCTGGAGATGACCCCCTCACTGAAGGCATTTTTAAGTAATTCAAAGAGTGCAGCACTGAACTCTTTGGTGGGGTCCTTATCAAGAACTGCATAAAAATTAGCATCTTTGAGCTGCCTGTTTACCTCCATAATGTAATCCTTACGATCCTGGATGATAATGCCGCCCCCTTTGTCGGCCTCTCTTATTATTAGTGTGGTATCCTTCATAAGTTTTTTAACCCCTTCCTGACAGAGCCAGTTTTTGCGTTCCTGACAGAGCACTTTTTTTCAAATCTGACATGTCTCACTTAAGTGGGGATAACTTTTTTTTGCTTTTACTTATCTCAGTGATTTTGAGATTGTTTTTTCGTGACACATTGTACTTCAAATTAGTGGTAAATTTGGGTCGATACAGTCTGTGTTTTTTTGTGAAAAATACCAAAATGTCGTAAAAAAATGGAAAATTTAGCAATTTGCAAAATGTTAAATTTTCTGCTTGTGAGACAAATAATCATACCACTCAAAATAGTTAATAACTAACATAGACCATATGTCTACTTTATGTTTCCATCATTATTTCAACTTCCTTTTAATTTTTTTGGACACTAGGAGGCTTACAATATGAATAGCAAATTCTCAAATTTTCAAGAAAATTTCAAACACTGATTTTTTTAGGGACCAGTTCAGTTCTGATGTGACTTTGAGGGACTTGTATGTGAGACACCCCCATAAATGATACCATTTCAAAAACTGCACCCCTCACAGTATTCAAAACAGCATTTTGGAAGTTTGTTAACCCTTTAGGTGTTTCACAGGAATTAAAACAAAGTGTAGGTGAAATTTCAAAATTTCATTTTTTTTGCAGATTTGCAACTTTAATACATTTTTCTAAGGAACACAGTACATTTTACTAGAGAAATGTGACTAAAAATTGATTCCCCCAATTCTTTTGTTTTCATAAATATCCTATATGTGGCCCTAGTGTGCACGTTGACCAAACCACAGGCTTCATAATAGAAGGAGCACCTACTTGATTTTGGAGCCTCCTTTTTATGAGATTATTTTTTAGGCACCATGTAGGTTTCTAGGCACCATAAGATGCTAAAATTTAGGAACCCCCCCCACAAGTGACCCCATTTTGCAAACTACACCCCTCAGGGAATTCATCTAGGGGTATAGTGTACATTTCAAACCCCCAGGGGTTTCACCAATTTTGATACAACTGGGCAGTGAAAATGAAAAATTACATTTTTTTACACAAAAATGCAGTTCTGGCTCAAAATTTTTCATTTTCAGAAGGTATGAAGGAGACAAAGCACCCCAAAATCTGTGCCCCAATTTCTCCCGAGTACGGCAATGCCTCACATGTGACCAAAAATACCATTTGGGTGCATGGCAGGACTCAGAAGGGAAGGAGTGATTTTTGGATTTTGCAGCTCAGATTCTGGTGGAATTTTGGTGTGTGTTCTATGTCGCATTAGCAAGACCCCCCAAGCACCAATACAGTGGAACCCCCCCACAAGTGACCCCATTTTGCAAACTACACCCCTCAGGGAATTGATCTAGGGGTATAGTGTACATTTCAAACCCCCAGGGGTTTCACCAATTTTGATACAACTGGGCAGTGAAAATGAAAAATTACATTTTTTTTACACAAAAATGCAGTTCTGGCTCAAAATTTTTTATTTTCAGAAGGTATGAAGGAGAAAAAGCACCCCAAAATATGTGCCCCAATTTCTCCCGAGTACGGCAATGCCTCACATGTGACCAAAAAATACCAGTTGGGTGCATGGCAGGACTCAGAAGGGAAGGAGTGATTTTTGGATTTTGCAGCACAGATTTTGGTGGAATGAATGGTGGGTGCTATGTTGCACCAATACAGTGGAACCCCCCACAAGTCACCCCATTTTGCAAAGTACACCCCTCAGGGAATTCATCTAGGGGTATAGTGTACATTTCAAACCCCCAGGGGTTTCACCAATTTTGATACAAGTGGGCAGTGAAAATGAAAAATTACATTTTTTTACACAAAAATGCAGTTCTGGCTCAAAATTTTTCATTTTCAGAAGGTATGAAGGAGAAAAAGCACCCCAAAATCTGTGCCCCAATTTCTCCCGAGTACGGCAATGCCTCACATGTGACCAAAAAATACCAGTTGGGTGCATGGCAGGACTCAGAAGGGAAGGAGTGATTTTTGGATTTTGCAGCTCAGATTCTGGTGGAATTTTGGTGGGTGCTATGTCGCATTAGCAAGACCCCCCAAGCACCAATACAGTGGAACCCCCCCACAAGTGACCCCATTTTGCAAACTACACCCCTCAGGGAATTCATCTAGGGGTATAGTGTACATTTCAAACCCCCAGGGGTTTCACCAATTTTGATACAAGTGGGCAGTGAAAATGAAAAATTACATTTTTTTACACAAAAATGCAGTTCTGGCTCAAAATTTTTCATTTTCAGAAGGTATGAAGGAGAAAAAGCACCCCAAAATCTGTGCCCCAATTTCTCCCGAGTACGGCAATGCCTCACATGTGACCAAAAAATACCAGTTGGGTGCATGGCAGGACTCAGAAGGGAAGGAGTGATTTTTGGATTTTGCAGCTCAGATTCTGGTGGAATTTTGGTGGGTGCTATGTCGCATTAGCAAGACCCCCCAAGCACCAATACAGTGGAACCCCCCCACAAGTGACCCCATTTTGCAAACTACACCCCTCAGGGAATTCATCTAGGGGTATAGTGTACATTTCAAACCCCCAGGGGTTTCACCAATTTTGATACAAGTGGGCAGTGAAAATGAAAAATTAAATTTTTTTACACAAAAATGCAGTTCTGGCTCAAAATTTTTCATTTTCAGAAGGTATGAAGGAGAAAAAGCACCCCAAAATCTGTGCCCCAATTTCTCCCGAGTACGGCAATGCCTCACATGTGACCAAAAAATACCAGTTGGGTGCATGGCAGGACTCAGAAGGGAAGGAGTGATTTTTGGATTTTGCAGCACAGATTCTGGTGGAATTTTGGTGGGTGCTATGTCGCATTAGCAAGACCCCCCAAGCACCAATACAGTGGAACCCCCCCACAAGTGACCCCATTTTGCAAACTACACCCCTCAGGGAATTCATCTAGGGGTATAGTGTACATTTCAAACCCCAAGGGGTTTCACCAATTTTGATACAAGTGGGCAGTGAAAATGAAAAATTACATTTTTTTACACAAAAATGCAGTTCTGGCTCAAAATTTTTCATTTTCAGAAGGTATGAAGGAGAAAAAGCACCCCAAAATCTGTGCCCCAATTTCTCCCGAGTACGGCAATGCCTCACATGTGACCAAAAAATACCAGTTGGGTGCATGGCAGGACTCAGAAGGGAAGGAGTGATTTTTGGATTTTGCAGCTCAGATTCTGGTGGAATTTTGGTGGGTGCTATGTCGCATTAGCAAGACCCCCCAAGCACCAATACAGTGGAACCCCCCCACAAGTGACCCCATTTTGCAAACTAAACCCCTCAGGGAATTCATCTAGGGGTATAGTGTACATTTCAAACCCCCAGGGGTTTCACCAATTTTGATACAAGTGGGCAGTGAAAATTAAAAATTACATTTTTTTACACAAAAATGCAGTTCTGGCTCAAAATTTTTCATTTTCAGAAGGTATGAAGGAGACAAAGCACCCCAAAATCTGTGCCCCAATTTCTCCCGAGTACGGCAGTGCCTCACATGTGACCAAAAAATACCAGTTGGGTGCATGGCAGGACTCAGAAGGGAAGGAGTGATTTTTGGATTTTGCAGCACAGATTTTGGTGGAATGAATGGTGGGTGCTATGTTGCACCAATACAGTGGAACCCCCCCACAAGTCACCCCATTTTGCAAAGTACACCCCTCAGGGAATTCATCTAGGGGTATAGTGTACATTTCAAACCCCCAGGGGTTTCACCAATTTTGATACAAGTGGGCAGTGAAAATGAAAAATTACATTTTTGTACACAAAAATGCAGTTCTGGCTCAAAATTTTTCATTTTCAGAAGGAATGAAGGAGACAAAGCACCCCAAAATCTGTGCCCCAATTTCTCCCGAGTACGGCAATGCCTCACATGTGACCAAAAAATACCAGTTGGGTGCATGGCAGGACTCAGAAGGGAAGGAGTGATTTTTGGATTTTGCAGCTCAGATTCTGGTGGAATTTTGGTGGGTGCTATGTCGCATTAGCAAGACCCCCCAAGCACCAATACAGTGGAACCCCCCCACAAGTGACCCCATTTTGCAAACTAAACCCCTCAGGGAATTCATCTAGGGGTATAGTGTACATTTCAAACCCCCAGGGGTTTCACCAATTTTGATACAAGTGGGCAGTGAAAATTAAAAATTACATTTTTTTACACAAAAATGCAGTTCTGGCTCAAAATTTTTCATTTTCAGAAGGTATGAAGGAGACAAAGCACCCCAAAATCTGTGCCCCAATTTCTCCCGAGTACGGCAGTGCCTCACATGTGACCAAAAAATACCAGTTGGGTGCATGGCAGGACTCAGAAGGGAAGGAGTGATTTTTGGATTTTGCAGCACAGATTTTGGTGGAATGAATGGTGGGTGCTATGTTGCACCAATACAGTGGAACCCCCCCACAAGTCACCCCATTTTGCAAAGTACACCCCTCAGGGAATTCATCTAGGGGTATAGTGTACATTTCAAACCCCCAGGGGTTTCACCAATTTTGATACAAGTGGGCAGTGAAAATGAAAAATTACATTTTTGTACACAAAAATGCAGTTCTGGCTCAAAATTTTTCATTTTCAGAAGGAATGAAGGAGACAAAGCACCCCAAAATCTGTGCCCCAATTTCTCCCGAGTACGGCAATGCCTCATGTGTGACCAAAAAGTGGCAGGACTCAGAAGGGAAGGAGTGATATTTGGATTTTGCAGCACAAATTCTGGTGGAATGTTGGTGGGTGCTATGTCGCATTAGCAAGACCCCCAAAGCACCAATACAGTGGAACCCCCCCACAAGTGACCCCATTTTGCAAACTACACCCCTCAGGGAATTCATCTAGGGGTATAGTGTACATTTCAAACCCCCAGGGGTTTCACCAATTTTGATACAAGTGGGCAGTGAAAATGAAAAATTACATTTTTTTACACAAAAATGCAGTTCTGGCTCAAAATTTTTCATTTTAAGAAGGTATGAAGGAGACAAAGCACCCCAAAATCTGTGCCCCAATTTCTCCCGAGTACGGCAATGCCTCACATGTGACCAAAAAATACCATTTGGGTGCATGGCAGGACTCAGAAGGGAAGGAGTGATTTTTGGATTTTGCAGCACAGATTTTGGTGGAATGAATGGTGGGTGCTATGTTGCACCAATACAGTGGAACCCCCCACAAGTCACCCCATTTTGCAAAGTACACCCCTCAGGGAATTCATCTAGGGGTATAGTGTACATTTCAAACCCCCAGGGGTTTCACCAATTTTGATACAAGTGGGCAGTGAAAATGAAAAATTACATTTTTTTACACAAAAATGCAGTTCTGGCTCAAAATTTTTCATTTTCAGAAGGAATGAAGGAGACAAAGCACCCCAAAATCTGTGCCCCAATTTCTCCCGAGTACGGCAATGCCTCACATGTGACCAAAAAATACCAGTTGGGTGCATGGCAGGACTCAGAAGGGAAGGAGTGATTTTTGGATTTTGCGGCTCAGATTCTGGTGGAATGAATGGTGGGTGCTATGTGGCATTAGCAAGACCCCCGAAGCACGGTGAAATTATGAACCTAATAATCCATAGATGTGTGGTATATTTTAAAACACTCCTTTATACATAGGCCGGGTTTGTCGGGGCAAGTGTCACACTGGAAAATAGTTTGCTTTCTTATTCCCTTTTTATAGCAAACTTTGCACCTTTTTTGTGTCCTGCCCTTTTTTTCCAGTGGAGGGGATTTCATCAGGAAAATGCTGCCCTGGTACAATACGGGGGCCAGTACTAGAAGTACTGGGGCCCTCTGCCTGCTGGTTCCCAAATATTAGGCCCTTTATGACTTCCTCTTGAAAGTGCATAAATGTCCCCCTCTGGCCGGTAGAACGGAATAGCACGTAAGCGTTATACAGTGCCATCTGGATGATATACACGGTCAGCTTCTTGTACCAGATTTTTGTTTTCCGCAGGGCACTGTACGGCTTCAGTACCTGATCTGAAAGATCCACTCCGCCCATGTACCTATTGTAATCCAGGATACAATTAGGTTTTGAGGTGTGGGTACTGGTACCTCGTACAGGGACGGAGGTGGTACTGTCTCCGTGAATTGTTGTCAGTATAAGGACATCCCTCTTGTCCTTATATTTGACCAACAACATATTTTCGGTGCATATTCCCCTGCTTTCACCCCTTCTCATTACTTGGGCAATGTGCGTTTTTGGGAGGCCTCTTTGGTTCTTGCGCACAGTACCGCAAGCTGCTGTACCTCTTGAACCAAGGGCCTTAAACAGGGGGATGCTAGTGTAAAAGTTATCCACATAGAGGTGATAACCTTTATCCAGGAAGGGGTGCACTAAATCCCAGACAATTTTTCCACTAACACCTACGAGGGAGGGGGGGCATTCTGGCGGTTCAATTCTTGAATCCTTCCCTTCATATACCCTAAACCTGTGGGTGTACCCTGAGGTGCTTTCACATAGCTTATACATTTTTATGCCATACCTTGCCCTCTTACTGGGAAGGTACTGGCGGAATTTAACCCTTCCTTTAAAATGTATAAGGGACTCGTCTATGCAAATGAATTTATCTGGGATGTACATGTCTTCAAATTTGGCACTGAAATGATCAATGACCGGCCTGACTTTGAATAGCCGGTCAAAGGTGGGATCATCTCTGGGTGGGCACTGTGCATTATCGTTGTAATGCAAAAATTTAAGGATCGTCTCAAATCGAGCCCGGGGCATGGCCATACGGTAAAATGGGGTGCTGTACAGAACATCTGTACTCCAATATTGCCTAATTTCTGGCTTTTTTACTATGCCCATATGAAACACCAGACCCCAAAACGTCATCATCTCTACTGCATCTACAGGGGTCCACCTAGCAAATGATGACGTGGGGTTTTGGGCAATAAACTGCTGGGCATATAAATTAGTTTGGTCCACCATTAAATTTATAAAATCATCAGAGAAAAATAATTTGAAAAAGTCAATTTCTCTGAGACCTGTGGAATCAAATTGGATTCCTAGCATGGCCAAAAACTCAGGAACCTGGGGCTCAAAATTGTCTGGTGGTGGGGTCCATACGAGATCAATTATTGGGGGGGGGGGTCTCAGCTGCTCTACGGGGGCGTCTTTGAGGGGGTCCCTCATCACCAGAGGAGGAAGAGGAGCTTAAGGCGAATCCTTCAAATTCCCCGCTTGCATCACTGGCTGTGTCAGAGTCAGAAGCAAGCATGGCATATGCCTCCTCCGCTGAATACATTCTTCTGGATGACTGGGATGACATTTGGGATGACATTTGGGATGCCATTTTTATTTTTGTGTTACTGGTAGTGAAATGTTTCAACACGTGTATAGTGTAGGGGGGGGGGTACAAACTTTATTTCAACCCGGGGGGTATGTAGTGTGTAGTGTGTATGTAGTGCAGAAAAAAAAATACTTTATACAAAAAAAAAAATTTGAAGGGGTTAAAAAAAAAAAAAAATTGAAGGGGTTAAAAAAAAAATTGAAGGGGTTAAAAAAAAAAAATTGAGGGGGTTAAAAAAAAAAAAAAAAGGTCCTGCGCCAAAAATTGAGCACAGATGTTGGTCAGTAACGTCCGTCACTGAACAGCGCTCAAAGGCAACAGGAATTTGATCAAAAAAAAAAAAAAAAATAGATCAACCCTGTGCCGAAAAAGATGATCAGTGATGTACGTCACTGATCAGCGCACAGCGGCCACAGGACACCCACAAAATCACAGTGTGTGTAAAAAAAAAATTAAAAAAAGACCCCACAGCACACACAAAAAAAAAAAAGGTGATCAGTGATGCGACACTGATTACCAGTGAGGGGCAGCAGGTGCACAACCTTTGGTGCAACTGACAGTGCAACTGGCAGGTATATATAAAAAAAAAAAAACTTTTGCACCCCCAAAAAGTTGCTGATCACCTCAGATATAGTGATCAGCACAAAAGGCGGGGGCAGCAGACACAAAATTTAGCATTCTCTATCACTCTCTGTCACTATCTCTCTCTATCTCTCTATCTCTCACTATCTAACACTCTATGACACTGCAGCAGCAGCAGTGACAGGTATATATATAATAACCCCTGAGGAAGTCCCATTATAAGGAGAAAAGGGACGAAACCGGTTGGGTAAACTACCTCTCCATCCCCTACTGGCATCAATACCAGATAAGCTACAAATTCTTTTACCTATGTACGGGTTCACTTGTTACTGTTTTTATGTATTTTTAAACCGCTATATGTTGTTTTTTGAATAAATGTACTTTTTACAAAAGCAATATCACGCTATGAGTTCTTCCCTCTCTGGGAGACTTTTTTGATTTTAAGGCTCTTGGAGAACACTCGCTGGAAACAATACCAGGACCGAGATACTCCGAGTGTGAGTCTGACTTTTAAGAAAGTTAATCTATTTTTCTCACAAGGTGATTCACACGTGTATTTTTTGTATACACCACAAGGTGGCGTAGTTCACCTAACTATTTTTCTCATACACAAAGCACTCATGAGAAAAACTTTTTTCAAAGTCACTAAATAAGCACTTATATTAATAAATCCTTCCTGCCACTTTTCCCATGTCCGGAATGGTCCACTGAGACGTGCCGACAGGAGAAAAGGTGAAGGAGTGACATCGTCTGATTGAAAGACATTGCTACATGCGAGCACCCACCTACTTGCTGGTACGCATATATCAATGTTTGAGATGCATTACTGTATCACGAATTGTGTAAAAACACTGAAGGCGCAGAGGTCATACCATTTCGCTACAGGTATATATATATATATATAAAAAAAAACCTGCGCCCCCAAAAAGTTGCTGATCAGTTAATTTATACTGATCAGCACAAAAGGGGGGGCAGCAGTCAGTTATATAAAAAATATATAGCACAATCTGTCACTATCTCTATCTCTCTCTCTCTATCTCTCTCTATCTCTCTATCTATAACTATCACACTGCAGCAGCACAAAATATAGCACTCTCTGTCACTAGGCCTCTCTATCTCTCTCTCTCTATCTCTCTCTATATCTCTCTATCTCTCTCTATCTCTCTCTATCTCTCTCTCTCTATGTCTCTATCTATAACTATATCACACTGCAGCAGCACAAAATATAGCACTCTCTGACACTATCTCTCTCTATCTCTCTCTATCTAATGCTATTACACTGCAGCAGCACAAGTTCACAACACAGGAAGTCATAGGTAACAGGATCCAGGAAGCATCCAGCACACTACAAGCAGTGATGAAGCAGTGATCAGGCAAGGTATTTGCAAGGATCAGGTAAGTATTTGGCAAGGTTCAGGTCAGTATACTGCGGCAGCTAGGCACGGTGACCGCACTGCACGCAATTCCAGACCGGAATGGCGTCTGCAGTGCAGTCACCGTTAGTTTAAATCCCCCTCCTTGGCTGTGATTGGTCCGTCGGTCCGACGAACCAATCACGGCCTTTGGGGGCGGGCGGGGTGAGGTGGGGTGACACCAGTGTCACCCTTACACCCCGCGGTGATTGGTGCTGTACTTTACAGCACCAATCACCTCCGATCGCGTGTCACCGGCGAACGTTATTCGCCGGTGACACAGAAAACGCTGTAATTGGCTGTTCACACTGAACAGCCAATCACAGCGATCGCCGACGGGGGGGCGGCATCGCAGCCCCCCCTGGGCATGCACGGACATGTCTGCTGTCAGGGACAGCAGACATGTTGAAACTGTCACCGCGTCTATAGACGGTTGACAATTAGTAGTCTACCCAGTGACTGTCATCCTAGACATTGTCTATCATCTATACTGTAACATCAGGGAATGTATTAGGCCATTACTGTAGCTCTGTAGGTCATAGGACTGTAGGGTATAAGTAGAAGAATATTTTGAATAAAGTAACTTTTATATCTGTGAAATCTGCTCATTTCTATATTCTCAACTTAATAAATACCTGTGCAGCTTCTAAAGATGTTTTAATAAAATATATAATGAGAAGGGGGGGGGGGGTCTGGGCTTGCTGGTGAGGTATAGTCATGCACACTCAGAAAATACCTGGATAGGAATATACAGATGGAGCCGGCTCCATCTTTGCAGTGGATGGTGATTCTACCGCCATCCACCGTCAGCGGCCAGCTACCGCCAGGGGAGCTTGCGGACGAGACACTTGCGTGCCCCATGGTGACGGAGCTTGGTGGGGGTCCCTGCTGCTTCCCCTGCCGTCACCACTGGTCCCCCTTGCCGCCCCAACCCCTCCCCAGAACTGGGCAGAGTCTCCCTGAAGCGGGGATGGGCAGGGAGACACTGTCCAGCCGCCGTGGTCTGCCATGATACTGGGACGTGCGTGCACATGAGACGCACGCGCGTCCCAGTCTCTATCGCCGGCGCTCACCAGATGCCTTTCACTGCCATCTCCATCTGTATATGTATATGGTAGGGTACAGTGGCAGCCCCAGAGGGGGGCGGCAGCACAGATGAAAATTCAAATAGAAGAGCTTCTCTGTGTCTGGCTGAGGGGGAGCTGAAGCTGCCGACATCTCTGGCTGTGCGGTGACCACACTAGAGACTGGTGACTGCAGCCAGAGGGCTGGTAAGTCACATGGCATGTCCACTGAAGGATGTCTTTTTTAGAGACATCCTTCATTCCTGTGCTGATCGAACTTAGCAGCGCCCCCTAGTGGCCAGCACTTATACGCAGCTGCTTTAACGTAGCTCCGACCCTGCAGACACTAGAGGTATGGCAGTACCTCTAGTGTCTGTCTCCTCCAGGGCGGAGGCCATTTTGTGAGGGGCCGTCGCCTTACAGAAGGCTGTTTGCGCTGCGGCTGGACCCGGAGGAGGCGGTGGCTGCGGCAACATGCACACATCCGGCCCAGCCCCAGCCAGCAGATACCGGCCCGGGGGGCATGTGGCACCCTGCCACCCGGCCCAGCCCGCCCCTGCCTGGGTTCCTATGGATTGTGGGTTCAGGGTAGGCAGCTTGTGGTGCGGGTGCCAGACAGTAGATGTCACTGACACTGTCTGCTCGCTTATTGGAGTATTAACACCCCAGGACAAGGATATAATTAATTCAATAAAGAGCATTTAGACCCTTACTTGCCATAGTTTACAGCTCATGATATTATGTGATTACTAAATCTGTGTTATTTTGTTGGTACAAGAATTACCATTCAGTAGGGTTCTAGACAGCACCGGGGATGATTTGTTTATTGTATACAGGCTACACCACGAATAAAGGAGTGCCTGGCCATAGGCCCTTATTCAGATCTGTCAGAGTAGGGTGGGAGTTCTCAGTGGTAACAAATCATAACCCCAAGAGTTTTCTACAACGCACTGAGGAGACAGTTGCTGAGATGGAGCTCAGCCCTACAACTGTACAACTTCTCTATGTCTCACAAAAAGATCATGGAAAGGTGGATGGGCCTGTCCTGTCATTAGTAACCAGACCCAGTGCCACCTAAAACCTGTAGACCAGCCCTTACCATTACACGGGATACCAGGAACATGGACTACAAGGAGGGGGAAGAATGTGAAGGAATAGCATTGGTGGTAAGTGTCTTTTTGGGCATCTTATTCTCCACAGCAATTAATGTACATTTGACCCATCTCCCTCTGGCTTATGTCAATATTCCATGAGTGTGTGTATTCCCAGGACTCCAACTATGGCATTACCCTGTATACTATATGCTGTAATCTTACTCTGGTACATGCAGTTGTGTAGTGACCTGGTTCATTGTGCTGGCATGGTGCTGGGTTATATTAGGGGCATGCCAGTGTGTGTATGAGGTCACCTGGTATGTACAGTACATAGAAGATATCAGTGGAATTTTTGCGGTGTCCAGCTGTTATCCTTATATGGTCACATAGGAAGTATCCAGGAGGAAAATATTACATCTCACCAAAAGTCCACCTTCACAGGGGATACTCAGAACTAAATCTAATTACCGGGTCATTCTTCCCACCATCTGCCCCTCTTTGTTGCTCTCTGTACTGTAACAGACATTGTGGAGCCTAGCACAGAAGGTGGGCAGCAGAAGGGGGAAAGCTGTGGTAGGTATGAGCATGGGCGCCGGAACGGGGGGGGGGGGCGAGGGGGCAGCTTGAACCCCCCCAAAATTACTGAGGCGCTAAAGTACCGTTGTCTGGGGGCGCTGTCAGGGCCAGCGACAGGGGGGTCAAGGGGGACATGTGTGACGGGCCCCGGCGATCTGAAGGGCCCCAGAGCCTGGCCGGGGCCCGTCTGGGTCTTGATGTGTGTGTGAGGTCTTTTCTACACTCACACATATCCTGCAGTGCTATGCGCGCTGGCGCCGCTGCGCCGGGTCTCTCCATCCGTCCTCCCTGTCAGACTCAGTCCCCTCCCTGCCGGCCGCCCTGCCGAGCGGTGTTTGATTGACACTTACAGTGTCCGACGCCACGGCCGCCCGCCCCCTGCTGCTTCAGCGACGAGCGTCGCATGGGCATGGCATCCAGCATCCAGGTCCCCAGCGCGCTCCAACCCCATCCTGCTGCGGCCAGCGTGTCTGCCCTGCTGTGTATGGGAGGGATCCAGGCAGCAAAACAAAAAAAGTAAGTTGAGGAGATCTCTAAACTTGCTCACAATTTGAGTTAATGTACATTGGGGATGTATTAAGTTATGGGGAGTGTGTGAACAATTGATGTTCTGGGCATATGAGTGGTGTGGGGACATGTTCTGGGCAAATGAGGGTTATAGGGACATGTGCTGGACATATGAGGGATGTGGGGACATGTGCTGGACATATGAGGGATGTAGGGGCATGTGCTGGGCATATGAGGGATGTAGGGGCATGTGCTGGGCATATGAGGGATGTAGGGGCATGTGCTGGGCATATGAGGGATGTAGGGGCATGTGCTGGGCATATGAGGGATGTGGGGGCATGTGCTGGACATATGAGGGATGTGGGGACATGTGCTGGACAAATGTTATTTTGTTACTAATAAAACTATAGTGTTTTTCTGTTACTCTATTACTATTGATGAAAACATATTTCATTAACTATCAGGGGGTAACATATAGCAATTTAGGGGGCGCCAAAATGAGATTATATCTTGCCCCCCCCAACCTAAAAACGTTCCAGCGCCACTGGGTAGGAGTGAAAGACTTGATACCTGAACCCACCAATCAGGTACACCTCCACCAGGTGAGCATAGCATTATGGGAATTCAGAGGGTTTCAAAGAAGCTCTCTGATGTTTGCTAAGCGGGATTGCTCTGCTCACTTATTTAGTGGAACGCATCAACCAACCTGTCTGGAAATCTTATTGCATCCTGTGGATTACCTGTGTAATTGTGTAATTATTTTGGAACTACATCTGCTACAAGGACTGCCACCATCAGGCTCTTACCTACCTGTTTTTTTTATGTGCTACATGTATCTCTGTGTCCAGTGTATTACCTACGTTTTGTGCATTGAAAAATAAACCAGCACTTTGGTTTCATCAGCACGGTGTGTGGGTGATTGAAAGAACCCTATATCCTCACACAGTACATTGTAGTAAGAACTTTAGATGGGAGACTGTTGTAGGGTCCTGTAGGGTAGTAAATATCTGGAGAGAAATGGCCCTTCACTGCAGGCAGTAAGCACTCAGTACAATTGGGCAAAGTTCTAAAATGATTTTATTGCTTAAAATAAATAATATAATGTACAATATTAAAATGACAAATGTAAGCACAATTGCAAACCAATGTGTCTGTTGGCCTTGCTTTGTGTTTAGCATTGTAGCCCCAGCCCACACATGACAGGCAGCCCATGGCATAGGAGGTATACAGTACTGCATTGTTTACATTCATCCTGTTATTCCATCTTTACAGTTTAAAGTATTAATGTTGTACAGTCAAATCTTTATTACAACATTGGAAAAACATACATTGCTAAACATACTGTATGAGAAATACACACTATTATAACTTTGAAAACTAAACTGTTCACACATTACACGTAAATACAGTTGGACTGTTTTCAGTAATGTTCAATAGATCACACAATAGTCAGAAATGCAATTACACAGTAAAATTTTTAATAATTCATAGAATTTAATTGATTTGTAATACCCTGCGTGCAGTACAGTAGCACATACTGACGGCTTGACCATTTGTTTCAACTATAACAGGCAATAATTTATACAGACAATCTATATAATTATTACTGTCTTCGGGCTTCAATACATCTTTCCAAAATGTTCTGATACCATCCAGCAGCTGCTGTTTTGTTGTTGGCTTCACAACAATCCTGATGTATTCCTTCAATCTAGCCCACACCAATTCAATTGGATTCATGTCAGGAGATCTAAAGTAAACAATATATTAAAGTACGTAATTAATGTTTGTTAAAGAGGAGAAAAAATGGTACTTATTTTAAGATCGGGTGAAAAATCATGCGATGCGATGCGATGCTCCATAGGATTCAATGTTAACATGGTCCTGTTCATTTCCCCATTATCCAAGTGCTGCGCTCGCCACGCTATATAAAATCGACTCTATGCCCACTTGGATAGTGGGGAAATAAACAGGAACTTGTTAACATTGAATCGATGTGATTTTGCCGAAAAACGCGTTGAATCGCATCTGATTGTATGCCTTAAGGTAAGGCATACAATCACAAAATCGGGCGCCCAGATACTACATAATTACCGAAAAACCTTTCAAAACACAAAATACTTTAAAGTATTGTACTACTAATTTAGCCAATTAGAAAATATACTACAGTACTGTACCAGCATTACTTTTACGGTAATAAAGCAATACTCACTTTGGTGATGTGCGTTCCCAATTGATGCCTTTCTCTTCCATGAATTTGGCAGACTGTGTGGGATTGTTATCCAGGAATAGTCTGTGATGCGTTGGGTAATGTTTTTTAACGAATGGCACCATACATCCCTCTACTATTTTTTCTTGGAAGAATTGCTTATCCATGATCCCTAGAGAAATAAGAACATATTGTTTATTTAAAGGCACCTCATTATTTTCTTATTGTAATATAGAGTACAGAGTATTTATTTTTTCAAACACAGGCACAGAATCAAATACCATACTGTACCTTCAAACACTAACATGGGTCCAATTCCTAATCGTGATATGCCTCCAAATAGTTTAACCTTCAATGGATGCTTTCGACGTGGCTTTAATGAGATATCGTTACTTGAGAAGCTCTCAAGTGCAATAGAGGATGTACCTGTGAAAATTACATCCTGAAAATTTTCACCGCTCTCAATCCAACGACGTGCCTGGTCAATTCTTTTTTCTTTATTCCGGTCTTTAATCATTGGAGATATCCTGTCAACAGTACAAAAATGCAATTAAATACTATAAACAGCATTACATAATTAAATACAGTACAGTATACAGGAATAACTGTATGCTACAGTACAGTATGTACTATATTGCAGTGCATGTACTGTATATAGTACTGTATACATTAAAGTATACTGTATACAGTAAATATATCTATAGCACAATATTTTTAGATATCATTTATATAAAGTATTTCATTTACAGTGCAATTTATTTATACAGTATTGTATAAGAATTTTTACGATTCTTATTACTTTGTGAAATATTAACTGTGAAAAAGTGTGCATTACGGCATACAGTCTTTTACCTTGTAGCCCCATAGTTCCATCCAATTTTCCTACGCATTTTTCTAATGCTGGTGACTGATATGTCATAATTATACTCGGCACGGAAGATGTGTTTGATTTGTTGAGCAGTAAGTGCATTATTCTCACGAGATAATTCCTCCACAATTTTTTCCGCTCTCCTACAGTGCAGTTTGACAAATAAGAATTAATGAACAGCACAATGACTGAAAAGTAATGTTTTATGGTTTTCACTATACAGTATTAATACAGAAAAGGTTAATAGTACTCTGCTACATATTCAGTATTGTAAGCCAGCAAAAAATAATGTGCTGTACATTACAGATCTTACCATGAGCATTTTGGAGCAAATATATGAATTCTGGGCGTTGTTCTCTCGAAAGCATGATAGCGCACTGTTTCTAAACTGACTACAATCCCACCTTCTTTCAGCCAAGCCTGGATCTCTTTGGTAGTTTTATGTGCTTTTTTCATGTTAGCAATTATCTTGCTCATAGTTTTGTTGATAATTACAGGCATGATGATGTCCAATTATAGTTCCTGTGTGTAGAAAATACATTTATTAAAACTGTATTCTGGTTTTAGAAAAATAGACATATTTGCAATTCTGCTATAAAAATTACAGTACTGCCCTGAAGAAGAACTGCGAAGCGTACGCCGGCTGACCTGGCCGTGCGGACGTTCTCACAGTATTGCCTTTGTTGTTTGTGTGACTGTATTTTTAGTCCTTTTCAGGACTCTAATGTATTAGATAGCCTTATGACACTGAGAGCTAACCACTGTGTATCATACCAGCGGCGCTGAGTGTATCAACGGATGCACGCTGGCCGGCACCACAAGAACACGTCCCACATAGGGAGAGTCTGTGGGTAGCGATGGCACCGTTGTAGTGCTTATACAACATATGCCATTAGCCCACTCGTATACAGTACACCGGTAGCATCAGTCAGGCACATAGCCATATTGCTACTTGAGTGAATGGTACATACTACCTGTGCTACCTGTGGTGCTAACCAATCCTGCGGATAACTATCCAATTGTGTGTATATATTTATTCCATCCACACCATGAGATAATCTTATACCCTAGTAGGTACTCATGTAATAACACTAAGTTTGGTGTGTTAAAGGAATTATAGTTGGAGCTGCAGGACCTTATATACAGTCCACAACCCTTATCCTCAATAGACACCTACCTCCCCTAAAAACGAGATAATCTCAGAGAGGGAATAATAATTGTGTCAGGTAAATACTGATTAACAAGGCAAACTGATTGTAGAACCCACACAGGCCATTTTAACCTACACTGTATCCACTTGTATCTATGTTATATGTTCTTCGTCATATCTCGCAGAGTTTTAAACAAATAAACATTAAAAGGTATATTTTATGTCTTGTTATTATTATAAATGGTGCACCACCATATGACAACTCTCCTCTCCGTTCAAGTCAGTACTATACAGTATATTCCCAATGGATTTGAACTTATATTACATATAGTATAAGAAAACACAGTACTGTATAGTAGAGACAATAAATTAAGCAGAGCACAAGTATTTGAAAATCAATGAAAAAATTGATAATAGATTGGATGATCTTGAACAAAAATTGAATATAGCATCATAAGTATTAAAACCATAAGTATAAAATATAAAAAGAAAAAAGAAGAATAAAGGGCACCCCAAATAAATTCATAACATGCCGAAAGTCCGTTCCTATATTACCCCTAGGGATCTGTGCAACATGCGCACCAAAAACATCACCTAAGCGCGCTGTCACAATGAATGAGCTTGGCGCCATCTGTATCTAAATATTTAACTGGGAACCTAACAGAGACAGTAATCAGCCAGGCACTTTATCCATACGTTACCTGACACCTCCAGCCCCTTCTCCATGTACTTTCCTTCTCTTCCCAAACTGCCTACCTCCTTCTTCTAAATTTCCAATATTTATACCTTTATTCACTTTAATTATATAATTACTCATAAGTATTGAGTCTTATTGGCCAGTTTTGCCTTCAGTCATAACCCTGTCATTAATTCACCCATACTCTTGTTCACAGGAAACAACTGGCATGGTTGCCTCTACGGCCTTTGGCATGTGTACCCCTGTTATCTGGTTGTTTGCTTTTGGCAACAAAAGGCTGCTCTGGTCACTGTACTTTCAATATCAAATTCCTAATCTTATAAAACTAAAAACAACTTGTATAGAACATTCAGCCATTACAGTAATAGTTCAATACTTCTGCCATGTTAAGATAATTTTTACTTTAGTCATGGTGAAACAAAATGGATTCTGCGTGAGACAAACACCTGCGAATCAGGTCAAGGGGTAGTGAGGGGTCTGTACAACAAGCAATGTCTTCTGTATTATTAGGGCATTAAAGAAACAAATATAATATAACATAGATTTATTGATGAGTTGCTGGGTTAATATGTATGGTGACATATTTCTGTTTTATCACCTACCAGTAGCCTACTGTATATGGCAGAAATATGTTGTTACTCTGTGTCCAAAACACAGCATCTAATACATGCACCTTGTATATAATATGGACAACTAACTAATGTTTCAAAAACTATAGGCAGATGCCATCATGAGGAACATGGAACAGAACATCACACAATGAGCAAAACATTACATCTCCTAATTAAGTACCAACAATGACTTACCTGTGTAATGATATAGGAGTGATATACAATGCAGTGGAGTGCTGGAACACTACAGGTGATGTGGTGATAATATGATCTGGATGCCAGCAACAGTCCCAGGAATATGCTCTAGGGTATTTCCTGGTGATATGTTCTGTAGAGATGATCCAAGCAGCAGGTCTGTACAGGACGTAGCAGAGTCACAGTCTGGATAATTAGCAGCATCTGAGCCACAATTTATCCTGCCACATACAAAGAGAATCTTCCCGCCATAACTCAGCCCTCTGATTGGTTGTCCCATAAATGTGGGGTTTCTCTGATTATAAGGACAATAACCTGGAATTTCCCATGTGTCCCCTGCTGTTTTGGAGCCACATTGTCTAGCAGCATCCCCTCGGGAACACAGCCCGCCCCATTGTGTTACCAGTTACATAATTACCATAGTATTGTTACTGTAAACAAATTCACATACCGCAGGGACAAGCAGGGTTAATTGATTAAGGCCAATACATACAATACCATAATTACCATATAATTAGGTGTACAAAGACTTATGGACAATAGCCTAGAATTTCCCATATATCCCCTGCTGTTATAGAGCCAGTGTCTGATATAATACCCTCTGGAACAAAGCCATAGTTGCTGATATTACCCATATTCCCTGTCTATTCATAGTCTTATGATCTGGCCTCCAAATCTTAATCGTATGACAAGTGACCTTACTCACACAGAGTGTTTATAGTATGATATATAAATTACCATTATTTGTTATTATTGTAACTATTATAGTAAAACAGATTGTTAACAGTGATCTGGGATTGATAGATAGACAAATAAATACATGTATACTCAGGAATAATAATAACCACAACAACAATAATCACAATAATAATAATAATAATAATAATAATAATAATAATAATAATAATAACAATAATATAGATTTAAGACCCTCCTCTAAGATTAAATAGCACTTGTTCCTAATTTGGTGTGGGGGGGAAATGTAATAAAAATACCTGGGTTGTCCACCCTTATTTCATTGCAAACAATGGACTATACGAGCCAGGAGCAGGAGAACTGTGGAATGGAGACCTGCTGCAGTGTGTGATTTCCCTGACCATCATTGCACCAACTGTAGCTAGTTGTCACCAAGACAGATTTCCCTGGAGAGTGGATCCCATAATTATTATTGTTTAAAATGGGAAGGGGTCTCCAGCCCCTGGCTTTATAAGAAGTCAGAATAACTGACGTTGAGGCTTATCTAACCATCTGTATTGTCTGTAACCTGCCTGCCCTCAGATACTTCAACATCCCCCATTACCAAATCCTCAGCTCTGCTACCTCCAAACTACTTTCCCTCATACTCTCCTTTGGGGGATTCTAATGTTCATCCTCCCCCACCCACAGTCATGGTCATTTACTGATCCTCATCTTCTCCCATTCCTGTAACATTTATTATTTCTCCAACTCTACTTTTTTTCTTTTTTCTTCTCCAAAAAATAGAATCTATCAAGCAGAAAATCTGCTCCACAATACCCCTCTCCCCTTCTCCTCTCAGTCCCCCATTCTTAATCTCAAACTCCCCCTCTTTGTATTATTTTGTCCCTTACACCCTCTATATGCCCACTTGATCCCATTTTCCCTCAACTCTCATATGGTACTTAGAGACTCATAGACGACAGCGATCGACTGCCATCTAAAATATATATAGTGATAAAGAGTCTCCACAACTTGGTAATAATTTAGAGATACTCCACACTACTAAAGGGATATATTCAATACTGATTCCCATCTCTTTCGCGATGCAGCTACAGAGCCAATAAGTCATTTGACAATAAACTAAATACACATTGAAGACGGACAGCTCTATTTTAATAATTTTGATCACTTTAATGCACAATTTCTTTTACACCATTTTAATATTTCGCAGTTCTTAACAGAAAAAATAAAAGTTAAGTTTTAATCTAATTTTCTTGGGACACTTCGAAACAATACATAGAATACAAGCTGATTATACCGGAATATGTCAGCCTAGAGTGCCCCTTGTAGGAATTCTTTTTCTTTCTTTGCTTGTAAACCTCTCTATAGAAACAGAAGTTTCATCTGTGAAAAGGACATCATTAAATTTTTCACCACTGTCAATCCACTGTTGAGCTTGTACAACTCTCTTTTCTTTATTAACATCTCTTATCATGGGATGTATTCTGTGGAAAGAAAAACGAGGACAATGGAGACAGTAAAATGGTTATGACTTGCGTTATACTGTAACTGAAAAAAATTAAGGTTAATGTACAGTATTTTACAGTACCTCGTCTGACTCCATCCCATTTTTCTTCGCATCCGTTTGACACTGGAAACTGAGATGTCCAGATTATATTCCGAATGAAGAATGTTTCTTATCTGTCCAGCAGTATGCGCATCATCACCACCAGTTAATTCTTCTACAATCTTTTGGACTTTCCTGTAATATAACACAAAAATGATTGTACATCATATAGCAGGCATGTCCAAACTGTGGACCTCCAGCTGTTGTGAAACTACACATCCCAGCATGCCTTGTCATAATTTTAGCATTCTCTAATAGCAAACCGGTGGCACGGCATGATGGCATTTGTAGTTTCACAACGGCTGGAGGGCCATAGTTTGAATGTGCATGGTACAGTACCATATACAGTAGTACTGTAATTATAGAATCTGATAAGATACAGTACTGTACTTACAATGTGCAGTGAGAAGGAGTTCTGTATCTGGGGCGCATCCTCATAGAAGCATGATTGCGCACAGTCTGTAAATTAACTTCAGTACCACTTTCTTTCAGCCAAGCCTGGATCTGTCGTGTTGTCTTGTTTTCTTGCTTCATCTTGGCGATTATCTGGCTCATAGATTTGCTGATTTTCGGCGGCATGTTTAATGGCAGGAACTGTGGAGACAAGATACAGTAATGTATCGTAAATACTGACCAGTAATGTAATTTATTGTACTACAGTACATTACCTATTTTTCAATACAGTATACAACAGTGTACTACAGTACAGTACAAAACTGTGTACAGTATTATGGATAAATACTCATGTCACCTGCAGGCTTGTTAGAAGACACAATGGCCACCAAGCGGGCATGTTGTTACTTTTAAAAATGACAGTATACAGTACAGTAAGTGCAAAATAATGCTGTACATTTTTTAAGAACCAAATTGACCGCTGCCTAGGAAGAGACAGAAGTCTCCGCTTGGTGGCCATTTTGTCACTGAACTACAGTATTTTACCCAAAGAGCAAGATATTTTTAGGAGGCAAAAGACTTTGCTGAAAATATTTCATATACAGTAAAAGGCAATTTACATAATGGGCGGGGTTTGAATTACAAGGGTGGCAGCAGCGGCCATTTTATTCAGTACATTCCTGTTCTTGGTGCCTGATTAAGAACTGATTGCTGGGCTGCCTATATTCGGAGCCTAGAAATCAGGTAAACTTGACCCGCGCCGCCCTGGCCAGGCAAAATCCCACCCATGTGCATGGCAAACATTTACTGTAATTTTCAGCTGTGCACATAGGGAGAAATCTATTGATTTTGCACCAGTAATGTAATGTATATGTTACGCACCATAAAAAAATATACATTTGGGGGGCAGTGGCGGGGGTAACATAGACATTGCTGGCTTCTGAAAAATGTAAGGAATAGCTTTGTGGGACAGGGGACTATGCACACCGTAATGCCCATTGCACATATGCCACACACCGTAATGCCCATTACATACAGTATACAGTAATGCCCCCTAAAGTGCCGCTTAACCTACAGTAAATGGACTGTGCCAGCAATGTAGTGTATATACTGTACTGTATTATTGGCATACTGTATAAGGATTGTTTGTGTTACCGCCATAATTTACATTGGCAGGCAGTGGCGGCGGTATAGCATACATTGCTGGCCTGCGCCAGCAATATATGCGTTACTGCCATAATTTACATCGGCGGGCAGTGGTGATGGTAACGCATACATTGCTTGCCTTCGGCAACAATGTATGAATTACCGCCATAATATACATTGGCGGGCAGTATCGGCAGTAATGCATAAATTGCTGGCCTTCTGCAGCAATTTACCATATGCGTTACCGCCATAACACAATATACATTGGCGGGCAGTGGTGGTGGTAACGCATACATTGCTGGCCTGCCACAGCAATGTATGCGTTGCCGCCATATCATATGCAGACTTTTTATATTCTATTTACTGTAGGATATAATTTTATACTGTACACATTGGTGGCAGTGGCTACTCACTTAACAAAGTGATTTTTTTTATTTTGCCATTTATTTTTACATTGTTGGCAGTGGACAGTATGGACATGTGGTCGAGATGAAGTTAGCTTGCGAGGGGGGGGGGGGGCCCAACACACAGATGACGGTCACTTTGCTGCTGCGGCAGGTGAGTCGACTGGCTGGTGGACGGGCAGGCGGGAGTGAGGTCGGGGATGGACGGTGGACGGTAATGTGTGGATTCTCCCTGCTCGTGACAACACAGAGCAGGGGGAAGGACCAGGGCGCGGGAGAAGGGGAGGCATGGGGGTGGTCCGCGGGCTGAAGGTGTATGATCTTTCAGTGTACACACATGAACACGCATGGATGAAAAATCATCCATCATCACTGGCATGCTGGTCAAACCAGCATGCCAGTCTCCCATCCCATGATGAGCTAGTCTCCCATCAGTGGCCCATACACACTTGGCGATTTTCCCAAAACGAGCAATTTTCAGAAGAAAATCGTCTAGTGCAGTGGTCGCCAACCCGTCGCTCGCGAGCTACCGGTAGCTCGCGGAAGCGAATTGGGTGGCTCGACCACTGCCGCCCGCCTGCCCGTTCTAACTCCCTCCCGTCCGTGTAATCCACCGCCGCCGCTAGGGTAGGAGAGCGCATTGCGCGTCTCTCCTTCCCCCTCAGTGTGTAGCCCTGTGACTGGGCTGCCATCAGCCAATCAGAGCTCGAGGGCCGGCAGCCAATCAGGAGCCGGCCCGCGAGCTCTGATTTACTGACGAACGGCCCAGTCACAGGGAACGGAAGCGGCACTGAGCAGCACTGCAGCAAGCCAGCAACCGGGACCTAGTCCTCCGTGAACCACATCCCCCTCTGTGCTCCTGCAGCCCGGCCACCGCGCAGTCGGTTCCGGAACCCCGGCCTATGCCAGCAGCGTCTCACTGTCTGCTGCTGCTAATCTCCAAGAGCTGCTGCTGCTGCGGTCACAGCGCTGCCTCCAGTACGCTGACCCACAGTGCGGCTCGAGTGGCAGCGGCCAGTACTGCGAGACCGAGCCAGCCGGGCACCACTATCTCATCCTGTACCCCTGTATAATGCCGCCCTACTGCACACACGTCACTTGTGTGCCATGTTATCATACCACAGTATCCTCCTATCACCCTCTCTATAACACCATCCTCACATCACATCACCCTCTGTATAACACCATCCTCCTATCACCCTCTATATAACACCATCCTCACATCACCCTCTCTATAACACCATCCTCACATCACCCTCTCTATAACACCATCCTCCTATCACGCTCTCTATAACACCATCCTCACATCACCCTCTCTATAACACCATCCTCCTATCACGCTCTCTATAACACCATCCTCACATCACCCTCTCTATAACACCATCCTCCTATCACCCTCTCTATAACACCATCCTCACATCACATCACCCTCTCTATAACACCATCCTCCTATCACCCTCTCTATAACACCATCCTCACATCACATCACCCTCTCTATAACACCATCCTCACGTCAACCCCTCTACAACACCATCCTCACGTCAACCCCTCTATAACACCACCCTCACATCACCAGTCACAGGGTAGGGAAGCGGCAGCACTGCAGCAAGCAATGGAGGACGGAGGAGCCAGCCAAGCACCGGACTCTCCTATCCCCGGCAGAAGAAGGAACAACAACAGTGAGTTCTGCTGCTGCTGGCACAGTGGGGGACATACCTGGCACAGTGGGGGCATATCTGGCACATAGGAGCATATGTGTATCTGGCACTATTGGGGACATATGTGTATCTGGTACTATTTGGGCATATGTATATCTGGAACAGCACTATTGGGGGCATATGTATATCACACACCCATTTCCCATGTGGCTACACCCATTTTTTTGCGCGCGCCTACGGCGCGCCCAACACAGTACGGCTTGTGGCATGAGTAATGTGTCAGGGGCATTAAAGTGTTTGTCATAATGTGTAAAGGGCATCATTTGGTTATTAGGCAGATTTTTTTTTTTTTTTTAAATGTTAGTAGCTCTTCGGGTGGTTTATTTTGCCACGAGTAGCTCACATACCAAAAAAGGTTGGAGACCACTGGTCTAGTGTGTATGGGCCTTAAAAGTAGCATGATGAATAATAATAAAAAAAAGGAAATACATGCACCTTGTATATAATATGGACAAGGCAACTAACTAATGTTTAAAAAAACTATGGGCAGATGCCATCATGAGGAACATGGAATGAGAAAAACATTACATCTTCTAATTAAGTACCAACAATGACTTACCTGTGTAATGATATAGAAGTGATATACAATGCAGTGGAGTGCTGGAACACTACAGGTAATGTGGTGATAATATGATCTGGATGCCAGCAACAGTCCCAGGAATATGCTCTAGGGTATTTCCTGGTGATATGTTCTGTAGAGATGATCCAAGCAGCAGGTTTGTACAGGACGTAGCAGAGTCACAGTCTGGATAACTAGCAGCATCTGAGCCACAATTTATCCTGCCACATACAAAGAGAATCTTCCCGCCATAACTCAGCCCTCTGATTGGTTGTCCCATAAATGTGGGGTTTCTCTGATTAATTAAGGACAATAACATGGTATTTCCCATATGCCTCCTGCTGTTTTGGAGCCACATTGTCTAGCAGCATCCCCTCGGGAACACAGCCCGCCCCATTGTGTTACCAGTTACATAATTACCATAGTATTGTTACTGTAAACACATTCACATACCGCAGGGACAAGCAGGGTTGATTGATTGAGGCCAATATATACAATAACCTAATTATCATATAATTAGGTGTGCAAAGACTTATGGGCAATAGCCTAGAATTTCCTGTATGTCCCCTGGTGTTATAGAGCCAGTGTCTGATATAATCCTCTCGGGAACATGGCCGTAGTTGTTGACATTATGATCTGGCCTCCAAATCTTAATCTTATTACAGGTTACATTTCTCACAAGGAGTGTTCATAGTATGATATATAAATGACCATTATTTGTTAAACATACACTATTAGAATAATAAAGATTATTAAAAATTATCTGGGATTGATGGGCGAATAAACATATGTATACTCAGTAATAATAATAATAATAATAATAATAATAATAATAATAATAATAATAATATAGATTTAAGAACCTCCTCTAAGATTAATAATCACTTGTGCCTAATTTGGTGTGGAAAAAAATGGAATAAAAATACCTGCGTTGTCCACCCTTCCAATATTTCTTTGTGAGCGATAGCCTTGAGCCAGGAGCAGGAGAACTGTGGAATGGAGACCTGCAGTGTGTGATTCCCCTGACCATCATTGCACCAGCTGTAGCCAGTTGGCACCAAGACTGGTTCCCCAGGAGGCTGGATCCCATATTTATTATTGTTTAAAATAGGAAAGGGTCTACAGCACCTGGTTTTATAATAAGTCAGAATAACTTGGATGTTGAGGCTTAACTCACCCTCTCTATTCTCTGTAACCTGCCTGCCCTCATACTCAGATACTTCAACATCCCCCTGAAAAATCCTCTGCTCTGCTACCTTTAAGCTACTTTCCCTCATACTCTCCTTTGGGGGATTCAGATGTTCATCCTCCTCAACCCACAGTCATGGTCATTTACTGATCATCATCTCCTGTTCCTGTAACATTTCTTAATTGTCAACCTAGACAATGACGACTCAGGAACCGTGTACCTTCCCTGTCTCCTATCACTGTAAGACATGTGCTTGACAATGGAGGCTATAACAGGCTCTGAACAGAGACTTATGGAAAAAATTTCAGACATCCAAACTGATGTGGCAAATATGAGACAGGACATTAAATTAGTTAAAGAACAACAAAAAGAGACAGAGTCCCGGGTCTCGCAAATAGAGGACGGTAATAACATAATAGTGGCGAAAGTGGATAAACTAAATGCCCAAATGAAAGAGATGAAAATCAAAATATCCGATCTCGAGGGGAGGAGTCGGAGGAATAATCTAAGGATAGTGGGATTGCCCGAGAAGGAGGAAGGAGGGGACACGATAAAATACATGGAGCAATGGTTACGTGAAAAATTCGAGGGTGAAACATTCTCTAAGTTCTTCTCAATAGAACGTGCACACAGAGTGCCCTTCAGACCTCTCCCTCCGGGGGCACCTCCGAGAACAATGATCATAAAGATGTTACATTACCAGGACCGCGATGCCATAATCAGAACGGCCAGAGTAAAAAGCCCAATATTGCATAATGGGGCTAAAATATCAATCTTCCCCGATTACCCAGCCGAGACACAGAAGGAGAGAGCGAGATATATAGAAATCAAAAGAAGATTAAGGGAAAAAGGACTTTCCTACTCCATGCTATATCCTGCAAAATTGAGGGTGGTGGCGGGGGGAGAAACAGTATTTTTCACAAACCCAAAGGATGCAGCAAGCTGGATCGATAAATGGGCTCCGGGAAAACATCAGCTGGAAGGCAGTGGGACAATGACTGATTAAAAAGTCACCAGGGGGCTCACCGCCCGTTGGTGGTCAGAAATAGTCTAGCCCCTAAGGGAAAAGAATATAGGGATTGGGATTAAGTATACTCAGCTTGGGAGAACTGGTATATAGGGTGGGGGGGAAGGGGGGAGGGGGGGGGGTGTTTTTGTATTTGTTTTTGTATCTGCTATATGTAATGTTTGTTATGAAAGCGTGGTCTTTGAAAAATGTGGAGGCTTAAACTGTGAAAAATTGGTTCATTATAAGGATAGTGGTAAGACACAGAAGTTGGGGAATCTATACCAAAGTGTAAGAAATGGTTAAAATTCTCGCATGGAATACACGAGGCTTAAACGATGGGGTTAAGCGATCTCTTGTAATGAACCAATTGAAAAATTATGGAGTAGATATTATGTGTCTATTCGAAACACATTTAGCTAAAAACAAGCTACAGGCCCTAAAAAAACCTTGGATAGGTCACGCATACCATGCACCCTTTACCTCAACGTCTAGGGGAGTATCGGTCTTAATCCGAAAATCAACAGCCTTTTCCTGCAATAGAGTGTTTAGTGATCCATATGGGTGTTATGTCTTTATAGATTGCCTGATTAACTCAGTACAAATGCTGATTCTAGCAGTATATGTGCCACCACCTTTTTCTTTCAAGGTCCTAAATAAGGCCATAGAATTTATGACCGCTTCACCAGATGTACCTGTATTGTGTCTTGGGGATTTCAATAATGTCCTGAACCCCCAGATAGACAGGCAGAACCGGGAGGGAACGGGAGGAGGTAGAAGTAATCAGGGATTCAACAGGTATATCGAAAACATTGGGTGGATCGATCCGTGGCGTCTGCGTAATCCAGATAATAAACAATTTTCATGTTTTTCAGCTTCGCATATAACCCTATCAAGGATAGATTTGATATTGGTATCCAGGGAGTTTGTCCCAAAGGTCCGCAAGATAGAGTACAAGGCCCGAGGTATATCGGACCATTCTCCGATATACATGGAATTTGACTCCGGCAGTGAACTGGGTCAGAGCTTTTGGAGGTTTAACCCCAATTGGCTGCACAAAATAGACCAAAATAACGATCTTGCGTCCCAATGGCGAGACTTCTGGGATATCAATGTGGGTTCAGTGGAGATCACTGTGGTATGGGACGCTTTGAAGGCTCACATCAGAGGTACGCTACGGAAAAGAATAGCTGAGGAAAAAAGGAAAAGTAGAGAGAGTATAGCTCATCTGGAAAAAAAGTATATTGAAAAAGAAAAAGAATATTGTTTAAATAATTCTGAGTTAGCATATACTGAGTGGCAGGAGGCTAAAGACAAATGGATGAAGGCCATTGAATTGGTTAACCAGATCATTATGAAACACAGAGCTAAGCTGAAATATCAAAATGAGGATCGTTCAGGGAAGTATCTGGCATATTTAGCGAAATGCGAAAAGCCCCCCAACACAATATTAAAAATAAAAAATCAGGCCAATAATATAGTCCATACATCCCATCAAATAGGAGAAGCTTTTGTAGACTACTTTAAAGATCTATATTCCAGTAAAATACAACACAACGGAGATAGTATAAAACATTTTCTTAATAAAATCAACCTCCCTAAACTAGATGATAATAGTAAAAACGAGCTGGAGGCTCCTTTGTTAATGGAGGAAATTATAGAGGCGATTAAATCGATGCCTTCAGGGAAAGCGCCAGGTCTTGATGGCCTACCAGTGGAGACGTATAAAAAATATTCTGAAACACTAGCACCCTTATTACTTCAAACACTTACTGAAGGGTTTAATAGGGGGACTATCCCAAAATCCATGACCGAAGCGAAAATAATATTGATCCCCAAACCAGGGAAGGACCCTGAGGAAATGGACTCGTACAGGCCTATTTCGCTTATTTCAGTTGAGGCAAAGGTAACTGCTAAAATCTTTGCAAATAGGTTAAATAAGTTTATTGCCAGGTTGATCCACCCCGACCAGACGGGATTTATGCCCGGTAAGGAGACTAGCATCAATATCCGAAGGCTTTTTTCGCATCTGCAGATAAAAGATTTAGAGGAGAACCAAGGAGCGGTGGTGTCTCTGGATGCGATAAAAGCCTTCGACGCAATAGAGTGGCCATATGTTGGTCCAAGAATTACCATTCAGTAGGGTTCTAGACAGCATCGGGGATGATTTGTTTATTGTATACAGGCTACACCACGAATAAAGGAGTGCCTGGCCATAGGCCCTTATTCAGATCTGTTGGAGTAGGGTGGGAGTTCTCAGTGGTAACAAATCATAACCCCAATAGTTTTCTACAACGTACTGAGGAGACAGTAGACAGTTGCTGAGATGGAGCTCAGCCCTACAACTGTACAACTTCTCTATGTCTCACAAAAAGATCATGGAAACGCGGATGGCCTGTCCCATCATTAGTAACCAGACCCAGTGCCACCTAACACCTGTAGACCGGCCCTTACCATTACACAGGATACCGGGAACATGGACTACAAGGAGGGGGAAGAATGTGAAGGAATAGCATTGGTGGTAAGTGTCTTTTGGGCATCTTATTCTTCACAGCAATTATTGTACATTTTACCCATGTCCCTCTGGCTTATGTCAATATTCCATGTGTGTGTGTCTGTGTGTGTGTGTGTGTTTGTATTCCCGGGACTCCAACTATGGCATTACCCTGTATACTACATGCTGTAATCTTACTCTGGTACATACAGGTGTGTAGTGACCTGGTTCATTCTGCTGGCATGGTGCTGGGTTATATTAGGGGCATGCCAGTGTGTGTATGAGGTCACCTGGTATGTACAGTACATAGAGGATATCAGTGGAATGCTTGCGGTGTCCATCTGTTATCCTTATATGGTCACACAGGAAGTATCCAGGAGGAAAATAACACACCTCACCAAAAGTCCACCTCCACAGGTGATACTCAGGACTTAATCTAATTACCGGGTCATTCTTCCCACCATCTGCCCCTCTTTGTTGCTCTCTGGACTGTAACAGACATTGTGGAGCCTAACACAGAAGGTGGGCAGCAGAAGGGGGAAAGCTGTGGTAGGTAGGAGTGAAAGACTTGATACCTGAACCCACCAATCAGGTAGCTGTACACCTCCACCAGGTGAGCATAGCATTATGGGAATTCAGAGGGTTTCAAAGAAGCTTGTGCAGGTCAGCTACTCATGTTAGTCTCTGATGTTTGCTAAGCGGGATTGCTCTGCTCACTTATTTAGTGGAACGCATCAACCAACCTGTCTGGAAATCTTATTGCATCCTGTGGATTACCTGTGTAATTGTGTAATTATTTTGGAACTACATCTGCTACAAGGACTGCCACCATCAGGCTCTTACCTACCTGTTGTTTATGTGCTACATGTATCTCTGTGTCCAGTGTATTACCTACGTTTTGTGCATTGAAAAATAAACCAGCACTTTGGTTTCATCAGCACGGTGTGTGGGTGATTGAAAGAACCCTATATCCTCACATTGTAGTAAGAACTTTAGATGGGAGACTGTTGTAGGGTCCTGTAGGGTAGTAAATATCTGGAGAGAAATGGCCCTTCACTGCAGGCAGTAAGCACTCAGTACAATTGGGCAAAGTTCTAAAATGATTTTATTGCTTAAAATAAATAATATAATGTACAATATTAAAATGACAAATGTAAGCACAATTGCAAACCAATGTGTCTGTTGGCCTTGCTTTGTGTTTAGCATTGTGGCCCCAGCCCACACATGACAGGCAGCCTATGGCATAGGAGGTATACAGTACTGCATTGTTTACATTCATCCTGTTATTCCATCTTTACAGTTTAAAGTATTAATGTTGTACAGTCAAATCTTTATTACAACATTGGAAAAACATACATTGCTAAACATACTGTATAAGAAATATACACTATTATAACTTTGAAAACTAAACTGTTCACACATTACACGTAAATACAGTTGGACTGTATTCAGTAATTTTCAATAGATTACACAATAGTCAGAAATGCAATTACACAGTAACATTTTTAATAATTCATAGAATTTAATTGATTTGTAATACCCTGCGTGCAGTACAGTAGCACATACTGACGGCTTGACCATTTGTTTCAACTATAACAGGCAATACTTTATACAGACAATTTATATAATTATTACTGTCTTCGGGTTTCAATACATCTTTCCAAAATGTTCTGATACCATCCACCAGCTGCTGTTTTGTTGTTGGCTTCACAACAATCCTGATGTATTCCTTCAATCTAGCCCACACCAATTCAATTGGATTCATGTCAGGGGATCTAAAGTAAACAATATATTAAAGTACGTAATTAATGTTTGTTACAGAGGAGAAAAAACGGTACTTATTTTAAGATCGGGTCGAAAAATCATGCGATGCGATGCTCCATAGGATTCAATGTTAACATGGTCCTGTTCATTTCCCCATTATCCAAGTGCTGCGCTCGCCACGCTATATAAAATCGACTCTATGCCCACTTGGATAGTGGGGAAATAAACAGGAACTTGTTAACATTGAATCGATGCATCGATGCGATTTTGCAGAAAAACCTGTTGAATCGCATCTGATTGTATGCCTTAAGGTAAGGCATACAATCACAAAATCGGGCGCCCAGATACTACATAATTACCGAAAAACCTTTCAAAACACAAAATACTTTAAAGTATTGTACTACTAATTTAGCCAATTAGAAAATATACTACAGTACTGTACCAGCATTACTTTTACGGTAATAAAGCAATACTCACTTTGGTGATGTGCGTTCCCAATTGATGCCTTTCTCTTCCATGAATTTGGCAGACTGTGTGGGATTGTTATCCAGGAATAGTCTGTGATGCGTTGGGTAATGTTTTTTAACGAATGGCACCATACATCCCTCTACTATTTTTTCTTGGAAGAATTGCTTATCCATGATCCCTAGAGAAATAAGAACATATTGTTTATTTAAAGGCACCTCATTATTTTCTTATTGTAATATAGAGTACAGAGTATTTTTTTTTTCAAACACAGGCACAGAATAAAATACCATACTGTACCTTCAAACACTAACATGGGTCCAGCTCCTAATCGTGATATGCCTCCCCATAGTTTAACCTTCAATGGATGCTTTCGACGTGGCTTTAATGAGATATCGTTACTTGAGAAGCTCTCAAGTGCAATAGAGGATGTACCCGTGAAAATTACATCCTGAAATTTTTCACCGCTCTCAATCCAACGACGTGCCTGGTCAATTCTTTTTTCTTTATTCCGGTCTTTAATCATTGGAGATATCCTGTCAACAGTACAAAAATGCAATTAAATACTATAAACAGCATTACATAATTAAATACAGTACAGTATACAGGAATAACTGTATGCTACAGTACAGTATGTACTATATTGCAGTGCATGTACTGTATATAGTACTGTATACATTAAAGTATACTGTATACAGTAAATATATCTATAGCACAGTATTTTTAGATATCATTTATATAAAGTATTTCATTTACAGTGCAATTTATTTATACAGTATTGTATAAGAATTTTTACGATTCTTATTACTTGGTGAAATATTAACTGTGAAAAAGTGTGCATTACGGCATACAGTCTTTTACCTTGTAGCCCCATAGTTCCATCCAATTTTCCTACGCATTTTTCTAATGCTGGTGACTGATATGTCATAATTATACTCGGCATGGAAGATGTTTTTGATTTGTTGAGCAGTAAGTGCATTATTCTCACGAGATAATTCCTCCACAATTTTTTCCACTCTCCTACAGTGCAGTTTGATAAATAAGAATTAATGAACAGCACAATGAATGAAAAGTAATGTTTTATGGTTTTCACTATTCAGTATTAATACAGAAAAGGTTAATAGTACTCTGCTACATATACAGAATTGTAAGCCAGCAAAAAATAATATGCTGTACAGTAAAGATCTTACCATGAGCATTTTGAAGCAAATATATGAATTCTGGGCGTTGTTCTCTCGAAAGCATGATAGCGCACTGTTTGTAAACTGACTACAATCCCACCTTCTTTCAGCCAAGCCTGGATCTCTTTGGTAGTTTTATGTGCTTTTTTCATGTTAGCAATTATCTTGCTCATAGTTTTGGTGATAATTACAGGCATGATGATGTCCAATTGTAGTTCCTGTGTGAAGAAAAAACATTTCTTAAAACTGTATTCTGGTTTTAAAAAAATAGACATATTTGCAATTCTGCTATAAAAATTACAGTACTATACAGTATATTTCCAATTGATTTGAACTTATATTACATATAGTATAAGAAAACACAGTACTGTATAGTAGAGAAAATAAATTAAGCAGCGCACAAGTATTTGAAAATCGATGAAAAAATTGATAATAGATTGGATGATCTTGAACAAAAATTGATTATAGCATCATAAGTATTAAAAGCATAAGTATAAAATATAAAAAGAAAAAAGAAGAATAAAGGGCACCCCAAATAAATTCATAACATGCCGAAAGTCCGTTCCTATATTACCCCTAGGGATCTGTGCAACATGCGCACCAAAAACCTCACCTAAGCGCACTGTCACAATGAATGAGCTTGGCGCCATCTGTATCTAAATATTTAACTGGGAACCTAACAGAGACAGTAATCAGCCAGGCACTTTATCCATACTTTACCTGACACCTCCAGCCCCTTCTCCATGTACTTTCCTTCTCTTCCCCAACTGCCTACCTCCTTCTTCTAAATTTCCAATATTTATACCTTTATTCACTTTAATTATATAATTACTCATAAGTATTGAGTCTTATTGGCCAGTTTTGCCTTCAGTCATAATCCTGTCATTAATTCACCCATACTCTTGTTCACAGGAAACAACTGGCATGGTTGCCTCTACGGCATTTGGCATGTGTACCCCTGTTATCTGGTTGTTTGCTTTTGGCAACAAAAGGCTGCTCTGGTCACTGTACTTTCAATATCACATTCCTAATCTTATAAAACTAAAAACAACTTGTATAGAACATTCAGCAATTACAGTAATAGTTCAATACTTCTGCCATGTTAAGATAATTTTTACTTTAGTCATGGTGAAACAAAATGGATTCTGCGTGAGACAAACACCTGCGAATCGGGTCAAGGGGTAGGCCTTATACGCACCCTTAGTGAGGGGTCTGTACAACAAGCAATGTCTTCTGTATTATTAGGGCATTAAAGAAACAAATATAATATAACATAGATTTATTCATGAGTTGCTGGGTTAATATGTATGGTGACATATTTCTGTTTTATCACCTACCAGTAGCCTACTGTATATGGCAGAAATATGTTGTTACTCTGTGTCCAAAACACAGCATCTAATACATGCACCTTGTATATAATATGGACAACTAACTAATGTTTCAAAAACTATAGGCAGATGCCATCATGAGGAACATGGAACATAATGTCACACAATGAGCAAAACATTACATCTCCTAATTAAGTACCAACAATGACTTACCTGTGTAATGATATAGGAGTGATATACAATGCAGTGGAGTGCTGGAACACTACAGGTGATGTGGTGATAATATGATCTGGATGCCAGCAACAGTCCCAGGAATATGCTCTAGGGTATTTCCTGGTGATATGTTCTGTAGAGATGATCCAAGCAGCAGGTCTGTACAGGACGTAGCAGAGTCACAGTCTGCATAACTAGCAGCATCTGAGCCACAATTTATCCTGCCACATACAAAGAGAATCTTCCCGCCATAACTCAGCCCTCTGATTGGTTGTCCCATAAATGTGGGGTTTCTCTGATTATAAGGACAATAACCTGGAATTTCCCATGTGTCCCCTGCTGTTTTGGAGCCACATTGTCTAGCTGCATCCCCTCGGGAACACAGCCCGCCCCATTGTGTTACCAGTTACATAATTACCATAGTATTGTTACTGTAAACACATTCACATACCGCTGGGACAAGCAGGGTTAATTGATTAAGGCCAATACATACAATACCATAATTACCATATAATTAGGTGTGCAAAGACTTATGGACAATAGCCTAGAATTTCCCATATATCCCCAGGTGTTATAGAGCCAGTGTCTGATATAATACCCTCTGGAACAAAGCCATAGTTGCTGACATTACCCATATTCCCTGTCTATTCGTAGTCTTATGATCTGGCCTCCAAATCTTAATCGTATGACAAGTGACCTACCTCACACAGAGTGTTCATAGTATGATATATAAATGACCATTATTTGTTATTATTGTTCCTATTATAGTAAAACGGATTGTTAACAGTGATCTGGGATTGATAGACAAATAAACACATGTATACTCAGTAATAATAATAACCACAACAACAATAATAATAATAATAATAATAATAATAATAATAATAATAATAATAATAATAATAATATAGATTTAAGACCCTCCTCTAAGATTAAATAGCACTTGTTCCTAATTTGGTGTGGGGGGGGAAATGTAATAAAAATACCTGGGTTGTCCACCCTTATTTCATTGCAAACAATGGACTATATGAGCCAGGAGCAGGAGAACTGTGGAATGGAGACCTGCAGTGTGTGATTTCCCTGACCATCATTGCACCAACTGTAGCTAGTTGTCACCAAGACAAATTCCCCAGGAGAGTGGATCCCATAATTATTATTGTTTAAAATGGGAAGGGGTCTACAGCCCCTGGCTTTATAAGAAGTCAGAATAACTGACGTTGAGGCTTATCTAACCATCTGTATTGTCTGTAACCTGCCTGCCCTCAGATACTTCAACATCCCCCATTACCAAATCCTCAGCTCTGCTACCTCCAAACTACGTTCCCTCATACTCTCCTTTGGGGGATTCTAATGTTCATCCTCCCCCCACCCACAGTCATGGTCATTTACTGATCCTCATCTTCTCCCATTCCTGTAACATTTATTATTTCTCCAACTCTACTTTTTCTTTTTTCTTCTCCAAAAAATAGAATCTATCAAGCAGAAAATCTGCTCCGCAATACCCCTCTCCCCTTCTCCTCTCAGTCCCCCATTCTTAATCTCAAACTCCCCCTCTTTGTATTATTTTGTCCCTTACACCCTCTATATGCCCACTTGATCCCATTTCCCCTCAACTCTCAACTATCATTAATTTGCTACCTAGGGTGGACCACTGTGGGTGAACAACATGTACCGTACTTTGCGCGGATACTTCAGTGTCAGTCATACTGCACCAAGCACTGTCCATACAGTACATATTCCTGGGTACTGTATAACCCTGGCTGTGACCAGGGCTACCATCAAAATTTGTGGGCCCCAGTACTGACAAAATAGGGCCCCAGAACCCCTTGTGGAAGCCCTGGTGTGTCTGTTGAGACCTCCCATGTCTGCAGCACTGGCTGCACTAAACGACCTCTACATGTATTGTATATTGTGAAATGATGACAAATTATACTTGATAGGCTCCAATACTAGGTCCCCTTTCTGTCTGGGCCCAGGACTGAAGTCCCTACAGTCCCCCCCCTGATTGCTTTCCTAGCTGTGGTAAATATTCCTGGAGATTTGATTGACTGTATTTTACAGTATGATTCAGTGGAGTAGGAGATACAGTACATTGCAGTATGATTCAGTGGAGTAGGAGATACAGTACATTGCTGTACGAACTGTAAATGGGAGACTATTGCAAGGTCCTGGAGAGTAGTAAATATTTGTGGAGAGAAATTACCCTCCACTGCATGCAGTAAGCACTCAGTACAATTGGGCAAAGTTCTTAAGTTATTTTATTGCATTCTACCATATTCAATACAAAATACTTTTACTTATACACAAGGCCATAAACCAAACTAACCCAACATACATCTCTTCTCTGATCCCTAAAAATCTACCAACTCAACATCTATGTTACTCACAAGATGTGCGTCTCTCATCCATACTCATTACTCGCTCCCATTCCGTTGCAGGACTTTCTCCAGGCTGCACCCATTTTGTGGAATCCTCCCCCACGCACAATAAGGCTCTTCTCCATTCTCTAAACCTACAAGCGTTCCCTGAAAACTCACCTCTTCAGGCAGCTTATCATATTCTAGAACCAGCCACTTAACCTTCATATACTGTTCCTATCCAATCACAACCCCACTGTACAGGCCACACAGACACACACATACTCTCTCTGTTTCACACTTTCCATTCTCCTGACCTCTGGCCAAATTGCTGGGTCACCGTACCATACAGAACACCAGGAACCTTTGCATTCTGGTGGACCTTATGCAATATATATCCTTATGTATTAATGTATATTTCCCTATAGATTGTAAGCTTGCGAGCAGGGCCCTCCTACCTTTGGACTGTCTGTAAATACCCAGAATTCTGTATCACTGGAATATGCTGCACTATATAAGAAACTGTTAATAAATAAGTAAGTCGCCCCATGTGTACGGGGCTGAAGAAGCTATTTCTGGGTAATTTCTTAATTGTGGTGACCCTCATGGGAACTTGTTACATGTAGGGTTTGCCACTGATGTTGCCGACTCTCAAAGTTGTAAATAAAAACTACTTGTTGGTGGCGTGTGAAAAAAAAATATTCTTACAGATATGTTTTTAGATACAGATAACTATTGTGAGGTTCCTGCTGGTATGCAGGACGGGACAATCTGCTGACTCTCTGCCTGGACAATAGGTGACTCCTAAACAAAAGGTCCCTTTGGTGACATAACAGGATGCCAGAGGCTGCTGTGATCTAATTAGAATACAAGGTGTTACCCTGCCAGGGTGTAATTAGCATTTCCCATTGTAGTAGTGACCGTAGGAATATTAACACCTCATTTACAAGACAAGGAGCTGGGCAGGAGGAGCTGCTGTGGTAAATGACTGTATACTAATGTTATGTGACCCCAATTTACATGTCACCTCTCAGTGTAAGAATTCCTGCAGGGCATCATGGGAATTACTGGGGAGAGATGGGGAGGAGTGACTATAAATAGGCTGTATCAGGCCACTGGGAGCTGATGGAGGAGCTGCTGGATCAGTTACTGGTTGGAGAGCTGGGAGGACGGAGGAGTAAGAGAGAGACAGAGGAAGGATCCCCAGAGTAAGGTAATTATATTATACATACGAATACACAAATTATGTTATTGTAAAAAATATATATAAATAAGTACACAATAAATGTAGGGGGGTAATCAATGTGCTGCCGCTATTCCCGATGTGGGAAATACCGGCGGCTCCCTACTCAATGCTGTCTTTAGCTACAACGTTGAATCGTATCATGGCAGAACGGGCCCGACTTCAGAAGCTGTGGGGCCCGTTCTACTGATAATAACCATGGATTGTCGTGATCCCGGCCACAAATCAACAGTCCACTGCCATTTTCCCGGCCACGTCACCTTTACGCTGATTGGCAGGCAGGACATTGAATCCCGTTGTGTCGTCCTCCTGTTGATCATAACGCAAACGGTCCAGGATCACGGCTGTCGGAAGGGATCGACAGCTGTGATCCTGGATTGAATACCCCCCATAGAGTGGCAATATAATAATGTGCCGAGCGCAGCGAGCCGTGTGATACATTTATACAGTGTCCATGCTGACATAGGTCATCATAGACACAAATAATGTAATTCAGGTCGACCATGTCCACCTAAAGCTTGTGTTGACTTTATGCCAGTGTCGACCTAGGGTATGTTGACCATTCTTAGGTGTGGACCTAGACACTGTTGACAATTAGTAGTGTCCCCAGTGACTGTCATCCTAGACATTGTCTATCATCTATACTGTAACATCAGGGAATGTATTAGGCCATTACTGTAGCTCTGTAGGTCATAGGACTGTAGGGTATAAGTAGAAGAATATTTTGAATAAAGTAACTTTTATATCTATGAAATCTGCTCATTTCTATATTCTCAACTTAATAAATACCTGTGCAGCTTCTAAAGATGTTTTTATAAAATATATAATGAGAAGGGGGGGGGGGGTCTGGGCTTGCTGGTGAGGTATAGTCATGCACACTCAGAAAATACCTGGATAGGAATATACAGATGGAGCCGGCTCCATCTTTGCAGTGGATGGTGATTCTACCGCCATCCACCGTCAGCGGCCGGCTACCGCCAGGGGAGCTTGCGGACGAGACACTTGCGTGCCCCATGGTGACGGAGCTTGGTGGGGGTCCCTGCTGCTTCCCCTGCCATCACCACTGGTCCCCCTTGCCGCCCCAACCCCTCCCCAGAACTGGGCAGAGTCTCCCTGAAGCGGGGATGGGCAGGGAGACACTGTCCAGCCGCCGTGGTCTGCCATGATACTGGGACATGCGTGCACATGAGACGCACGTGCGTCCCAGTCTCTATCGCCGGCGCTCGCCAGATGCCTTTCACTGCCATCTCCATCTGTATATGTATATGGTAGGGTACAGTGACAGCCCCAGAGGGGGGCGGCAGCACAGATGAAAATTCAAATAGAAGAGCCACAACCACTGTTACCTAACTGTCACTCAGTAAGTTTGGCATGGCTGTCCCTCCTCTGGGGCCCCCTCAGTGGGGTATAGGTGCCCATACACGGTACAATGGTGCTATGGAGTTCATCGCACTGTGTATGGGCACCTTATGTTATGCTGCTTGTGACAGCACATAGCATCTTTACCATGACTCTGATAGGTTGTGACCATGACATCGCAATATTGGTGCATGCCTGATCTCTGAGCAGCACTGAGCATTTATGTTTGTCCTGTAGTATATCTGAGCCTATAGGTATAACCTCAGTGATAGGCAGCCTCTCCTTGTATGCAGAATGTGACCACACAGTATAAGACTAACACTTACATTTCTCTCTCCTGCTGACAGGAATGGCTTCTGCTGATCTCAGACAGGAGCTGGACTGTTCCATCTGCCTGAGCATTTATACAGATCCTGTAACACTGACATGTGGACACAACTTCTGCCGGGCTTGTATTGATCGTGTGCTGGGTACACAGGAGGCGTCTGGAGCTTATACCTGTCCTGAATGCAGAGAGCAGTTCAATAAATGTCCTGAACTGATACGTAACACAACTCTGTGTAACATAGTCAGGAGATTCCCATCTACTCAACCAGCTGAGAATAATGTGATCTTCTGCACTTACTGTATGGACTGTGCAGTACCCGCTGCTAAATCCTGTGTGCATTGTGAGGCTCATCTGTGTGATAACCACCTGACAGTACACAACAAGGCAGCAGAACACATCTTATCAGATCCCACCACTGCCCTGAGTAACAGGAAATGTTCCGTCCATAATAAGGTGCTGGAGTATTACTGCCCTGAGGATGATGCCTGTATCTGTGTCTACTGTTCAGCTGGAGAACACAGGAAGCACCAGGTAGAATTGCTGGATGAGGCCTCTGACAAGAAGAAGGAGAAGCTGAGAGATGTTTTGCAGATATTGTGCACAAAGAGATCAGAGGCTGAGAACAGAGTCCAGAGTCTGCAGGAGCGCAGGAGAGGAGATCAAGGAAAAGCAGCGGGTGTAACAGAGACAGTTACTGCCCTGTTTAGAGACCTCAGGAGACAGCTGAATGACCTGGAGAAAAGAGTGCTGAGTGAGATCTCCAGGCAGGAAGAGAGTGTATCACTCTCACACTCTGACCTGATGCGGCAGCTGGAAATAAGGAAGAACGAGCTGTCCAGGAAGATCAGTCACATTGAGGAGCTGTGTGATGTGTCTGATCCAGTGACTGTCTTACAGGAACCAGACATAGGTTATTTGTGTGATGCTGAGAACAGAAAGAGGCGTCATACACAGGTCCATGGTGGAGGAGATCTGGATGTGGGTCTAATCTCAGGGACATTACACACTTTATCCGATATACTAAGAGGTATAAATACAGGGATCTATGTGCAGGAAGCAGCTGGCACTCTACTGGATGAAACCACAGGTAATACAGAATCTGATATAATAAGAGATATAAATACAAGAGTCCATGTGAAGGAAGCTACAGACATATTACTGGATGTAACCACTGCTGGAGATAAGATACATGTATCAGATGACCAGAAAACTGCATCCTTGTCACTTGTAATCCAGAAACGCAAAGTGACACCAGGCAGATTTGCGATTCCTCTGGTTATAAGCACCAGAGCGTTCTCCTCAGGGAAACATTACTGGGTAGTGGATGTCAATAAGTCACAGAACTGGGGGGTGGGGATGTGTTATCCCAGTATAGATAGGAGAGGACGTCAGGCATTCATTGGATATAGTAACAAATCCTGGTGTCTGTATAAGTATAAAAATAAGTATTTGGTGATGCATGACAGTAAAGTGGTCTGGTTACCTGACAATACTCCCTGTGACAAAGTGAGGGTATATCTGGACTGCGAGGAAGGACATCTGTCCTTCTATGTTTTGTGTGACCCGATCATACACTTACACACATTTACAGCCGTCTTTACGGAGCCCCTCCATGCTGCTTTACAATTTTTTGATGGGAGCATAACTATATCTGAGTAAGTTTCTATGGAAAATGTTCACATTAAATCTGCCAAGAGACTAGTGACATCACCAGGATGGGGGATCGAATAATGAAACATTTAGCCAACAGAATTATGTTGTGGGTGGAGTTACAGCTGAGTTTCGACTGTCTTGCACTTGCCGATTGGGGATTTATGTTAACTCAGTGAATAATGTGATTGGCTTCTTTTAGTTAGGATGAATGAAGGGGGTGTTATCTTTTTTAAGGCTCCACCTACTCCAGAGTCCCATCACTATGTCTTACAGAACACATTGATTATGCAGAGAAAGAGAATCATCCGTTAAAGCTGCCCTTTTTATAATGGAAGATTAAATGATATGTTGGGCCAGATGTAATGAAGTCTGTTTGTCAGTGGTGCGCGATGCTGTCCGATCTCAGTCTTTTTTTAAAGAGTCAGTCATTTTCAGTGCCCTTTAAAAAATATTTTGGCCGGCGAACTAGGACTTCATTACATGAAGCCCATTGAAAGTATCTGGCAATTCTAATTATAAAACAAAATACAAACATCTAAATTTAAGTAAGAACAAAGGCACAGTGTTTATAGTTAGGAGAAAGATGTTAATATAAAAAAGATCACATTTCATTGTGTGTTTATGTACTGTCTGCTATGTATTACTATATCTTATGTTTGCAATTTTACTAATAAAGAATTGAAAAACTTTCAAACACACAGTAATGTCCGACACCATGATGTACCACTGATAAATGGCACATATAAAAATCAACTATCAGTGAGAAATCACAGGCATATATACTGCCAATCAAAGGTGATACACATTTATCGGTTAACATCATTAGATAAATATTGGATCATATACGGTGGAAATCCTTCATCATTAAAGGGCAATCTAACCCAATATTCCATTGATCCATTCTACTGTATATCATAGGGACAGAGTAGCCATATGGTACTTAGAGACTCATAGACGACAGCTCTACAGAGATCGACTGCCATCTAAAATATATATAGTGATAAAGAGTCTCCACAACTTGGTAATCATTTAGAGATACTCCACACTACTAAAGGGATATATTCAATACTGATTCCCATCTCTTTCGCGATGCAGCTACAGAGCCAATAAGTCATTTGACAATAAACTAAATACACATTGAAGACGGACAGCTCTATTTTAATAATTTTGATCACTTTAATGCACAATTTCTTTCACACCATTTTAATATTTCGCAGTTCTTAACAGAAAAAATAAAAGTTAAGTTTTAATCTAATTTTCTTGGGACACTTCGAAACAATACATAGAATACAAGCTGATTATACCAGAATATGTCAGCCTAGAGTGCCCCTTGTAGGAATTATTTTTCTTTCTTTGCTTGTAAACCTCTCTATAGAAACAGACGTTTCATCTGTGAAAAGTACATCATTAAATTTTTCACCACTGTCAATCCACTGTTGAGCTTGTACAACTCTCTTTTCTTTATTAACATCTCTTATCATGGGATGTATTCTGTGGAAAGAAAAACAAGGACAATGGAGACAGTAAAATGGTTATGAATTGCGTTATACTGTAACTGAAAAAAATTAAGGTTGATGTACAGTATTTTACAGTACCTCGTCTGACTCCATCCCATTTTTCTTCGCATCCGTTTGACACTGGAATCTGAGATGTCCAGATTATATTCCGAATGAAGAATGTTTCTTATCTGTCCAGCAGTATGTGCATCATCACCACGAGTTAATTCTTCTACAATCTTTTGGACTTTCCTATAGTACAACACACAAATGATTGTACATCATATAGCAGGCATGTCCAAACTGTGGACCTCCAGCTGTTGTGAAACTACACATCCCAGCATGCCTTGCCATAATTTTAGCATTCTCTAATAGCAAACCGGTGGCACGGCATGATGGCATTTGTAGTTTCACAACGGCTGGAGGGCCATAGTTTGCACGTGCGTGGTACAGTACCATATACAGTAGTACTGTAATTATAGAATCTGATAAGATACAGTACTGTACTTACAATGTGCAGTGAGAAGGAGTTCTGTATCTGGGGCGCATCCTCATAGCAGCATGATTGCGCACAGTCTGTAAATGAACTTCAGTACCATTTTCTTTCAGCCAAGCCTGGATCTGTCGTGTTGTCTTGTTTTCTTGCTTCATCTTGGCGATTACCTGGCTCATAGATTTGCTGATTTTTGGCGGCATGTTTAATGGCAGGAACTGTGGAGACAAGATACAGTAATGTATCGTAAATACTGACCAGTAATGTAATTTATTGTACTACAGTACATTACCTAAAGTATTGTATTTTTCAATACAGTATACAACAGTGTACTACAGTACAGTACAAAACTGTGTACAGTATTATGGATAAATACTCATGCCACCTGCAGGCTTGTTAGAAGACACAATGGCCACCAAGCGGGCATGTTGTTACTTTTAAAAATGACAGTATACAGTACAGTAAGTGCAAAATAATGCTGTACATTTTTTAAGAACCAAATTGACCGCTGCCTAGGAAGAGACAGAGTTCTCCGCTTGGTGGCCATTTTGTCACTGAACTACAGTATTTTACCCAAAGAGCAAGATATTTTTTCAGGAGGCAAAAGACTTTGCTGAAAATATTTCATATACAGTAAAAGGCAATTTACATAATGGGCGGGGTTTGAATTACAAGGGTGGCAGCAGCGGCCATTTTATTCAGTACATTCCTGTTCTTGGTGCCTGATTAAGAACTGATTGCTGGGCTGCCTATATTCAGAGCCTAGAAATCAGGTAAACTCGACCCTCGCCGCCCTGGCAAGGCAAAATCCCACCCATGTGCCTGGCAAACATTTACTGTAATTTTCAGCTGTGCACATAGGGAGAAATCTATTGATTTTGCACCAGCAATGTACTGTATATGTTACGCACCATAAAAAATATACATTTGGGGGGCAGTGGCGGGGGTAACATAGACATTGCTGGCTTCTGAAAAATGTAAGGAATAGCTTTGTGGAGCAGGGGACTATGCACACCGTAATGCCCATTGGCATACTGTAATGCCCATTGCACATATGCCACACACCGTAATGCCCATTACATACAGTATACAGTAATGCCCCCTAAAGTGCCGCTTAACCTACAGTAAATGGACTGTGCCAGCAACGTAGTGTATATACTGTACTGTATTATTGGCATACTGTATAAGAATTGTTTGTGTTACCGCCATAATTTACATTGGCAGGCAGTGGCGGCGGTATAGCATACATTGCTGGCCTGCGCCAGCAATATATGCGTTACTGCCATAATTTACATCGGCGGGCAGTGGTGATGGTAACGCATACATTGCTTGCCTTCGGCAACAATGTATGAATTACCGCCATAATATACATTGGCGGGCAGTGTCGGCAATAATGCATAAATTGCTGGCCTCCGGCAGCAATTTACCATATGCGTTACCGCCATAACACAATATACATTGGCGGGCAGTGGTGGTGGTAACGCATACATTGCTGGCCTGCCACAGCAATGTATGCGTTGCCGCCATATCATAATGTGCAGATTTTTTATATTCTATTTACTGTAGGATATAATTTTATACTGTACACATTGGTGGCAGTGGCTACTCACTTAAATTGATTTTTTTTTATTTTTGCCATTTATTTTTACATTGTTGGCAGTGGACAGTATGGACATGTGGTCGAGATGAAGTTAGCTTACGGGGGGGGGGGAGCAAGCCACAGATGACGGTTACTTTGCTGCTGCGGCAGGTGAGTCGACAGGCTGGTGTACGGGATGGCGGGAATGAGGTCGGGGATGGACGGCGGACGGTAATGTGTGGATTCTCCCTGCTCGTGACAACACAGAGCAGGGGGAAGGACCAGGGGGTGGGAGAAAGGGAGGCATGGGGGTGGTCCGCGGGCTGAAAGTGTATGATCTTTCAGCGTACACACATGAACACACATGGATGAAAAATCATCCATCATCACTGGCATGCTGGTCAAACCAGCATGCCAGTCTCCCATCCCATGATGAGCTAGTCTCCTATCAGTGGCCCATACACACTTGGCGATTTTCCCAAAACAAGCAATTTTCAGAAGAAAATCGTCTAGTGTGTATGGGCCTTAAAAGTAGCATGATGAATAATAAAAAAAAAGTAAATACATGCACCTTGTATATAATATGGACAAGGCAACTAACTAATGTTTTAAAAAACTATGGGCAGATGCCATCATGAGGAACATGGAATGAGAAAAACATTACATCTTCTAATTAAGTACCAACAATGACTTACCTGTGTAACGATATAGAAGTGATATACAATGCAGTGGAGTGCTGGAACACTACAGGTAATGTGGTGATAATATGATCTGGATGCCAGCAATAGTCCCAGGAATATGCTCTAGGGTATTTCCTGGTGATATGTTCTGTAGAGATGATCCAAGCAGCAGGTCTGTACAGGACGTAGCAGAGTCACAGTCTGGATAACTAGCAGCATCTGAGCCACAATTTATCCTGCCACATACAAAGAGAATCTTCCCGCCATAACTCAGCCCTCTGATTGGTTGTCCCATAAATGTGGGGTTTCTCTGATTAATTAAGGACAATAACATGGTATTTCCCATATGCCTCCTGCTGTTTTGGAGCTACATTGTCTAGTAGCATCCCTCGGGAACACAGCCTACTCCATTGTGTTACCAGTTACATAATTACCATAGTGTTGTTACTGTAAATACATTCTCATTCTACAGGGATAAGCAGGGTTAATTGATTGAGGCCAATATATACAATAACCTAATTATCATGTAATTAGGTTTGCAAAGACTTATGGACAATAGCCTAGAATTTCCTGTATGTCCCCTGGTGTTATAGAGCCAGTGTCTGATATAATCATCTCTGGAACATGGCCGTAGTTGTTGACATTATGATCTGGCCTCCAAATCTTAATCTTATTACAGGTTACATTTCTCACAAGGAGTGTTCATAGTATGATAAATAAATTACCATTATTTGTTAAACATACACTATTAGAATAATAAAGATTATTAAAAATGATCTGGGATTGATAGGCGAATAAACATATGTATACTTAGTAATAATAATAATAATAATAATAATAATAATAATAATAATAATAATAATAATAATAATAATATAGATTTAAGAACCTCCTCTAAGATTAATAATCACTTGTGCCTAATTTGGTGTGGAAAAAAATGGAATAAAAATACCTGGGTTGTCCACCCTTCCAATATTTCTTTGTGAGCGATAGTTCTTAAACAAGGGAAGGGGGGTTGGGGAAGTAGTTCTGCACAAGAGTATTTATTTTGTATTTAATGATGTCCCCAGTTTCTAATTGCCGTGTTGCAATAACAATTAGTACATGTGTGGGGGTGCTGCCAACGACAATGAATATAGTACGAAGAAAAAGAGAAAAGGATTGTCTTTGTTGCTGGCGCACTGAAGAGAAATTATGAATATTAAAAAATAACTTTTAATGATATCGATAAAAAAGGACCATTAAGGTGAAATATAAGCTACAATACATGACTAACATAAACATTGAACAATTATTAAAACGATGCACCTGCTGTGTGTGTGTCACTTCGCTTATGGGTCGTGGCGTGAGGTTCCTCCTGTTAATTGATCACTATAATAAGTGATGTGATGGGCCGTATCCCCTCAGTGTGTGTTACTATTAGATACTGTCAAAAGGAATCGTATAGGTAATCATACACTGTATCGTGTCTGGTTCCTCTATTATGCTCCGACTGTGTGATTATCGGAGTCAATTTGGATAGGCTCTGTATTTAATATCTGCCCGTTGGGTTGGTTGGTGTGTATTGGTTCGGCAAATGTTGTACCGCCCGCTCCGTTCCGGGGCTAAGATTAATAATCACTTGTGCCTAATTTGGTGTGGAAAAAAATGGAATAAAAATACCTGGGTTGTCCACCCTTCCAATATTTCTTTGTGAGCGATAGCCTTGAGCCAGGAGCAGGAGAACTGTGGAATGGAGACCTGCAGTGTGTGATTCCCCTGACAATCATTGCACCAGCTGTAGCCAGTTGGCACCAATACAGATTCCCCTGGAGGCTGGATCCCATAATTATTATTGTTTAAAATAGGAAGGGGTCTACAGCCCCTGGCTTTATAATAAGTCAGAATAATTTTGACGTTGAGGCTTAACTCACCCTCTCTATTCTCTGTAACCTGCCTGCCCTCATACTCAGATACTTCAACATCCCCATGAAAAATCCTCTGCTCTGCTACCTTTAATACTCTCCTTTGGGGGATTCAAATGTTCATCCTCCTCAACTCACAGTCATGGTCATTTACTGATCATCATCTCCTGTTCCTGTAACATTTCTTAATTGTCAACCTAGACAATGATGACTCAGGAACCGTGTACCTTCCCTGTCTCCTATCACTGTAAGACATGTGCCTGACTTAGCGATGCTGCAACATAGCGTATCGGTGCATGCTGCAACATAGGGTATCAGTGCATGCTGCAACATAGTGTATCGGGGCATGCTGCAACATAGTGTATCGGTGCATGCTGCAACATAGCGTATCAGTGCAGGTGTGGTGCCCCAGGACTTGCCTGCGTAGCAGGGGTTAACACACGGGACTCCAGGGGTTAATGATAGCCCCGGAGCTTCGCCTAAGGGTGATTGGTGTGTCAAAAGCCAAAAGTGATTGGCTGTCAAGTGGCAAGAGGCGAGGGGAAGAGGAAGACCCTTCAAGCAGGAAGGCACTGAGTGGGGCAATGCTGCGGCTGTGGCGCACCCACTAGTGAGCCCGCCCAGGAGAAGACATCTGTCAGGATGCCCCAGGAGAGGACCGGACGCCCGGAGCCGGAGCACATGACGGGCTGGAGCCTGCAACTGTGTCCAGTCCCTCAGGTACTGTCTACCCCCTTAGCCACACACCCAGTCGCTCCCGCATGCCTGTGGCCACACCGTGCTCCATCTGCCCTGAGTGCCCTCACTGGCCCCACTGAAGGTGGTCTACTGCCCCAGCCCCTCACTCGCCCGCATTGGAGTTGGCCTATAGCCCCAACTCCCTTACTCGCCCCCACCGGAGCCAGGACATCTGCTCAAGCTGGCTACCCTCCTGCTAAGGCCAGAATAGGGCTGCCGGATATCTGTGGCTGCAGCCACCTTGGTACAAAGGGGAAGCCACCCTCTTGTGGCCGACTAAGGAAACACCTTCTCTCTACTGTTAGGGAGGGCAAGCCTTCCATGAAGTTTAATTGATTGACACACCATTTGCACCGAATAATCTCACCGGATTTATTTTCCCTTCGACCCCCCCCCCCTCCTCTGTGCACAGGTACACCTCAGGTTCATAGTTAGGAGGTCATACCGGTGCACCAGTTATTCAAATTATTGCCTACTGTTATAACTATTGTTGTGGTATATTATGTACGGTCTGATATGTGTAAATGTCGAAGGTAGCCTTCAGTGTTAACTGTACCGTGTCGACTCGTTGATCCAGTAGTAACCTTAAAGCGGGGGTGTTTTACCCAGAGCGCTGTCACGGTACCTTGAACACGTGGAGCCTGAAGGCCCTAGTGGGCACATATGTAGTCTGGTCAGGTTGCCTATTATTGGTACTACCGGGTCTAGTTGGTAATTAAAAGCCTTAGCGGCAAGTTACTATGCTTTGTTGTTCCATTTGGTAAATACCAGTTGTCAGGGTGAACGTTTATAATTGTTGTTGTTCAATAACATGCCTTAACTCTCAAGTACTGCTACGCCATGAGGGTCAGTGGGCGCAAGTTACATCTACTTCACAATAAACCTGAGTTGTACCGCAGAACGTTGTCCCCTTTTATTGAAGTGTTCCTCTCCCGTCCACCGGAGAATAGAAGAGCGGACGAACCTGAGTCGCCACTGAAGCATCAAGGTAAGGGGAACCCATTCCCTTCGTGCACCGGCCACCACACATGCTGCAACATAGCGTGTCAGTGCATGCCGCAACATAGCGTATCGGGGCATGCTGCAACATAGCGTATCGGGGCATGCTGCAACATAGCGTATTGGGGCATGCTGCAACAAAGAAATACAACAGTGAATAGGACGGCACCTAGGAATGGTTGACCTACCCTTGATCAATGTAGCAGCTGTTGGATAATAAAACCTATAAAAAACTGAGGGGTAATCCAACAAGTACAATTGCAAAAAAATTGGAGGTTTTCTTAAATTTATACACACTAAAGGGAGTACTTGAGGAGAAAATCAAAGAATATATTATTATTGAGACACCCTCTATTCCTGTGGTGTATATTCTGCCCAAAATACATAAGAGTATGGTGGATCCCCCTGGGCGGCCCATTGTGGCCGGAACTAATTCGGTACTTTCAAATCTGTCTCACTATCTAGACACATTGTTGCAACCCTTAGTCCAGAAAAATGCCTCCTATCTAAAAGACACCCCGGCCACCTTGGATGTGTTAAATAGTGTACAGTGGGAAGCAGGATACACTTTAGTGACGTCAGATGTGACCTCATTGTACACTATAATCGACCATACGGTGGGCCTAAGAGCTGTCGAACATTTTCTGGACAAGGAGGGTACCCCAGTAGAGGAAAAGAACTTTATTTTGGAGGGTATTTCTTTGATCTTAAATAATAATTATTTTTGGTTCAACGGGGATTTTTATTTACAACTCACAGGTACCGCAATGGGCACTAGGCTGGCGCCAAGCTATGCCAACTTATTTATGGCCAAGTGGGAGGAGGAGTGCATTTTTAACAACTTGCAGCTTGGCGCCAGCCTAGTGTCCTGGAAGCGGTACATTGATGATATTTTGTTTTTTTGGAATGGTGATGATGTCTCTTTAAATAATTTTTGTGATGGCCTTAATTGTAATGATATCAACATAAAACTGACCTTTGACAAAAGCAAAACCAATGTTAATTTTCTAGACCTCTACATTTATGTGGAGGGAGGTATTGTGAAAACCCGAAATTATGAGAAAAGTACTGATTGCAACTCCTTTATCAATTATAGTAGCAACCATCACGCGAACTGGTTGCGGAGTATACCTAATGGTCAGTTCCAAAGAATAGGTAGGAACTGCACAGAACTGGCAACATATGAAGTTCATGCAGATAAAATGGAGAAGCAATTCATTAATAAAGGGTATTGTGAAAGAGATGTCACAAGGGCAAGGGAAAGAGGCCGGAAATCAGTGCAAAGTGTGGTGAGTCTGACATCTGATGCCCCACCACTTAGGGAAAAGAACAATAAGAGAGGTGTAAATTTTATCACCCAATTTACTAGTCAATCGAAACAGATTGAAAAAATCATCAAAAAGCACTGGGGCCTCCTAAAGAGTGATCCCATTTTGGAACCATTTATCAATGAGAACCCCCAGTTCATCTATAGGAGAGCAAACAACCTAAAGAACCTTATAGTCACCAGTGCCATTAACACACCGTCTCCCCCCAACCCAATAAAATCAAAAGGGTTTTACCGGTGTGGCACCTGTTCAATGTGCAGAACATGCAAAAGTGACAGCAGAGTAATAAATCAATATAAATCGGTACAAACTAATGAGTGGCACACGATTGAAGATTTTATTACTTGCAGCACTAAATTTTGTGTATACATTATAGAGTGTTCGTGCCATAAGCAGTACATTGGGAAAACCATAAGAATGCTTAAAACTCGCATGGCGGAACATGTGAGGAACATAAAAAAAGGCACGGAGACTCATAATGTTTCTATGCATTTTAAAAATACACACAATAGTGACACTAAACATCTATTGTCATTCTGTGGAATAACTGTTGTCAAAGAGAACTGGAGGATCAATGACAGGGAAAAACGTCTGGCCTGTACTGAAATGAAGAAAATCTACTCGCATAAAACAATAGAGCCAAATGGCCTGAATGTAGCATTTGAAGTGAAATGTTTTTTGTGATGTAAACCATACTAATATTTTTCTTTTATGTGTGTTTGTCCCTGATATAACTTCAATGGAGTCGTTTATGCTCAGTGCCACAATATGGGGACACAAAGGACGGACACACCACAATAACATCTATCCTTATGGAAATGCATCACCCAAAATGGCGACCGCAACTCCCCATAGAGTGAATATGGAATATATGCGTCCCACACAGAGGAAGTTGGAGGTCCGCATCATAGGAAGTAGGAAGCGGACACCAGCTACATAGATGGGAACCACATTGCAGGTCGTTTGTGTTCCGTTCTGGAGACCGGAAACTACGTCCGGTGTACCGGAAGTGACATCGCGCGGTATTGATTATCTCTACAGGTGCGCGACGGAGGTAACAAAAGTATGGACATAACTCCAGGAAAGGAGTATAAACAATCTACATTGTACCCGCAATTTCTGTTATTATTTTATGTGTATATATATGTATTTTATATTAGCAGTATAGTCAGGTTACAATGCTGTATTAGTTAGGTATTTAGGTGGGCTTAAAGGAGTTGGTTATTTTTCCACTCCGGCCCAGGTTTTATGAATTACGTTTTTATGATGATCTGGGGGACAGGTATAAAAACCACCCCAGATCACACACACCTCACACCTTGAAAAAGGGCTGAAGCCATAGCCCGAAACGCGTTGGTTAGAGGATGGAGACACACTTAATGGTGAGACCTATTGCTGTATTTCAACTGGCAGAAATTCTCTTAACCTGTTCCGGATGCAGGCAGAGAGAGTTTTTGGTCTCACGCATTTGGAGTGTGACATTGCTTTTTAATACTACTTTTTATCGTCTGTTTTATGTATACATCCATGGAATAAATATTTTTATACGGAGTATGCAAATTGTGAAGACTATCCTTACCTGGAGAAAAAAAACAAAGAAATTGCTACGTGCACATAGGGCCTCATATTGAGGTGAGTGTCTGTTCATCAGACGTTTGATGTGGTGTTTGGTGATTGGATACAAAGTGTCGGGAGAGATATTGGAAGAATAGAATCCTGCCCTAAAGATACCTTTATGTGCAAATAGGGCCTTTTTATCAGGTCAGTAATATTTATGCTGAGTGTGGAAAAGGCAAGAAATCACAGAGGAAGTGGAAGGGAAACCATCACTATACTCACATAAAGATACCTTTATGTGCATATAGGGACCCCCACGGAGGTCAGTAGGAGACCCCATTTTAGTTTTAAAGATTAAGGAGGACAACAATCAACCTCATTTCTTTACTAGCAAGTAGATCTTGCTGAATGGTTAGGGGACAGCGCTGAAGTGTATATTCAATTGTTTTTTGTGTGTATCTTGTTGGTGGGAGATTAGTGACCCACAGAATCTACACATAGCGGCAGTCCTGGGCGCAATCATTTACCTGTCGAAACTCTTTTTTTGCTACGTATTATCACTAACAGACAGGGAAACGGTTAGCGACTAAAAATTAAAATAAAATGTTCGCCCATAGAGGTCGTCGTAACATACATGCTAAGGAGACTTTCCAGAGAGAGAGTAATGATGACATTGTATGTACCACAGATGAGGATTTGGAAACAGCTATGCTCAAACTTGAGAAAGCACTAATACGGGAGGGCAAAGTATGGTGGGAATTAACCACACTAGAAACCTACTGTGCTGAAAAAATTGTCCCACGAGGTTTGAGGCTTGAGAAAATCCCCTCATTTGGTAATGAGTCCAAAGAATTTATGGATTCCTGGTTTAAAATCCTGGATGACTGCTCAATAAAATTGATGCAGTTAATCATTGATCAAAAAAAGGAAGAATTAAGTAAAATAGAGGGAGAGATAGCCATTTACAAATCACTGATAGAACCCTATTCCAAGTCCAAAGAATATAAGGACTTGGAAGAAAGTGTAACTATAAAAATAGAAAGGAATGAAAGGGATCTAATGGCCAAAAAAAAGAAAAAGTTCTGGAGAGATAAGGACGATTATAAAAAGGGTAATCAGCACTGTATTACTAGTAAGGAAAAACGTGCATCTAAAATAGATATCACAAAGCATGTGGAGGAAAATGAATCACCCCAAAGAAAAATTCCAAATAATACACACAAATATAGATTGAGAAGAAAACCCCTAAACGAATATAACAATACTCCACGATCTAATCAGAATTGGAATAAGCCCCCTAAAAAAAGAGAGGAGGGAAATCAAAATAGATGGGAGGAAAATGGATGGGAGGAAAATAGGTGGGAAAGACCCAAAGAAAAAAGATGGAGGAGGAAAAATCACAGCCAAAATCAAAATTGGAGAGAAAACAAACCAGTTTGGGAATCCTCCAATCATTCTGAGGAAAATAGAACCAATGACCACCATTTTTTAGATCGGAGACCCACCACTCCCAGGTACAGATAGGTGGCCCTAAATCAAATCGAAAGAGGGGAAAAAGAGGTAATGGGTCAAACAGGATAAAACGTAAAAAGAAGAGTCCCACTGTAACTAATATAGATGAGATATGTGACAGTAGGGAAACTGATCCCATTCCAACCGATGACCACAAAACCAAAATAATAAATTTAAGTAGCTATCAACTTACAAAAGATGAGAGCTCTCTACTTGAAAAAGGCCTAAAATTCGCCCCATCTAATAAGATTGATAAGTTTGATATATATGTTGACCTCCAAAAATTTGTGAGGAAACTATCACTCAAGCGTTTTTTTGATGAAAAGAAATTAGGGGGAGAGACTGCTAATATCAGTGAGGAAATCCCCACTGAAACTGTTTCCATCTTTAGGAAAAGGTCCACTTTTTACCCGACCCACAAGAAGGGATGTCTCGTGGAGACCTTCAAAAAAATTGGTTAGAGATGACCTTGATAAAATGCAGATTAAACCTCCAAAAAATTTAAATCTAACAAAAGGAGAAAGGAACGCCATAAAAACCCTCAAGGATAATGACAGCATAATAGTGAAGCCAGCTGACAAAGGGGGCAGTATTGTTATTTTGAACACAGAAGATTACAATAAAGAAATATACCGGCAGCTGTTGGATAATAAAACCTATAAAAAACTGAGGGGTAATCCAACAAGTACAATTGCAAAAAAATTGGAGGTTTTCTTAAATTTATACACACTAAAGGGAGTACTTGAGGAGAAAATCAAAGAATATATTATTATTGAGACACCCTCTATTCCTGTGGTGTATATTCTGCCCAAAATACATAAGAGTATGGTGGATCCCCCTGGGCGGCCCATTGTGGCCGGAACTAATTCGGTACTTTCAAATCTGTCTCACTATCTAGACACATTGTTGCAACCCTTAGTCCAGAAAAATGCCTCCTATCTAAAAGACACCCCGGCCACCTTGGATGTGTTAAATAGTGTACAGTGGGAAGCAGGATACACTTTAGTGACGTCAGATGTGACCTCATTGTACACTATAATCGACCATACGGTGGGCCTAAGAGCTGTCGAACATTTTCTGGACAAGGAGGGTACCCCAGTAGAGGAAAAGAACTTTATTTTGGAGGGTATTTCTTTGATCTTAAATAATAATTATTTTTGGTTCAACGGGGATTTTTATTTACAACTCACAGGTACCGCAATGGGCACTAGGCTGGCGCCAAGCTATGCCAACTTATTTATGGCCAAGTGGGAGGAGGAGTGCATTTTTAACAACTTGCAGCTTGGCGCCAGCCTAGTGTCCTGGAAGCGGTACATTGATGATATTTTGTTTTTTTGGAATGGTGATGATGTCTCTTTAAATAATTTTTGTGATGGCCTTAATTGTAATGATATCAACATAAAACTGACCTTTGACAAAAGCAAAACCAATGTTAATTTTCTAGACCTCTACATTTATGTGGAGGGAGGTATTGTGAAAACCCGAAATTATGAGAAAAGTACTGATTGCAACTCCTTTATCAATTATAGTAGCAACCATCACGCGAACTGGTTGCGGAGTATACCTAATGGTCAGTTCCAAAGAATAGGTAGGAACTGCACAGAACTGGCAACATATGAAGTTCATGCAGATAAAATGGAGAAGCAATTCATTAATAAAGGGTATTGTGAAAGAGATGTCACAAGGGCAAGGGAAAGAGGCCGGAAATCAGTGCAAAGTGTGGTGAGTCTGACATCTGATGCCCCACCACTTAGGGAAAAGAACAATAAGAGAGGTGTAAATTTTATCACCCAATTTACTAGTCAATCGAAACAGATTGAAAAAATCATCAAAAAGCACTGGGGCCTCCTAAAGAGTGATCCCATTTTGGAACCATTTATCAATGAGAACCCCCAGTTCATCTATAGGAGAGCAAACAACCTAAAGAACCTTATAGTCACCAGTGCCATTAACACACCGTCTCCCCCCAACCCAATAAAATCAAAAGGGTTTTACCGGTGTGGCACCTGTTCAATGTGCAGAACATGCAAAAGTGACAGCAGAGTAATAAATCAATATAAATCGGTACAAACTAATGAGTGGCACACGATTGAAGATTTTATTACTTGCAGCACTAAATTTTGTGTATACATTATAGAGTGTTCGTGCCATAAGCAGTACATTGGGAAAACCATAAGAATGCTTAAAACTCGCATGGCGGAACATGTGAGGAACATAAAAAAAGGCACGGAGACTCATAATGTTTCTATGCATTTTAAAAATACACACAATAGTGACACTAAACATCTATTGTCATTCTGTGGAATAACTGTTGTCAAAGAGAACTGGAGGATCAATGACAGGGAAAAACGTCTGGCCTGTACTGAAATGAAGAAAATCTACTCGCATAAAACAATAGAGCCAAATGGCCTGAATGTAGCATTTGAAGTGAAATGTTTTTTGTGATGTAAACCATACTAATATTTTTCTTTTATGTGTGTTTGTCCCTGATATAACTTCAATGGAGTCGTTTATGCTCAGTGCCACAATATGGGGACACAAAGGACGGACACACCACAATAACATCTATCCTTATGGAAATGCATCACCCAAAATGGCGACCGCAACTCCCCATAGAGTGAATATGGAATATATGCGTCCCACACAGAGGAAGTTGGAGGTCCGCATCATAGGAAGTAGGAAGCGGACACCAGCTACATAGATGGGAACCACATTGCAGGTCGTTTGTGTTCCGTTCTGGAGACCGGAAACTACGTCCGGTGTACCGGAAGTGACATCGCGCGGTATTGATTATCTCTACAGGTGCGCGACGGAGGTAACAAAAGTATGGACATAACTCCAGGAAAGGAGTATAAACAATCTACATTGTACCCGCAATTTCTGTTATTATTTTATGTGTATATATATGTATTTTATATTAGCAGTATAGTCAGGTTACGATGCTGTATTAGTTAGGTATTTAGGTGGGCTTAAAGGAGTTGGTTATTTTTCCACTCCGGCCCAGGTTTTATGAATTACGTTTTTATGATGATCTGGGGGACAGGTATAAAAACCACCCCAGATCACACACACCTCACACCTTGAAAAAGGGCTGAAGCCATAGCCCGAAACGCGTTGGTGAGAGGAAGGAGACACACTTAATGGTGAGACCTATTGCTGTATTTCAACTGGCAGAAATTCTCTTAACCTGTTCCGGATGCAGGCAGAGAGAGTTTTTGGTCTCACGCATTTGGAGTGTGACATTGCTTTTTAATACTACTTTTTATCGTCTGTTTTATGTATACATCCATGGAATAAATATTTTTATACGGAGTATGCAAATTGTGAAGACTATCCTTACCTGGAGAAAAAAAACAAAGAAATTGCTACGTGCACATAGGGCCTCATATTGAGGTGAGTGTCTGTTCATCAGACGTTTGATGTGGTGTTTGGTGATTGGATACAAAGTGTCGGGAGAGATATTGGAAGAATAGAATCCTGCCCTAAAGATACCTTTATGTGCAAATAGGGCCTTTTTATCAGGTCAGTAATATTTATGCTGAGTGTGGAAAAGGCAAGAAATCACAGAGGAAGTGGAAGGGAAACCATCACTATACTCACATAAAGATACCTTTATGTGCATATAGGGACCCCCACGGAGGTCAGTAGGAGACCCCATTTTAGTTTTAAAGATTAAGGAGGACAACAATCAACCTCATTTCTTTACTAGCAAGTAGATCTTGCTGAATGGTTAGGGGACAGCGCTGAAGTGTATATTCAATTGTTTTTTGTGTGACAAGCTTTAGGCCGACATGGGCATGATGGACATGAATAATGTTGAGATCATTTAAAAAAAAATTAAATGTTTTTTCCATCTTTATCATCAATGTTTAGTGGTCTACAGCCCCAGGCATTATAATAAGTCAGTATAACTATGATGTTGAGACTAATCTCACCCTCTGTATTCTCTGTAACCTGCCTGCCCGCAACCTCAGATACTTCAACATCCCCATTACCAAATCCTCTGCTCTGCAGGGTAAATACTGGCTGCACAACATTTTGGTTGGTAAGCTGCTCAATCAGAGGTGTGTCATTCAGGTGCCAAAAGGGAGGGGTAATTCTGTCTAGGAAAAAAATACTGGCTGCTTTGCATCTCGCCCACAGATGTCACCCAGCTTTATTTTTACACTGCAATTTAGATTTCAGTATAAGGTCCTCTAGGTAATATTTATTGGTTTACTAGGTATGTTTTTTTATGTTTTAAATAAACGATTTCAATTTACAAATGATATATTTGTTTTTTTAATGCATGATTTGTCATTTTTATCTAGATTACCCAGTTTGCCTATGGTGATGATAATGATTCCTATGGAAGAGGTGGAGTGGGCTTTAGTGCATCGCTTCGTGATAACACTATAGGCTTGGGGTACAGGACCAGAGGAGCGTGCATGTATTAGCAATGTGTTTATGGCCTGGTTCCATATTTGCTGCCACTCTGAAATTAAAGTGAGTTAACATCAGGGCTATGGCCCAGATAGGGGACTTTTCCTATGTGGAATTTGTGGCGGAACTGAGAAGTAACTGTGGCCAATAGTGTTTCTACAATGACACTGTATGATATTAGGTTAGATGGCATTGGAGGTCAGAGCTTGGATCTCCATCTGTAGTCTGAAAACCACAGAACGTTCTGACACATTATTTATTCTTGCCAACTGTCCAGGGAGGAAAATGACTGCACAGACCAACCCCAGCATCATACAGAGGCCTCAGCATCATCCACAATTATCCCTAGTTCATTTTCTTCTCCAGGACAGCGAATGTCTGCAAACCCTGAGACACTGCTCCAAGTATTATCAACCGACACACCTGCAGTGATATTCCGCAAAAGGCCATGGGGGCCAGGGCTCTATCTTCCTGAGTAGCCATGAACCTGATTGTAGGGATGCAGGTAAGTACATTGATGTGGAGGCAGATATAGATGAATCACTTATAATTAGAAATGTGCAGATCCGGATTTATCCAGATATCAAAACGGCATCTTATTGGCAATCTGTCTGTCACATGTTTTGGCGTTTGAAAATGTGACGACCGATAGCCAATAATATCCCATTTGAGATCTGGTTAAATCCAGATCTGCACATCTCTACTTACAATATAAATTGGAGAATCCACACCAGTGTGGCTGCTGGCCAGATTGCGGACATTCCTATGACCTGGGTTCCTATGGATTGGGGGTGCAGGGTAGGCAGCTTGTGGTGCGGGTGCCAGACAGTAGATGTCACTGACATTGTCTGCTCGCTTATTGGAGTATTAACACCCCAGGACAAGGATATAATGAATTCAAGAAAGAGCATTTAGACCCTTACTTGCCATAGTTTACAGCTCATGATATTATGTGATTACATTTGTGTTCTTTTGTTGGTCCAAGAATTACCATTCAGTAGGGTTCTAGACAGCACCGGGGATGATTTGTTTATTGTATACAGGCTACACCACGAATAAAGGAGTGCCTGGCCATAGGCCCTTATTCAGATCTGTTGGAGTAGGGTGGGGGTTCTCAGTGGTAACAAATCATAACCCCAATAGTTTTCTACAACGTACTGAGGAGACAATAGACAGTTGCTGAGATGGAGCTCAGCCCTACAACTGTACAACTTCTCTATGTCTCACAAAAAGATCATGGAAACGCGGATGGCCTGTCCCATCAGTGCCACCTAACACCTGTAGACCAGCCCTTACCATTACACGGGATACCGGGAACACGGACTACAAGGAGGGGGAAGAATGTGAAGGAATAGCATTGGTGGTAAGTGTCTTTTGGGCATCTTATTCTTCACAGCAATTATTGTACATTTTACCCATGTCCCTCTGGCTTATGTCAATATTCCATGTGTGTGTGTGTGTGTATTCCCAGGACTCCAACTATAGCATTACCCTGTATACTATATGCTGTAATCTTACTCTGGTACATACAGTTGTGTAGTGACCTGGTTCATTGTGCTGGCATGGTGCTGGGTTATATTAGGGGCATGCCAGTGTGTGTATGAGGTCACCTGGTATGTACAGTACATAGAAGATATCGGTGGAATTTTTGCGGTGTCCAGCTGTTATCCTTATATGGTCACACAGGAAGTATCCAGGAGAAAAATATTACATCTCACCAAAAGTCCACCTCCACAGGGGATACTCAGAACTAAATCTAATTACCGGGTCATTCTTCCCACCATCTGCCCCTCTTTGTTGCTCTCTGGACTGTAACAGACATTGTGGAGCCTAACACAGAAGGTGGGCAGCAGAAGGGGGAAAGCTGTGGTAGGTAGGAGTGAAAGACTTGATACCTGAACCCACCAATCAGGTAGCTGTACACCTCCACCAGGTGAGCATAGCATTATGGGAATTCAGAGGGTTTCAAAGAAGCTACTCATGTTAGTCTCTGATGTTTGCTAAGCGGGATTGCTCTGCTCACTTATTTAGTGGAACGCATCAACCAACCTGTCTGGAAATCTTATTGCATCCTGTGGATTACCTGTGTAATTGTGTAATTATTTTGGAACTACATCTGCTACAAGGACTGCCACCATCAGGCTCTTACCTACCTGTTGTTTATGTGCTACATGTATCTCTGTGTCCAGTGTATTACCTACGTTTTGTGCATTGAAAAATAAACCAGCACTTTGGTTTCATCAGCACGGTGTGTGGGTGATTGAAAGAACCCTATATCCTCACACAGTACATTGTAGTAAGAACTTTAGATGGGAGACTGTTGTAGGGTCCTGTAGGGTAGTAAATATCTGGAGAGAAATGGCCCTTCACTGCAGGCAGTAAGCACTCAGTACAATTGGGCAAAGTTCTAAAATTCTTTTATTGTTTAAAATAAATAATATAATGTACAATATTAAAATGACAAATGTAAGCACAACTGTAAACCAATGTGTCTGTTGGCCTTGCTTTGTGTTTAGCATTGTAGCCCCAGCCCACACATGACAGGCAGCCCATGGCATAGGAGGTATACAGTACTGCATTGTTTACATTCATCCTGTTATTCCATCTTTACAGTTTAAAGTATTAATGTTGTACAGTCAAATCTTTATTACAACATTGGAAAAACATACATTGCTAAACATACTGTATGAGAAATATACACCATTATAACTTTGAAAACTAAACTGTTCACACATTACACGTAAATACAGTTGGACTGTATTCAGTAATGTTCAATAGATTACACAATAGTCAGAAATGCAATTACACAGTAACATTTTTAATAATTCATAGAATTTAATTGATTTGTAATACCCTGCGTGCAGTACAGTAGCACATACTGACGGCTTGACCATTTGTTTCAACTATAACAGGCAATACTTTATACAGACAATCTATATAATTATTACTGTCTTCGGGCTTCAATACATCTTTCCAAAATGTTCTGATACCATCCAGCAGCTGCTGTTTTGTTGTTGGCTTCACAACAATCCTGATGTATTCCTTCAATCTAGCCCACACCAATTCAATTGGATTCATGTCAGGAGATCTAAAGTAAACAATATATTAAAGTACGTAATTAATGTTTGTTAAAGAGGAGAAAAAACGGTACTTATTTTAAGATCGGGTGAAAAATCATGCGATGCGATGCGATGCTCCATAGGATTCAATGTTAACATGGTCCTGTTCATTTCCCCATTATCCAAGTGCTGCGCTCGCCACGCTATATAAAATCGACTCTATGCCCACTTGGATAGTGGGGAAATAAACAGGAACTTGTTAACATTGAATCGATGTGATTTTGCCGAAAAACGCGTTGAATCGCATCTGATTGTATGCCTTAAGGTAAGGCATACAATCACAAAATCGGGCGCCCAGATACTACATAATTACCGAAAAACCTTTCAAAACACAAAATACTTTAAAGTATTGTACTACTAATTTAGCCAATTAGAAAATATACTACAGTACTGTACCAGCATTACTTTTACAGTAATAAAGCAATACTCACTTTGGTGATGTGCGTTCCCAATTGATGCCTTTCTCTTCCATGAATTTGGCAGACTGTGTGGGATTGTTATCCAGGAATAGTCTGTGATGCGTTGGGTAATGTTTTTTAACGAATGGCACCATACATCCCTCTACTATTTTTTCTTGAAAGAATTGCTTATCCATGATCCCTAGAGAAATAAGAACATATTGTTTATTTAAAGGCACCTCATTATTTTCTTATTGTAATATAGAGTACAGAGTATTTATTTTTTCAAACACAGGCACAGAATCAAATACCATACTGTACCTTCAAACACTAACATGGGTCCAATTCCTAATCGTGATATGCCTCCAAATAGTTTAACCTTCAATGGATGCTTTCGACGTGGCTTTAATGAGATATCGTTACTTGAGAAGCTCTCAAGTGCAATAGAGGATGTACCTGTGAAAATTACATCCTGAAAATTTTCACCGCTCTCAATCCAACGACGTGCCTGGTCAATTCTTTTTTCTTTATTCCGGTCTTTAATCATTGGAGATATCCTGTCAACAGTACAAAAATGCAATTAAATACTATAAACAGCATTACATAATTAAATACAGTACAGTATACAGGAATAACTGTATTCTACAGTACAGTATGTACTATATTGCAGTGCATGTACTGTATATAGTACTGTATACATTAAAGTATACTGTATACAGTAAATATATCTATAGCACAATATTTTTAGATATCATTTATATAAAGTATTTCATTTACAGTGCAATTTATTTATACAGTATTGTATAAGAATTTTTACGATTCTTATTACTTTGTGAAATATTAACTGTGAAAAAGTGTGCATTACGGCATACAGTCTTTTACCTTGTAGCCCCATAGTTCCATCCAATTTTCCTACGCATTTTTCTAATGCTGGTGACTGATATGTCATAATTATACTCGGCATGGAAGATGTGTTTGATTTGTTGAGCAGTAAGTGCATTATTCTCACGAGATAATTCCTCCACAATTTTTTCCGCTCTCCTACAGTGCAGTTTGATAAATAAGAATTAATGAACAGCACAATGACTGAAAAGTAATGTTTTATGGTTTTCACTATTCAGTATTAATACAGAAAAGGTTAATAGTACTCTGCTACATATACAGTATTGTAAGCCAGCAAAAAATAATGTGCTGTACAGTACAGATCTTACCATGAGCATTTTGGAGCAAATATATGAATTCTGGGTGTTGTTCTCTCGAAAGCATGATAGCGCACTGTTTCTAAACTGACTACAATCCCACATTCTTTCAGCCAAGCCTGGATCTCTTTGGTAGTTTTATGTGCTTTTTTCATGTTAGCAATTGTCTTGCTCATAGTTTTGGTGATAATTACAGGCATGATGATGTCCAATTGTAGTTCCTGTGTGAAGAAAACGCATTTCTTAAAACTGTATTCTGGTTTTAAAAAAATAGACATATTTGCAATTCTGCTATAAAAATTACAGTAGTATACAGTATATTCCCAATTGTTTTGAACTTATATTACATATATTATAAGAAAACACAGTACTGTATAGTAGAGAAAATAAATTAAGCAGCGCACAAGTATTTGAAAATTGATGAAAAAATTGATAATAGATTGGATGATCTTGAACAAAAATTGATTATAGCATCATAAGTATTAAAACCATAAGTATAAAATATAAAAAGAAAAAAGAAGAATAAAGGGCACCCCAAATAAATTCATAACATGCCGAAAGTCCGTTCCTATATTACCCCTAGGGATCTGTGCAACATGCGCACCAAAAACCTCACCTAAGCGCGCAGTCACAACGAATGAGCTTGGCGCCATCTGTATCTAAATATTTAACTGGGAACCTAACAGAGACAGTAATCAGCCAGGCACTTTATCCATACGTTACCTGACACCTCCAGCATGTACTTTCCTTCTCTTCCCCAACTGTCTACCTCCTTCTTCTAAATTTCCAATATTTATACCTTTATTCACTTTAATTATATAATTACTCATAAGTATTGAGTCTTATTGGCCAGTTTTGCCTTCAGTCATAATCCTGTCATTAATTCACCCATACTCTTGTTCACAGGAAACAACTGGCATGGTTGCCTCTACGGCCTTTGGCATGTGTACCCCTGTTATCTGGTTGTTTGCTTTTGGCAACAAAAGGCTGCTCTGGTCACTGTACTTTCAATATCATATTCCTAATCTTATAAAACTAAAAACAACTTGTATAGAACATTCAGCAATTACAGTAATAGTTCAATACTTCTGTCATGTTAAGATAATTTTTACATTACATCTCCTAATTAAGTACCAACAATGACTTACCTGTGTAATGATATAGGAGTGATATACAATGCAGTGGAGTGCTGGAACACTACAGGTAATGTGGTGATAATATGATCTGGATGCCAGCAACAGTCCCAGGAATATGCTCTAGGGTATTTCCTGGTGATATGTTCTGTAGAGATGATCCAAGCAGCAGGTCTGTACAGGACGTAGCAGAGTCACACTCTGGATAACTAGCAGCATCTGAGCCACAATTTATCCTGCCACATACAAAGAGAATCTTCCCGCCATAACTCAGCCCTCTGATTGGTTGTCCCATAAATGTGGGGTTTCTCTGATTATAAGGACAATAACCTGGAATTTCCCATGTGTCCCCTGCTGTTTTGGAGCCACATTGTCTAGCTGCATCCCCTCGGGAACACAGCCCACCCCATGGTGTTACCAGTTACATAATTACCATAGTATTGTTACTGTAAACACATTCACATACCGCAGGGACAAGCAGGGTTAATTGATTAAGGCCAATACATACAATACCATAATTACCATATAATTAGTGTGCAAAGACTTATGGACAATAGTCTAGAATTTCCCATATATCCCCAGGTGTTATAGAGCCAGTGTCTGATATAATACCCTTTGGAACAAAGCCATAGTTGCTGACATTACCCATATACCCTGTCTATTCGTAGTCTTATGATCTGGCCTCCAAATCTTAATCGTATGACAAGTGACCTTCCTCACACAGAGTGTTCATAGTATGATATATAAATGACCATTATATGTTATTATTGTAACTATTATAGTAAAACAGATTGTTAACAGTGATCTGGGATTGATAGACAAATAAACACATGTATACTCAGTTATAATAATAACCACAACAACAATAATAACAATAATAATAATAACAACAACAACAACAACAACAACAATAATAATAATAATAATAATAATAATAATAATAATAATAATAATAATAATAATAATAATAATAATAATAATATAGATTTAAGACCCTCCTCTAAGATTAAATAGCACTTGTTCCTAATTTGGTGTGGGGGGGAAATGTAATAAAAATACCTGGGTTGTCCACCCTTATTTCATTGCAAACAATGGACTATACGAGCCAGGAGCAGGAGAACAGTGGACCTGCAGACAGCCCCAGAGGGGGGCGGCAGCACAGATGAAAATTCAAATAGAAGAGCCACAACCACTGTTACCTAACTGTCACTCAGTAAGTTTGGCATGGCTGTCCCTCCTCTGGGGCCCCCTCAGTAGGGTATAGGTGCCCATACACAGTACAATTGTGCTGTGGAGTTCATCGCACCGTGTAAGGGCACCTTATGTTATGCTGCTTGTGACAGCACATAGCATCTTTACCATGACTCTGATAGGTTGTGACCATGACATCACAGTATTGGTGCATGCCTGATCTCTGAGCAGCCCTGAGCATTTATGTTTGTCCTGTAGTATATCTGAACCTATAGGTATAACCTCAGTGATAGGCAGCCTCTCCTTGTATGCAGAATGTGACCACACCAGTATAAGACTGACACTTACATTTCTCTCTCCTGCTGACAGGAATGGCATCTGCTGATCTCAGACAGGAGCTGGACTGTTCCATCTGCCTGAGCATTTATACAGATCCTGTAACACTGACATGTGGACACAACTTCTGCCGGGCGTGCATTGATCGCGTGCTGGGTACACAGGAGGCGTCTGGAGCTTATACCTGTCCTGAATGCAGAGAGCAGTTCAATAAATGTCCTGAACTGATACGTAACACAACTCTGTGCAACATAGTCAGGAGATTCCCATCTACTCAACCAGCTGAGAATAATGTGATCTTCTGCACTTACTGTATGGACTGTGCAGTACCCGCTGCTAAATCCTGTGTGCATTGTGAGGCTCATCTGTGTGATAACCACCTGAGAGTACACAACAAGGCAGCAGAACACATCTTATCTGATCCCACCACTGCCCTGAGTAACAGGAAATGCTCCGCCCATAATAAGGTGCTGGAGTATTACTGCCCTGAGGATAACACCTGTATCTGTGTCTACTGTTCAGCTGGAGAACACAGGAAGCACCCGGTAGAATTGCTGGATGAGGCCTCTGACAAGAAGAAGGAGAAGCTGAGAGATGTTTTGCAGATATTGTGCACAAAGAGATCAGAGGCTGAGAACAGAGTCCAGAGTCTGCAGGAGCGCAGGAGAGGAGATCAAGGGAAAGCAGCTGGTGTAACAGAGACAGTTACTGCCCTGTTTAGAGACATCAGGAGACAGCTGAATGACCTGGAGAAGAGAGTCCTGAGTGAGATCTCCAGGCAGGAAGAGAGTGTATCACTCTCACACTCTGACCTGATGCGGCAGCTGGAGATAAGGAAGGACGAGCTGTCCAGAAAGATCAGTCACATTGAGGTCCTGTGTGATGTGTCTGATCCAGTGACTGTCTTACAGGAACCAGACATAGGTGATTTGTGTGATGCTGAGAACAGAAAGAGGTGTCATACACAGGTCCATGGTGGGGGAGATCTGGATGTGGGTCTAATCTCAGGGACATTACACACTTTATCTGATATACTAAGAGGTATAAATACAGGGATCTATGTGCAGGAAGCAGCTGGCACTCTACTGGATGAAACCACAGGTAATACAGAATCTGATATAATAAGAGGTATAAATACAAGAGTCTATGTGAAGGAAGCTACAGACATATTACTGGATGTAACCACTGCTGGAGATAAGATACATGTATCAGATGACCAGAAAACTGCATCCTTGTCACTTGTAATACAGAAACGCAAAGTGACACCAGACAGATTTGCGATTCCTTTGGTTATAAGCACCAGAGCGTTCTCCTCAGGGAAACATTACTGGGTAGTGGATGTCAGTAAGTCACAGAACTGGGGGGTGGGGATGTGTTATCCCAGTATAGAGAGGAGAGGACGTCAGGCATTCATTGGATATAGTAACAAATCCTGGTGTCTGTATAAGTATAAAAATAAATATTTGGTGATGCATGACAGTAAAGTGGTCTGGTTACCTGACAATACTCCCTGTGACAAAGTGAGGGTATATCTGGACTGTGAGGAAGGACATCTGTCCTTCTATGTTTTGTGTGACCCGATCAGACACTTACACACATTTACAGCCGTCTTTATGGAGCCCCTCCATGCTGCTTTACAATTTTTTGATGGGAGCATAACTATATCTGAGTAAGTTTCTGTGGAAAATGTTCATATTAAATCTGCCAAGAGACTAGTGACATCACCAGGATGGGGGATTGAATAATGAAACATTTAGCCAACATAATTATGTTGTGGGTGGAGTTACAGCTGAGTTTCGACTGTCTTGCACTTGCTGATTGGTGATTTATGTTTACTCAGTGAAAAATGTGATTGGCTCCTTTTAGTTAGGATGAATGAAGGGGGTGTTATCTTTTTTAAGGCTCCACCTGCTCCAGAGTCCCATCACTATGTCTTACAGAACACATTGATTATGCAGAGAAAGAGAATCATCCGTGAAAGCTGCCCTTTTTATAATGGAAGATTTAATGATATGTTGCGCTGGATGTAATGAAGTCTGTTTGTCAGTGGTGCGGCATGCTGTCCGATCTCAGTCTTTTTTTAAAGAGTCAATCATTTTCAGTGCCCTTTAAAAAATATACGACTTTGGCCGGCGAACTAGGACTTCATTACATGAAGCCCATTGAAAGTATCTGGCAATTCTAATTATAAAACAAAATACAAACATCCCAATTTAAGTAAGAACAAAGGCACAGTGTTTTTAGTTATGAAAAAGATGTTAATATAAAAAATATCACATTTCATTGTGTGTTTATTTACTGTCTGCTATTTATTAGTATATCTTATGTTTTCAATTTGACTAATAAAGAATGGAAAAACTTTCAAACACACAGTAATGCCCGACACCATGATATGCCACATGCAGTAATGTTCCTTGCACAATATTATGCCCCACATAGTTATGCCCTTAAAACTAGTGTTGAAAGTGGGCCAGCCTACACCGGTATGGCATACAGGCACTTCCTTTGAGCACTGCTTCTTTTTTTTTACTCATTCACAAGGGGGAGCTATCACTAGCTGCCAGTAAGTACATTAATGTGGAGACACAGGGGGCAGGAAATGTGATGTACCAACTGGAAGTAGTGGCTACTATGGAAAATAATATAGCAAAATAAGGGTCCAAGTAAATGAGCAAGCCTGCTAGGTACTATATGCTTCATGGGTATTCCTCTCACTGCAGATATAGCTGAATCACTTATAATTAGAGATGTGCAGATCCTGATTTACCCAGATCTCAAAACGGTATCTTATTGGCAATCCGTCTTTCACATGTTTTGGCGTTTGAACATGTGACAACCGATAGCCAATAATATCCCGTATGAGATCTGGTTCAATCCAGATCTGCACATCTCTACTTACAATATAAATTGGAGAATCCACACCAGTGTGGCTGCTGGCCAGATTGCAGACATTCCCCCGACCTGGGTTCCTATGGATTGGGGGTGCAGGGTAGGCAGCTTGTGGTGCGGGTGCCAGACAGTAGATGTCACTGACATTGTCAGCTTGCTTATTGGAGTATTAACACCCCAGGACAAGGATATAATTAATTCAATAAAGAGCATTTAGACCCTTACTTGCCATAGTTTACAGCTCATGATATTATGTGATTACATCAGTGTTCTTTTGTTGGTCCAAGAATTACCATTCAGTAGGGTTCTAGACAGCACCGGGGATGATTTGTTTATTGTATACAGGCTACACCACGAATAAAGGAGTGCCATAGGCCCTTATTCAGATCTATAATGGAAAACTTTCTGCGCTCTACCCCTAGTTGAATGATAGATGGAGGCTAAGTGTTGGTTTAGAAAAACCTTTTTGTTGTTCACACAAATGCAGTAAAAAGTGCAGTACAGGTAAACTACAGGAATGTTCAGGAGGGTATGTTCTCCAAATCCTGGTCACACTGATGTTATTAGTGATGTGCTGCTGCTGCGGGTCTGAGGGGCCGTTTCCAGTTACCTATCACAGTTCTCTCACTGAGGCTAACTAACAGGACACACACAATCAACTTTGAGAAAGCTGAGGCGAAACGTACGTCAGAGAGTGGCGGGTCACGTGGTGCACTCACGTGACCGCAGGATTTGAAATCTGAACCAGTCCAGGGAAGCTCCCCATTGAACCAGACGCAGCAGTGAGACATAGCGGAAGAGACTGTTCCTGCCGGCGGGAGAGGTAACAGGGGGACGCCAGGAGTACCTCGCGTTACTGCGAGTAAACACTGGCGGCCCGCCGCTAAGAGCCGGAGTTTGTGACACATGTCCCTAGGGGTGAGCGGTAGTGCTAACGGGCGACATCGGGACACCCAGCAGTCACGCACTATTTGCGGCTAAATGTGCGGACGCATGGGGTTCTGTCCACGGTAGTATGCCCAAACAAGGACAGATTACCTGACATCAGGCGAGATCCTCTCAAACCAGGGAACGTGTCACTTAAGGTTATCTAATTGCTACATGATTGTAACCACATTACATGCTCCATGCTCTGTGTACAGATAAAGGAATTGCAACTGTTTGTATACTATACAATGTATCATCTTTAGTGTGGTAAATCAGTGATTTAGAACCTGTATGTAGTTTAAAGGAAACATCTTTCTGCATATTGTCTCGTGAACTGTGCCTGAAATATTAAACAGGTACATGGCTCTGTTTGGCAGGAGAATAATTATTCCTTTTGGGGAAGCTAATTAATTAATATTGTCCGGAAGCAAATTAATGCTGGTAATTGTCTAATCAATAATTAATTGATATTATCTGGAATCAAATTAACGCTGGTAAAAATCTTTTATTCAGAGAATTAATTAACATTGTTTTGAATCAAATTAATGCGGGTGATTTTTATTCACTAATTGACTAATACTGTCTGAAACTAATGCTGACAATTTTTAAAACAGAAATGAATTGATAGCAGTACAGTACTTTCTTAGAACTAGTGGCTATGAAGAATTTCATGATTTTCTCATGGAATTATTGAAATTTGTGCTTTATCATAACTTTTTCACGTTCAATGACCGGTTCTATTTACAGGTGAGGGGCACAGCTATGTGGGCGGCCTATGCGAACATCTATTTAGGCTGGTGGGAGCGAGAATTAGTTTTTAACGAACAGAATGCATACCTGACCAAAAATTTAATTATGTGGAATCATTATATCGACGATATCTTCATGATATGGGAGGGGGAGAAAGAGGAACAACCTCAACTTGCGTCTCACATATACAATCGGTCAAAAAGAGATTCCATTTTTGGATCTCCTGATACATCGAACTGAGGAAGGGAGGATAGCGACGAAACTCTACCGGAAAGAAACTGCGACTAACACACTCCTCCATCAAACAAGCTCGCATTTTCCTCCAACTGTGGAACATATTCCTAAGGGCGAATTTCTTCTCCTAAGGTGAAATTGCTCGGATGATCAGGAGTTTAAAAATATGAGCAAAGAACTGTCATGCAGACTGAAGGAAAGAGGATATACTGTAGCAATACAGCTATTAAGAAGGCAGCCAGAAATGCTGAGTCCAAGGACAGGGAACACCTGATATTTTGTACTAAGAAAAAGAAACAAGAAAACAAGATCAGATTTGTTGGCAATTATTGCCAGGAGTGGAGGGAGGTCCAACAAGCAGTGCAGAAGCATTGGTCAGTCCTACACCTAGACCCAGTATTAGCAGGAAACCTTGACGATAAAGTATCAATGAGCTGGAGGAGGGCGAAAAATATTAAGGATCGTTTAGTCTCCAGCCACTATGTCAGAACAACAAGAAAGGAAGCAGGGATAACAGGAACATATCCCTGTGGAGGCTGTAAAGCGTGTGAACATATGACAACAACCAAGACAATAGAAGATTGCTTTGGAAAAACACGCAAAATCCAAGGATTCTTCAATTGCAATACGAAAGGGGTAGTATATTGCCTTACATGCAAATGTCAAAAAAGATATGTGGGTATGACCACAAGACAATTGAAGCAACGTGTTTTGGAGCATGTAGGAACAATACGCAATGCAACATCTGACTTGGGAAAAATGAAAAAACTGACGTCAGTGGCACGTCACTTCCACAAGTACCATAACAGCAGATGGCAAGAATTGAAGGTGTGTGGTCTTGAGAAGATCACCTTAGGAATCAGAGGAGGTGACCTGACGAATGCCCTTCTAAAAAAGGAAAGTGAATGGACCTTCTGCCTAAATGCCATGAATCCACATGGACTAAACGAGTACATAAATTATGGTGCCTTCCTCAATTAAACATCACAATTGAGATATAAACAAAGAATACAGCAAAACCTTTTTCTGGATGAACATTGGTCCTGATAGTAGACATTATAACACATGTCAATCTATTATAATGAACACACAAATCAATATAAATAGCCCTTACAGAGTTTAAGTTTTCACAAGACCACGAGTTTTGCATTTTTTATACACAGTTTTTCACATTTTTTTGTATATATATATATATTTATTTTTTTTGTACATTATAAAGAGCATGTAATCACATATATATGTATATATATATATATATGTGGGTACATATGCAGGGCCAAGAGGTCCGATGTGTACATACATGTATAGGAAATGGAGACACAATTCATGAATTTAATTTCACTTATAGTTTCGATTTATTAACTTCACTTATTTTATATAATTGTTGAAGCAATAATTATATAAATCCTACATCCATTAGAATTTCTAACACCTATTACTTCTAGGAAGGAAGATCACAAATATCAGCACAATTAATCACTTGGCACAACAATATTAAAATAATATTAGATAGTTTGAAGAAGAATAGGAAGCCTATTAAGAAACAATTATTTTCTGCACAGCACATAAATAGCGATTTAAAAATCTTCTAAAAAATTAAGAAACCAAAAAATAAAAAAACCTAAAAATTAGACCAATGTAACTAAAAAATCAAATAAAAACTAAAAATGGAATGGAGGTACATGTATTAATAAAATCAAACGGTACATATGCAGCCAATGGTAGAGTTATTGGTAGCAACCCCTGTGAACAAGATATGTATATAATAAACAATAATTTTTAAGGGGCCAATAGGAGAATAATTCTTTTAAAAAAATCCCTTTAAATAACTTTATTTCTATTAATTTCTCTATCCAATTATTGGCAATGAATTATACATACTGAAAAACATTAATTTCCAGAGACTAATAACGATATTATCTTGAGGGAATCAGAGAAATAATTGTAACTATGAAAGCAGTGTGAAAAACCGAATCTGCACTAATTAGATGTAGTCAGCTTCCTGATTGGATAAAAGCGCCGATAAAAGGGCAGTCAGGGGGACTAGACAGGACACACACAATCAACTTTGAGAAAGCTGAGGCGAAACGTACGTCAGAGAGTGGCGGGTCACGTGGTGCACTCACGTGACCGCAGGATTTCAAATCTGAACCAGTCCAGGGAAGCTCCCCATTGAACCAGACGCAGCAGTGAGACATAGCGGAAGAGACTGTTCCTGCCGGCGGGAGAGGTAACAGGGGGACGCCAGGAGTACCTCGCGTTACTGCGAGTAAACACTGGCGGCCCGCCGCTAAGAGCCGGAGTTTGTGACACATGTCCCTAGGGGTGAGCGGTAGTGCTAACGGGCGACATCGGGACACCCAGCAGTCACGCACTATTTGCGGCTAAATGTGCGGGCGCATGGGGTTCTGTCCACGGTAGTATGCCCAAACAAGGATAGATTACCTGACATCAGGCGAGATCCTCTCAAACCAGGGAACGTGTCACTTAAGGTTATCTAATTGCTACATGATTGTAACCACATTACATGCTCTGTGTACGGATAAAGGAATTGCAACTGTTTGTATACTATACAATGTATCATCTTTAGTGTGGTAAATCAGTGATTTAGAACCTGTATGTAGTTTAAAGGAAACATCTTTCTGCATATTGTCTCGTGAACTGCGCCTGAAATATTAAACAGGTACATGGCTCTGTTTGGCAGGAGAATAATTATTCCTTTTGGGGAAGCTAATTAATTAATATTGTCCGGAAGCAAATTAATGCTGGTAATTGTCTAATCAATAATTAATTGATATTATCTGGAATCAAATTAACGCTGGTAAAAATCTTTTATTCAGAGAATTAATTAACATTGTTTTGAATCAAATTAATGCGGGTGATTTTTATTCACTAATTGACTAATACTGTCTGAAACTAATGCTGATAATTTTTAAAACAGAAATTAATTGATATTTTTTGGAATTAAATTGACGCTGGTAATTTTTTCATTCAGAAATAATTAACACTGTTTGGAACTAAGTCAATGCGGGTAATTTTCTACTTTTGAGATTATTCTGTGATAATTATGCGGGGATATATTCTCAGGCATTGACAGTGATAATGTATATCTTAGTTAATTCCACCTTATCCATAAAGGAACAAGATTAAATTTGGTAGTTAAGAGTTGTTGACCTTTTCTAATTGACTATTAGATATGATCAGAAGAATAGAGGCATCACAGATAGAGAAACTATTGCTTAATGTGGGAAAAAGAAAAATATATAAAAAGGCATAGAGTGGATAGGACTTATATTCCTCATATGCTCTAAAACTTTATTGAATCCCTTTTTCTCTTTTCATGACCGGTATGAGAGCCGACCATTAGCAAGAAATGTATCCTGCAATGCTTATATAGTACCAGGAGCACCTTGCAAGAATTGCCGGCACTGGAATCGGTTATCTAACTATCCGTAGGTCAAAACCCGGGTGGACCCCACTCTCTCATTTTCCCTCCACTGTTTGTCACAAGAGGGAGAAAAGCAGAAGTGGAGTCTCGCTGGCAGGGGTGACCACTGCTATCTGTGTAGTGAAAAATCCTCCTTTTCTCCCACATGTCAACATTTCATAGCGAACTAAATAACCGATTGTGACCCACCGGTAATACCTTGCAATGCCTAATATGGCAACAGGGTTGCCAGGGATAACCACATTGGTATGATAGTTGGCTATCTCATCTACCTCAGTCATAACCCCGGGACAATACACTCTCTCATTCCCCTCCCTCTGCCCTCTTGGCATGAAGGGTGAACAGCAGAAGTGATAAAGGTCCAGAAGGGCTGACTATCTATTATTCCATCTTTTGCTTAAAATTTTGATAATATATCACGTAGAGGAATAAGGCTTATACCTATTTAGAGTGTATGAGAGTGATGACCAATGATTTGACCACACAACCAACCCGAGTCAATGGGTAAGAAGTGGCTGGACATATGATGGTCATTTTTTCACAAGAGTTCTTTACAAATATTTTTCATAGATATTTTCCAAAAATCTTGTTCATAGATTTTTCTATACATAGCAAATTACAGATCCGCATTTTTTCAAACAAATAATTTTAAAAAACTTAATCCGAATATTTGAAATATGGATAGTTTAAATTACTTATAATTTCGCGGTGTGCAATAACAAGTAAGAGGTGGTCCATAATTTTAATGAAGATCAAAATAAAAGTTAAATATTAAAGAATAGTCATAGTACACATAATATTTTGGGACGCAAGGGTGCCCCCAAATAGAGTTTTCTTTCTTTTTTTTGTTCTCTCTTGAACTAACAGTCACATTTGGCTAACTAACTCTGTCAATTCTGGGTGGTATTAGTCCGGACCGTAGTCAGTCTGTATCTCTTGGTGAGGGGGCAGTCTGTAGGTTATTGGAAAGGTCAGGACCGTAGGTAGCAGTAAAAGTTAAAGTCTCTATGCTCCAGCTCCTAGATGCAGGTTTGCTGGAGTGGAAATAAGAGTTTCAAAGGGAAAGGGGACTGGGAGTCTTTTGCACCGGTTGGTACTCAAAGTACCCAGAAAGGATCCCCAATTACTATTATTTTGTATTGTGTTTAATTATTTGGGTACTTATGTAGTAACTGGGCTGCCGATTTCTAAATCGGGTCGGATCGGGAGATCGCATCGCATCGCATGCGACCATGCGATTCGATGCGATGCGATGCGATGACCCGATTTTTCCATAGGAATCAATGTTAAAATGGACTGAGTCCATTTTAACATGGAATTCAATGGGAAAAATGGGTCCTTTTCATACCCCTACTATCCAAGTGGGCATGGAGTTGGATATAAACCTGTGGCGAGCGTAGCGAGCCACCGAGCCCGAAGCGTGGCGAGCGAAGCGAGCCCCGCGAGGGGACGAATACCGTCCCCTCGCGGGGCTCGCTTCGCTCGCCACGCTTCGGGCTCGGTGGCTCGCTACGCTCGCCACAGGTTTATATCCAACTCCATGCCCACTTGGATAGTAGGGGTATGAAAAGGACCCATTTTTCCATAGGAATCATTTTAACATTGATTCCTATGGAAAAATCGGGTCATCGCATCCGATATCGCATCCGATATCGGATGCGATGCGATGCGATATCGCATCGCATCGCATCTGATTGTATGCCTTAACTTAAGGCATACAATCAAAAAATCGGCAGCCCAGATACTACATAAGTACCATTATTTGTTTTGGGGGTGCTGCCATGGACAATGATTGTGGTACAAAAAAGGAAGAGAGAGAGAAAAGATTGTCTCTTTGTTGGCGCACATAGAGTTAATTTAAAATATAACTTTTATTATTGAGTTAATTTAAGAAAATTTCATAACGTGAAATATTTGAAAAACTTTTCGTTATTAAAAAGATTATTAAATTGTTCTTGGAGCTGTGTGTATTTATTCCTTATTTAATAGGATTCTTGTATCGATTTCTTGGTACAATGCAAATGTATACGGCACTCGTTAGATTACAGTCTTGTCGTTCAATTCCACATATAGGGGGTTATTCTGCTTGGTGCATTGGGACCGTACGTGGTCGGATCGGGTTTTTTTCAATCTGCGCATGCGTAGCTTTCGCTATCCTCACACCGCTCACGGGCGGATCTCTCAGTGCAAAAAAACCTGTCCGCAAGAGCACGGTCATTGTGGGCGGCATGTGGCCGTATTTAGGGGAACGGCCGGAATAATGAGGGAAACTGGGCGTAAACATGGGGGTACACAGGGGTGTGCACCAAAAATGTACGGTGCTACAACCGCCTCGATCGGCGAACGCACCGTGCATTTTAGCACAAAAACAGGCGGACGCCAAAGAGTGCTCATGACCACCCCTAGAGATTCCGCTTGACAGCAGACGCCGGGGTCTGCTAATTACACAAACACATACACCTGAATGTAATAAGCAATGCTGCAGGCTATTAAGTGGAAACCATGATTTCACTACCTGCAAGCCACACACAGCCCACAAACACATTGGAAGCTTATCTTTCTACACTTCTCAACATGTAAAGGTTGGTTTCATTTTAGGTAACATTCATTGGATTGCAATTCACGATTGTACAGATGGTATTCCCCTTATCGGCGTCAATACTTATCTGTGCCTCTGAGCATATCAAGCGGAGATAAGTTGAATTGAGCGTGTGCATATATTATTACTGCCAGTAATTGGTCAGATATCCAGTGCACAATCTAAATGCGTACGCTGTGCTGGCACAAAATAAATCCTATATTCACAGGATCACAGGCTGCAGTGTATCCAGCACAGGTATATACTGCAGCCTGTCATCCTGTGAATATAGGATTTATTTTGTGCCAGCACAGCGTACGCATTTAGATTGTGCACTGGATATCTGACCAATTACTGGCAGTAATAATATATGCACACGCTCAATTCAACTTATCTCCGCTTGATATGCTCAGAGGCACAGATAAGTACTGACGCCGATAAGGGGAATACCCAGAGCCGAATTTCCCATTAGGCACGTGAGGCACCGGCCTATTGGCGGCACATGTTTGGGGGCGGCACTTGGATGCCTGTGATAGTACTGTCAGCCCAAAATGTACCAATAACTGCAAAATATCCACTGTACTGTACTATATTACATCTTAAATAGAGTGTAAATGGATAGGACATGCAGATACTGCCCCTATAAACTGTCCTACATAGTAAACATTATTGTTGTGCCTAGGGGCGCCCTCATCCCTAAATCCGCCCCTGGGAATACCATCTGTACAATCATGAATTGGATACCCCATAATTGTACAACTATTAAATTGGATCCCTGTCCTGCATTACTGTTGAGATTAACAGAAGGAAATTTGAGTTACCCACAGACAAATAACGCTATATTGATTTAAACAGACTAAGCAGTGGAACTCAATGATAACGAATTTAGAACTTCAGAAGCTTAATGAATGTTGCAAAAGAAATAAATGTAACAATATACGAAGAACGCTCTGATATAGAAACAGTGTCTCTAACCACAATTGTCTAATGATAGAAGAAAGTCACATTGATACACATTATATGTGGAATTGAACGACAAGACTGTAATCTAACGAGTGCCGTATACATTTGCATTGTACCAATAAATCGATACAAGAATCCTATTAAATAAGGAATAAATACACACAGCTCCAAGAATAATTTAATAATCTTTTTAATAACAAAAAGTTTTTCAAATATTTCACGTGATGAAATTTTCTTAAATTAACTCAATAATAAAAGTTATATTTTAAATTAACTCTATGTGCACCAACAAAGAGACAATCTTTTCTCTCTCTCTTCCTTTTTTGGAGTGGAAATAAGTCTGGTGGAAGTGGGCAAGAATGGCGGGGGTAGATGGAGATCCGTTGGTGGGTGGTGAGGGTCAGTGCTGGGTGGCACCGGAGGGCGGCGTCCCTTACCTCTGGTGGTGCACCCACACTTCCTGGGTATCGGTCCCTCATCGCTGGTGTCTTGCTTCCTGGGCTGGGAGGTCGGTGCGTCTCTGGCAGCTCTAACCCCGCACAGGCACACTAAGTGCGCAGCTTCACAAAACCCACTGCGATCAGATCGGAATAAGGGCCTAAGAGTGCTTATAGAATGATAAATAAATTACTATTATTTGTTTAATATGCACTATTATAATAATAAAGATTATTAACAATGATCTAGGATTGATGGGTGAATAAATACATGTATTCTCTGTAATAATAATAATAATAATAATAATAATAATAATAATAATAATACAATTTGGGAGCCTTCTCTAAGATGAACACTAAGCTTAGAAATGCTTTGAAAATGATCAACAATAAAGTGTATAGTTTCAAAATTGGCATAAAACAAACACCCTATAAGGGACACAAAGAGCTGGTGGTGTTACTATTGTGCACCGGGATATGGAGAATTCTGGATGATGAGACGATGGTGTCAGTGATGTCATATGGCAGTGTTGACTCCTCTCTGGAACACAGCCCACTACATTATGTTACCAGTTACATAATTAACATAGTATTGTTACTGTAAATACATTCACATCATCTTATTACAAGTGACATTCCTCACACAGAGTGCTCATAGTATGATATATAAATGACCATTATTTGTTAAACATACACTATTATAGTAATAAAGATTATTAACAATGATCATATTTTTGTGTTGTATATTCATGACATCAATGGGTAATAATAATAATAATAATAATAATAATAATAATATAGATTTGGGTGCCACCTCTAAGATTAAGATTATTTATGATTAATTAGCACTTGAGCATAATTTGGTTTGGGAAAAAAACAGACTAAAAATACATGGGTTGTCCACCCTCCCATTATTCATATGCAGGCAGTGGACTTCACTATCAGCCGTGTCACAAAAATTAGCTTACAAACAAGAGAAAGTGGCTGGCTGCACTGTTCTTGTCAAATGGGTTTCCGTCTATAATACAATGTTTTAAAAAAAAAAATGTATTTAAAAATGACTGTATTGTAAATGGAAATGCGTCAACAAGAACAGTGTGTCTCTCATTGTCTTAATTGTAAGGTATCTTTTTATGTCTTTAAAGACTTGGAATATTGTGACAGCCGATAGCCAATAAGATCCCGTTTTGAGATCCGGGTTAAATCTGGGTAAATCCGGATCTGCACATGTCTACTTACAATATAAATTGGAGAATCAACACCAGTGTGGCTGCTGGCCAGATTGCAAACATTCCCCTGACCTGGGTACCTATGGATTGGGGGTGCAGGGTAGGCAGCTTGTGGTGCTGGTGCCAGACAGTAGATGTCACTGACATTGTCTGCTCGCTTATTGGTGTATTAACACCCCAGGACAAGGATATAATTAATTCAATAAAGAGCATCTAAACCAGTGGTGTCAAACTCGTGGCCCTCCAGCTGTTGTGGAACTACACGTCCCAGAATGCCCTGCCACAGTTTTAACAACCAATATGGAAGATGTGAGACAGCAGCTATCATTTCTACTAGACCAGTGGTGTCAAACTCATGGCCCTCCAGCTGTTGTGGAACTACATGTCCCAGAATGCCCTGCCACAGTTTTAACAACCAATTATATTGATTATACAATTATACAATTATACAGATTTTATATTATTGATTGCTAAAACTGTGGCAGGGCATGCTGGGACGTGTAGTTCCAAAACAGCTGGAGGGCCATGAGTTTGACACCACTGATCTAGACCCTTACTTGCATTAGTTTACAGCTCATGATATTATGTGATTACATCTGTTTTCTTTTGTTGGTCCAAGTATTACCATTCAATCAGTAGGGTTCTAGACAGCACCGGGGATGATTTGTTATTTGTATACGGTCTCAAGATTTATTTTACCCACAGGTACCCATGGTCAGTATGCCTGCATTTACCGTACAGGAGCCGTGCCGGTGCTGGAATCTTGACTGCCGGGATGCAGAATAATCAATAACCGGTGCAGGTCAAAGGTATGTTGGGAACGGGGGTGTGTGTGTTAGTTTTAGTCACTAAAGGGGGGCTTAGGGATAGGCTGCAATAAGGAGACTGGAAGTTATGATTAGCCTGCTGTGGAAAGGGGTTAGGCACTGGCAAGGAGAGTTAGGGTCAGGCTGCTTAGGTTTGGGGGGTAGGGGGGCTTCATTTTATGTGTTCTATGGGAGATCATATTTGGAATAATTCAGGATGTTATGAGTGTTGTATTTGTATGCTTTAGCTGACGTTCTGTGTATATTCAAATGTACAACAGACCAATCAGGTCTTGTTAAATGTGTCTGACTAGACAGCATGAGGATAATGCAGAGATGTGTAACCATTTATACCCATATGATTTAGTATTAACCAGATAAGACACAAGCAATATGCATGGGGACAAAGGTCAAAATTCATTCCGTTCCAATGTAATCATATATTAAATATCTCATTAATTTCTAGTTATTTCTACATAGTGTAATACCGCCCTCTAGAAACTATATATTATTATTTTATGCTGTTATAATGTATCAATATGTAATCCAAGATAGGCAAATGTTTGTACTTGAGGAGAACATATGGACCCCCAATACAGTAGAGAAGTTATGCTTGCACAAACACCTGTCTCTGTGATTCTTCTCTCCAGCTGATTGTAAAGGTACAGTGAAAACATCACAAGGAACTCAGGCCTGGTAATGACCCAGATCTGACAGTTGTGATAGTCATAAAACTGTGTATTCAAAGCGCAAAAGTTCCTTTCTGCACACGTGTCCATAACATCCTGCAAGCCATGGGCTGTTCAGGGTAGACAATGAGAAGTGGTAATAAGTCTGTGCAAAAAGCTAAAGTATCATGGCCAGGAGGACAGAAAGACACAGGGTAACCTGTATTTTGGAACCAGCACCATGCTGGAGGATACTTTTTACACAAGGTTCCACCAGCCGAAATATGACTACATGGCTGGGTACATGGGGAAGAGGCCCCGGGCTGTCCCCGAAACCCTTGAGCTGTGGGTTGGTGGGCTGATTGTTTTGGTGTAGAAAAACAAAAGAATAAAAAAATACATTGGTTTTCACAGAAGAACAACAAGTCCCAGCATGCGGGGCATTAATAGGCCTGCTTAGACTTGTAGTTATACTGTAAAAAAACATGTAAAAAAGAGACAAAGACACCGAAAAGTATAACTTTAATTCACACCCTAACATACAGTACACACATACTTACCCTTTCCACGTACCTCCGACAGAGCGGAGGCATTCCCACTGGCCTCTGTCACTGGGAGTTTCCATGGAGTTTCCATGGAGATGCCTACAGCAAAACAGAGCTCTGCTCAGGCCTGAATGGCTGTAGGCATCTCCATGGAAACGGCTACAGCCTTCGACAGGTCGAAACTTGCGATTTTTACTGCAATTTGCACGTTGCTGCATGTACACTTTTTGAAAGCTGTGCAATTTTGGCCTTTTCTTGCATATAAATCGCACATTAACCATACCCTCCAACATTTCCAACAGGAAAATCGGTACAGGGGTGTGTGTGGCCATAGATAGAGGGGCGTGGTCAAGGGTAAAGGGGGCGTGGTCTCAACCAATTTCTTTAAGTGTCCCATTTTAAATAAATGCTGCCCCTACCTGGGTCAGTCAGTCCCGCCAGCTGTGCAGGATCTTGCCGGAAGATTGGCCGCTGTTAGTCCCCGCTGCCTGCCGGGTTCCCCATGCTGTTGTACATTGGGCCGCCCGCTGACATCACGCCGCCCACTCTTTCAACCCAGCGGCGGCATGCGCTGTAGCAGCGGAGTGCGCTGTTGGGAGAGAAATCCATTTGGCCACACAGTACACTGTGACTTGTCTCCCCCAACAGCAGTCTCCACCTGAGCAGGGGGAGGCGGGGCTGCTATCTACCTTCGCCGTGCACCCTGGGAGATGTAGTTTTGGTCGGCCGCTCCCCCGCACTCCCTGGGGAGCAGTTGGCGGTGTTATAAACTACATCTCCCAGAGTCCCTCAGTCAATCAGAGCTGATGTTTAAAAAAACGGTACAATGGGTACAGTTTATTTTAGCCAGTACAGACTGTTAAAAAACGGTACTGTACCGGCTAAAACGGTACAGTTGGAGGGTATGCATTAACAAAAATCGCATGGTACTACATTTTGCCTCTGATCTCATTTGCAGCACTGCAGCCACATTGACTGTCTCTTAAGAAACAGTCAGTCAGGAGAGAGCTTGAGGAGTCGATGTTGTGACTGATGGTGCTTCGAAGGTGTAGAGATCAGATCTTCTGGTGCCCATGCTCAGATTTTCAGATCACGTCCTATTAATGCACCATATGACATGAATGAGACCCCCCCCCCAAACACACACCTTTGGCATCAATTCATAATCTTTCCCAACATTTGCATATTGTTCCCAAATTCAAACACACACAAAGTGCCCCACAAAGGGGCACTAGAGTATTGTAGTACTTTAGGCAAACAGACCACAGACTAAGCATAATGGGGTGATTCTAATTGACTCGGTAAGCTGCCATGCTCGCAGTTTAACAAGCCCATGTGACCCCCCCCATCACCATTTCCCCTCACAACTATGAGAAGGAATGTGTTACACAGACATATCCCCTCGCATGTGCCCACAGCAGGAGAAATCATCAATCTCAACTTATTTATATTTATGGGCACCTGGGACAGGGTGGGTGGCTGGTGTCATGTGATATCAGCTACCCACCCCCAGCAGACTTTGTCCCACCCACATTCCCATGGGAACGCCCAGATTTATCATGTGGACGCCCATGAAACGGTGGGTGTTCTGATGGTCCTGCGCTGCCACCGCCCCCATCCCTCCATCCCTGCTGTGAACCTGCCGGCGACATTATAAATCGCCGTCGGGGTTTGCACATGCGCAGAAATGCGCATGTGCAATCCCCATCCATCGGGGCAGGGACCAAATTCGGTTCACTAAGAGTGAACCAGAATCGTCCCCCAAATTCGTTCCCCCGCCCGATGGTGGGAATCTTTTTAAAAATAAAGATAATCACTGAATAGGGAAATCATTCACCACAATGTGGAGCAGAACCTCCTCCGCATCCACTGACTCTGACTCGGGAGGAGGTTCTGCTCCGCATTGTGGTGATTCATTTCCCTATTCAGTGATCATTATCTTAATTTATATAAAAAAAGGAGGTGCTACCCCCTTAGGAGTTTTTGCATTTGGGTCCTATTCTCTTTTGTCTCACTTAATACGACAGGTCATAATTTTTTCGGATGAGAATTGGACTTCTTCCCCTATGACCATTATAAAGAAGGTCATATTTCCACCAGTTCTTTGGTTTCTAATGGATTTTAAAATCCATATTGTGTAAAAATACACATATCGATACATAGACCTCTGTATAAGGTTTTTTGTGCCACCCTCACGATAAAGTTGGTCTGACGAAACGCGTTGGGTGGTTTTTAATAAAAGACTATCATCTTGAATGAATCTCACGTCTTATTCTGAACATCTATGGACATCGATTTATATCAAGTGTGAAGAATACACCATTCTATTTCATGACATAGGGTTATATTAAGTGATACTATGGAAGCCCACTCTGATAACAATTTGTTGTATGGTTTTGCCTTGTATGGTAATACCGCCCTCTAGAAACGATATATTATTATTTTATGCTGTTATTATGTATCAATATGTAATCCAAGATAGGCAAATGTTTGTACTTGAGGAGAACATATGGACCCCCAATACAGTAGAGAAGTTATGCTTGCACAAACACCTGTCTCTGTGAATCTTCTCTCCAGCTGATTGTAAAGGTACAGTGAAAACATCACAAGGAACTCAGGCCTGGTAATGACCCCGATTTGACAGTTGTGATAGTCATAAAACTGTGTAGGCAAAGCGCAAAAGTTCCTTTCTGCACACGTGTCCATAACATCCTGCAAGCCATGGGCTGTTCAGGGTATACAATGAGAAGTGGCAATAAGTCTGTGCAAAAAGCTAAAGTATCATGGCCAGGAGGACAGAAAGACACAGGGGAAGCTGTATTTTGGAGCCAGCACCGGGCTCCAACAGCCGGCGGTGTCATGTCACAGCTGGAGGACAATTTACACAAGGTTCCACCAGCCGAAATATGACTACATGGCTGGGTACATGGGGAAGAGGCCCCGGGCTGTCCCCGAAACCCTTGGGCTGTGGGTTGGTGGGCTGATTGTTTTGGTGTAGAAAAACAAAAGAATAAAAAAATACATTGGTTTTCACAGAAGAACAACAAGTCCCAGCATGCGGGGCATTAAAAGGCCTGCTTAGACTTGTAGTTATACTGTAAAAAACAATGTAAAAAAAGAGACAAAGACACCGAAAAGTATAACTTTAATTCACACCCTAACATACAGTACACACATACTTACCCTATCCACGTACCTCCGACGGAGCGGAGGCATTCCCACTGGCCTCTGTCACTGGGAGTTTCCATGGAGTTTTCATGGAGATGCCTACAGCCAATCAGAGCTCTGCTCAGGCCTGAATGGCTGTAGGCATCTCCATGGAAACGGCTACAGCCTTCGACAGGTTGAAACTTGCGATTTTTACGGCAATTTGCACGTTGCTACATGTACACTTTTTGAAAACTGAGCAATTTTGGCCTTTTCTTGCATATAAATCGCACATTAACCATACCCTCGAACATTTCCAATAGGAAAATTGGTACAGGGGTGTGTGGCCATAGACAGAGGGGCGTGGTCATGGGTAAAGGGGTCGTGGTCTCAACCAATTTCTTTAAGTGTCCCATTTTAAAATAAATGCTGCCCCTACCTGGGTCAGTCAGTCCCGCCAGCTGTGCAGGATCTTGCCGGAAGATTGGCCGCTGTTAGTCCCCGCTGCCTGCTGGGTTCCCTATGCTGTTGCACATTGGGCCGCCCGCTGACATCACGCCGCCAACTCTTTCAACCCAGCGGCGGCATGCGCTGTAGCAGCGGAGTGCGCTGTTGGGAGAGAAATCCGTTTGGCCACACAGTACACTGTGACTTGTCTCCCCCAACAGCAGTCTCCACCTGAGCAGGGGGAGGCGGGGCTGCTATCTACCTTCGCCATGCACCCTGGGAGATGTAGTTTTGGTCGGCCGCTCCCCCGCACTCCCTGGGGAGCAGTTGGCGGTGTTATAAACTACATCTCCCAGAGTCCCTCAGTCAATCAGAGCTGATGTTTAAAAAAACGGTACAATGGGTACAGTTTATTTTAGCCAGTACAGACTGTTAAAAAACGGTACTGTACCGGCTAAAACGGTACAGTTGGAGGGTATGCATTAACAAAAATCGCATGGTACTACATTTTGCCTCTGATCTCATTTGCAGCACTGCAGCCACATTGACTGTCTCTTAAGAAACAGTCAGTCAGGAGAGAGCTTGAGGAGTCGATGTTGTGACTGATGGTGCTTCGAAGGTGTAGAGATCAGATCTTCTGGTGCCCATGCTCAGATTTTCAGATCACATCCTATTAATGCACCATATGACATGAATGAGACCGCCCCCCCAAAAAAAACACACACCTTTGGCATCAATTCATAATCTTTCCCAACATTTGCATATTGTTCCCAAATTTAAACACACACAAAGTGCCTCACAAAGGGGCACTAGAGTATTGTAGTACTTTAGGCAAACAGACCACAGACTAAGCATAATGGGGTGATTCTAATTGACTCGGTAAGATGCCATGCTCGCAGTTTAACAAGCCCATGTGACCCCCCCCCATCACCATTTTCCCTCACAACTATGAGAAGGAATGTTTTACACAGACATATCCCCTCGCATGTGCCCAAAGCAGGAGAAATCATCAATTAACTTATTTATATTTGTGGGCACCTGGGACAGGGTGGGTGGCTGGTGTCATGTGATATCAGCTACCCACCCCCAGCAGACTTTGTCCCACCCACATTCCCATGGGAACGCCCAGATTTATCATGAAACGGTGGGTGTTCTGATGGCCTTGCGCTGCCACCGCCCCCATCCCTCCATCCCTGCTGTGAACCGGCCGGCGACATTATAAATCGCAGTCGGGGTTTGCACATGCGCAGAAATGCGCATGTGCAATCCCCATCCATCGGGTCAGGGACCAAATTCGGTTTACTAAGAGTGAACCAGAATCGTCCCCCAAATTCGTTCCCCCGCCCGATGGTGGGAGTCTTTTTAAAAATAAAAATAAATCAATCACCACAATGTGGAGCAGAACCTCCTCCGCATCCACTGACTCTGACTCGGGAGGAGGTTCTACTCCACATTGTGGTGATTCATTTCCCTATTCAGTGATCATTATCTTAATTTATATAAAAAAAGGAGGTGCTACCCCCTTAGGAGTTTTTGCATTTGGGTCCTGTTCTCTTTTGTCTCACTTAATACGACAGGTCATAATTTTCCGGATGAGAATTGGACTTTTTCCCCTATGACCATTATAAAGAAGGTCATATTTCCACCAGTTCTTTCGTTTCTAATTGATTTTAAAATCCATATTGTGTAAAAATACACATATCGATACATAGACCTCTGTATAAGGTTTTTTGTGCCACCCCCACGATAAAGTTGGTCTGACGAAACGCGTTGGTTGGTTTTTAATAAAGACTATCATCTTGAATGAATCTCACGTCTTATTCTGAACATCTATGGACATCGATTTATATGAAGTGTGAAGAATACACCATTCTATTTCATGACATAGGGTTATATTAAGTGATACTATGGAAGCCCACTCTGATAACAATTTGTTGTATGGTTTTGCCTTGTCTCTAACTAATAGGAGAGTCTTATATGACGCCGGGCTGCTATGTGGAAAAGATTTTGCAGGACTCTGGGCCTTATTCTGGTTAACTCCTTCTGGCAAATTCCTTCTTAACTGGACAAAACCATGGGCCCTATTCGGATCTGAGCTCAGTATAAATTTGTTTGGAAAATGGGTAAAACCATTGGGCAGATGTAACAGGTATAGTGCAGAAACTGATATCTAAATTGCAGTGTAAAAATAATGCAGCCAGTATTTACCCTGCACAGAAACAAAATAACTCACACAAATCTAACACTCTCTATACATGTTACATCTGCCCCACCTGCAGTGCACATGGTTTTGCCCATTTTACAAACAAATTTGTACTGAGCTCAGATCTGAATAAGGCCCCATGTGCGCTGCAGGTGGGATTGATTTTACTTGTGCAGAGAGAGTTAGATTTGGGTGGGGTTTTACTTCACAGTGAGATCTACAATGCAGTGTAAAAATAAAGCAGTCAGTATTTTCCCTGCACAGAAACAAAATAACTCACCCAAATCTAATTCTCTCTGCACATGTTACATCTGCTCCCCTGCAGTGCACATGGTTTTGTCCATCTAATTGCCAGAAGGCATGAACCAGAATAAGGCTCTCTATTTTGTCTGTTGCTAATACTGAGTGTTAGTTAGAGTTGGTTCCACAATTGTCACCTTTGATCATAGAGAAACAGACCACCCAGAGTCTCCATTTCCTGCCTGGCACATGCTTCACCTACAAAAGAATACATTTGATAATGGTTTAAAAAATAAAAATAAATAAAAAGGAGAATACAACCAAAGAAAATATTTTATTATTATTTTATAAAACCAGTAGAATTGTAGACTGGATATGTAAGGACTATGGTGAGTTACTGGGCACAACCGCGGTCCACCAACTCTTCTGCAAAGCTCAATAATTCCTCACATCGGTCTCTGTTCTCAGGCTTCTGACATTCCCTGTTATCTGGAAAATACTCAATCCACGTGTCCTTGGTAATCATGTAAGAAAACCTGTAGGAAGAGCAAAGGTTATGTAAGTAACACACATTAACACTGTAGGAACATCTAAACAAGAAAATAACTCCTGAGTGTGTGTTAGGTGACCCTATCAAAACTCTACTACCTGTTGTTCATGAGGTCTCCCTTGTATCCTTAACCCTTTGATTCCCAACATCTGTATGAGAGATGTGCAAAATATCCTATCAAAATGCCAGCAGCGCTCACATTTGTTATATAAATTCAAATTAAAAAAATTGTGAAAAAAGAATATAGTTCCTATATAAAAGGTAAACATTACAGCTGATTATGATGAATAAAAATGTCTAAGTGGCACCTTTCACACCTATTTTGACTAATTCACTTGGCATGCAAAGGGTTAATGTAAACAAGATCTAGGAAATGGGATCAATGATGGAAGTCTACACAGCTGGTCCACAGAAGGGTTGGAGGCACTTGTAGATGGTCTCCATCTAAACTCTTCAATGAGAACAAGAGGCCAACATGAAAATATTGACAAGTTTTTTGTAAAAAATTATCTTTTTTTGAAGTTTTTCTTAATTTACCATCTACGTGGACTACGATTGGGAACATTCAAGTGTACCAAACTTAGGCACCTTGACCGAAGCATGGTGAGTCATGTGAGGAGAAGCTGTACAATAATTTTGGGTCTGTATTCTAAAATCTACAAATCGATACAAAAAAAACCCCTATAGAAATGCATGTAGACCTTTTCATGTGTTGACCTATTGTTTAGCACAACCTTGTGCCTGTCGACCTTTTGGAGTTGACCTAGAAACTGTTATTTCAGACCATTCCCTTCCTCATAGCTTGCAGTCGTGGCCAGAAACAAAAACACCAGCCCCAATCATATCTTGCCCCAGTTCCCCAACAATAGCCGCAAGAAGGGTTTGAACCACAGTTCACAGCTATCCTGCACCTATCAGCAGGCCACAGATCCAAAAGCCCATCACTGGATCACCGGTAGCACTTCAATCCCAAAAGAGGCAGCCGAGGAACCACCAGGCAGAGGCAGACAGCAGACATCCAAGGCAAATAATGGAATTAAGCTGTGGGCAGCTACAGAATAATAATCACAGGCTGGAGAGCTCACAATAGACCCTATAATAAACCCTTGTATGGGTTAGAGGTTTATAAAAGTGATATTACGGCCATGATGTAATGCCACTATGAGCGTTACAACATGGCTCCAATGGTACTCCACCACCAACTATACATATTAGAGTCTACTGGTGACTTGTCTTACTCAATGTTCCTTTAGTAGTACTTACTCAGGACCCGTGTTCCAGAGATCTTTACTGACACCCCAGATCAGGTATTCTCGGCCTTCTTTCAAGTCTAAGGCTTTTTGGCATTTTTTGTGACTGATAAAATTGCGTGTTGCACCCATAATATTCAGTTCTGTGCCTAGGATTGGAAAACAGTGACGTGTGACCATAACCGTACAGAAGACAAAACAGAGTAAGAACAAGAAGAGTCCACGCTCCCTCCAGCTGACAGAGGTCTCATACTGGGATTTGGGGATTGAAAATTGTATCATTGTATTTGTGTTTAATGATTTATTCATTGTTCAAGGTTTAAGTTAATTTTTATACATTGTACAAAGGGATATGTTATAATAATTGTCCATCCTAAGTTTTACAATAATTGACCACTCTCTGAATATTTTAAAAGCCATAGGACATGGTTCTATGTCTAGAGGGACATCATTTATTGTAAAACAAATATTTTTTTTTATCTAAAAAAGGCCAATCTTGCTAATTTAAACTATTGAAACCATTACACCAATGCCCTTTTCTCCTCTGGGTACTTGTTTCCTAGCACGGCCACCGTCGTGATCGGTCGTGCCCCTTATTTAGTGCACTATAAGGCCCGCGATCAACCCCGACGGACGCGATGCTGGTGAATGTATCAGTCGCAGGCAACGTGTACTATTCTTCAATTACCGCGACGCGACCGACGCGATAATTAAAGTTTGTGATGAAATCGGTGGCATTGAAAGCCATCGCGAACATCGCGTACAGTGTATACGCCTATTCAATCCCCCCGACGCGACTATTGCTCTTTGATGGGTAATCCGCGTCCCCTCAAAAATAGTTGATTTGCACGTGTTATGGTAGAGTTACCTTCTTTAATGACGTTAACAATAGTCATCATGTAGTTGTCGTAGCTGTCCTTGTGCTCTATGGCAGTGAGCTTGGTCTTGACGACTGAATGAAAAAGAAAAAAACCTTTGATAAGTTTTAGTAACCAAGGGTTAAGTGAGTGGCTCCCAACCTAGGTGTCATGGCACCTAGGGGTGCACTTGCAAAGATGCCTTGGGTTGGTGCTCTAGGAACAATGCAATATTTTTTATGATAAATAATAGGCCAAATGAAAGCTTGTGGCTTCCAATCATATAATACTGTATGTGGATAATCAGGAGTGAATTGTGTCCCTCACCACATAGCTAAACATAAGGGTGATCTATGAACACAAATCATTTAATTAAATATTTACTTAATAAATACATTTTGGTCTAGGCACTAGAGGCTCTGTAAAAAAAAAAATTTGGGGTCTAGTGCACTGTGACCCAAAACATTTTGGGAACCACTGAGTTAAGTGATTTATGATATAACAAAGATTGTAAAATTGTAAATGTTGGTTTCTAGCTGTAGCATTATATAATATCAATATTATCTTACCATAATCCACGGCCACATCACAAGCTTTTTCTAGTCGGTTCTTGGCAGTAACCTCCTGTAATTGCTGCTGCAAAAAGCAATTTTCTGCAACACAAGAGATCAAAGGTCATCAGTCTGTAAATTGTGGCTAAGCACTAGGGTGGGTCGAAAAAAAAAACAAATAGTGAGTTTGAAATTCTAGTAATGCGGAAAAGTTGTGGACCCATAACAATAGTCGTTTTTTTACTATCCCCAGAGGGTGCTTAAAGTTTTGAAAATCTGACACAAATTAGGATATTTTGTAATTCAGGTGAAAGCACAGTATTATTGTGTCACATAATTTGGCAATTAAGTTGTTTTCAGGTTAAGATGAACTCAGTTTGATACACACCTTTGGGGTAGATATTTAAGAGGAATACAGCGCCCCCCCCCCCCCCCCCAAAAAAAAAAAAAAAAAATATTGCACAAATTCCCTGAAATACCATCATTGTCACATATTCACCTGAAAGCAACTATGTTCAGGATTTCTAGCTCATGAATATTGAAATTTTAGAGGAAGCCTAATTTGATTCTTTCTAACCCCTTAATTACAGGCATAAAACATTACATTGACAAATATCGAATTATCTATCTTGTTGCATAGTTAATCTATGAAATGTATGCAGCTCTTGAAAAGTTGGCTACACTGTGACTTCCGCCCTTACCCAACCCAGCCACCCAACCATGGGTAAGGTATGTTATTTTTAGAGCACTTAGGTTTTGATGCTAACTGCTCAGAAGAAATGCCATGGTACTCCTTCTTAGTATCAAAGTAAGGAATAATCTGTATGGACCTCAAAGATTCTAGAATGAAGCTGTGATGTGCTTTGGCTCTGAAAACCTGCTAAGAAGCTTCAATAACTGCCACAGGTCCTCTGTCCTCTCAACAGCTTGAGTATGGCAGGGAAATTCTTTAAAATAATTTTCTTGTGACACACTTCTTAAGATCTTTATACCTCTGCTGAAATTCCCCTACATAGTGGGGGTTCATACTGGAATGCCCCTGAGCAGTAGTGGTTCATACCGTAATGTCCCTGAGTGTTTTTTTTACCAGAATGCCACTGAGCAGTGGTGGTTTGTAATGTAATGTCCCTGAGCAGTGGTATTTAATTTTGGAATGTCCCTGAGCAGTGGTGGTTCATACTAGAAAGCCCCAAAGCAGTATTAGTTCATACTGGAATGCCCCTAAACAGTGGTGGTTCAAACTGGAATGCCCCTAAGCAGTGGTGGTTTGTACTGGAATGCCCCTAAGCAGTGGTGGTTCATACTGGAATGCCCAAGAGCAGTGGTGGTTCATACTGGAATGCCCCTTAGCAGTGGTGACTCATACTAGAATGCCCGAGCAGTGGCAATTCGTACTGGAATGCACCTGAGCAGTGGTGGTTTGTACTGGAATGCCCCTGGACAGTGGTGGATCATACTGGAATGCCCAAGAGCAGTGGTGGTTCATACTGGAATGCCCCTGAGCAGTGATGGTACATACTGGAATGCCCCTGAGCAGTGGTGGTACGTACTGGAATGCCCCTGAGCAGTGGTGGTTCATATTGGAATGCCCCTGGGCAGTGATGGTTCGTATTGGAATGCCCCTGGGCAGTGGTGGATCATACTGGAATGCCCCTGAGCAGTGGTGGTACGTACTGGAATGCCCCTGAGCAGTGGTGGTTCATACTATAAATGCCCCATGGCAGCGGTGGATCATAGTGCCCCTGAGCAGTGGTTGTCCACTTATTGGATTTTCAAACTCATAATTTGTTGTTTCTAACCAACCCTGCTAAACACTTTGACTTTGGTTAGAAATAAATTCTTGTCCGAGATATGTTTATAGAACCCAATCAAAATAAATCCCTGGCTTTCCAATGTGATGCAAGCCTGTACATACTTTGTGTATTAAGTACAGTATTAACAGGGGGCAGTGAATGGTACAACTTGGTTTAATAATAATTATCTATTAATAGATACTTGTTACTTTTTGTCATTAGTGTTGTGTAAATGTAAACACATTATTAGAACATCTGGACTATATGTACATTTACTGTTAGATGCCCAGAGCAATGCTCTCCCATGTATGTTACCTTCAGCACAGCGGCACAGCTCTCCCTGGCAGATCCTACCCAGTAGCTTACTGTCCTCATCCATGTGGTAGAATTTAGTGCAGCGGTTTTCTGTAAAGAGGGGAAAAAAAGATAGTTGAACAACATACACGGTCACACACAAATGCAGCAACAATATCACTGCCCACATCTGTATCTATATTGCCAGTGCCGCTGAGAGCAGCCAAGGGCCTTGGTACTGAGGGAGGCATGAAAACATCCATGAAGGCATGGCCATGCCCTGATGCACAGGTGACACCAGTGGTTGCACAGAAGAGGGGGCTGTGGTCACACAGGGGACACCAGTGGCTGCACAGGAGAGGGGGCAGTGGTCACACAGGGGACACCAGTGGTTTAACAGGAGATAGGACAGTGGTCACACAGGGGACACCAGTGGTTGCATAGGAGAAGGGGCAGTGGTCACACAGTGGATACCAGTGGTTGCACAGGAGAGGTAAAAGGGGTCACCAGTGGTTGCACAGGAGATGGGGCAGTGGTCACACAGGGGACACCAGTGGTTGCATAGGAGAAGGGGCAGTGGTCACACAGGGGTCACCAGTGGTTGCACAGGAGATGGGGCAGTGGTCACACAGCGGACACCAGTGGTTGCATAGGATATGGGGCAGTGGTCACACAGGGGACACCAGTGGTTGAACAGGTGAGGGTGCAGTGGTCACACAAGAGGCCCAATGGTTGCACAGGAGAGGGGGCAGTGATCACACAGGAGGCACCAGTGGTTGCACAGGAGAGGGGGCAGTGATCACACAGGGGGCACCAGTGGTTGCACAGGAGAGGGGGCAGTGATCACACAGGAGGCACCAGTGGTTGCACAGGGGAGGGGGCAGTGATCACACGGGGGCACCAATGGTTGCACAGGAGAGGGTGCAGTGGTCACACAGAGATAACCCAGGTGTAAACTGAATTTGCTCCTCCAACAAGCACACCCTTGGGTAATAATTACACGCTCTCAATCACTTGTTGCCCCTCTGTATAACTGAGCTAAAACATCTGCTTATCATGTTAAAAAAAATGGGTTGAAATTGGCTCAGGTAAGATTATCAGCAGTGATAACATACAAACGTGAAACCTTGAAAAATACTGTCTAGTGGACGAAACGCGTTGGTGATGTGCCACTTTACCTGGGGAGTAATAGTCATACACTATGACAGACGCTGCCTGGATAAGCCCTTACCTGGGGAGTAATAGTCATACAGTGTGACAGACGCTGGCTGGATAAGCCTTTACCTGGGGAGTAATAGTCATACACTATGACAGAGGCTGGCTGGATAAGCCTTTACCTGGGGAGTAATAGTCATACGCTGTGACAGACGCTGCCTGGATAAGCCCTTACCTGGGGAGTAATAGTCATACACTGTGACAGACGCTGCCTGGATAAGCCCTTACCTGGGGAGTAATAGTCATACACTGTGACAGACACTGGCTGGATAATCCCTTACCTGGGGAGTAATAGTCATACACTGTGACAGATGCTGGCTGGATAATCCCTTACCTGGGGAGTAATAGTCATACACTGTGACAGACGCTGGCTGGATAAACCCTTACCTGGGGAGTAATAGTCATACACTGTGACAGACGCTGGCTGGATAACCCCTTCCCATGGGAGTAATAGTCATACACTGTGACAGACGCAGGCTGGATAAGCCCTTACCTGGGGAGTAATAGTCATACACTGTGACAGACGCTGGCTGGGTAACCCCTTACCTGGGGAGTAATAGTCATACACCGTGACAGACGCTGGCTGGATAACCCCTTACCTGGGGAGTAGGGTGGCCAATCCCGGGATCGGGATCGTCGGGATCCCGGGATTTGGCCCCTAAAACGCCGGGATTTCAATCCCGGGATTGGAGTTTCCAATCCCGGGATTTCGGGATTAGACTGCGCATGCGCAGTCTAATGCCGGCCAGCGTCTGAGCGTGTGCTCAGACGCTGCCCGGCTTCTCCCTTCCCCGGCAGTGCATCCCTGCGCAGCGTGATGAGTACAGAGGTCACGCTGCGCAGGCCAAGCAGCTGCACAGAGCCAGTGTGGCTCTGTGCAGCATGCGTTCGCCCCCGCCCATCAACCCGGCTGGCTCCCCAGAAGACCGCCCCCCCACCCCCGGCTCGCTGCCCGCCTCGCTACCCGCCCATCCACCCACCCTCCAGGCCAGCTCCCCGCCCATCCACCTGGCCGGCTGCCCGCCCACCCACCCGCCGGCTCCCCTGACGCCCGCCAACCCACCCGGCTGCCCGGCTCCACAGACACCCGGCCGGCTGGCCGGCTGCCCACCCACACACCTGGCCGCACCGCACCCCACCCCACATGTAAGTAAATATGCGGGACGGCCGGGGTGTGTTTTTTAAATTAGGGAAGCCGATCCCGGGAATCCTGGGATTGGGCATTTTTCAATCCCAAAATCCGGGATTGAAAAAATGCTCCGGGATTGGCTTCCCTACTGGGGAGTAATAGTCATACACTGTGACAGACGCTGGCTGGATAAGCCGTTACGTGGGGAGTAACAGTCATACACTGTGACAGACGCTGGCTGGATAAACCCTTACCTGGGGAGTAATAGTCATACACTGTGACAGACGCTGGCTGGATAAGCCATTACCTGGGGAGTAATAGTCATACACTGTGACAGATGCTGGCTGAATAAGCCCTTGCCTGGGGAGTAATAGTCATACACTGTGACAGACGCAGGCTGGGTAAGCCCTTACCTGGGGAGTTATAGTCATACACTGTGACAGACGCTGGCTGGATAATCCCTTACCTGGGGAGTAATAGTCATACACTGTGACAGATGCCGGCTGGATAATCCCTTACCTGGGGAGTAATAGTCATATACTGTGACAGACGCTGGCTGGATAAACCCTTACCTGGGGAGTAATAGTCATACACTGTGACAGACGCTGGCTGGATAACCCCTTCCCATGGGAGTAATAGTCATACACTGTGACAGACGCAGGCTGGATAAGCCCTTAACTGGGGAGTAATAGTCATACACTGTGACAGACGCTGGCTGGGTAACCCCTTACCTGGGGAGTAATAGTCATACACTGTGACAGACGCGGGCTGGATAAGCCCTTACCTGGGGAGTAATAGTCATACACTGTGACAGACGCCGGCTGGATAAGTCCTTACCTGGGGAGTAATAGTCATACACTGTGACAGACACTGGCTGGATAAGCCCTTACCTGGGGAGTAATAGTCATACACTGTAACATGACGCTGGCTGGGTAAGCCCTTATCTGGGGAGTAATAGTCATACACTGTGACAGACGCTGGCTGGATAAGCCCTTTCCTGGGGAGTAATAGTCATACACTGTAACATGACGCTGGCTGGGTAAGCCCTTATCTGGGGAGTAATAGTCATACACTGTGACAGACGCTGGCTGGATAACCCCTTCCCATGGGAGTAATAGTCATACACTGTGACAGACGCAGGCTGGATAAGCCCTTACCTGGGGAGTAATAGTCATACACTGTAACAGACGCTGGCTGGATAACCCCTTCCCATGGGAGTAATAGTCATACACTGTGACAGACGCAGGCTGGATAAGCCCTTACCTGGGGAGTAATAGTCATACACTGTGACAGACGCTGGCTGGGTAACCCCTTACCTGGGGAGTAATAGTCATACACTGTGACAGACGCGGGCTGGATAAGCCCTTACCTGGGGAGTAATAGTCATACACTGTGACAGACGCCGGCTGGATAAGTCCTTACCTGGGGAGTAATAGTCATACACTGTGACAGACACTGGCTGGATAAGCCCTTACCTGGGGAGTAATAGTCATACACTGTAACATGACGCTGGCTGGGTAAGCCCTTATCTGGGGAGTAATAGTCATACACTGTGACAGACGCTGGCTGGATAAGCCCTTACCTGGGGAGTAATAGTCATACACTGTAACATGACGCTGGCTGGGTAAGCCCTTATCTGGGGAGTAATAGTCATACACTGTGACAGACGCTGGCTGGATAACCCCTTCCCATGGGAGTAATAGTCATACACTGTGACAGACGCAGGCTGGATAAGCCCTTACCTGGGGAGTAATAGTCATACACTGTAACAGACGCTGGCTGGATAACCCCTTCCCATGGGAGTAATAGTCATACACTGTGACAGACGCAGGCTGGATAAGCCCTTACCTGGGGAGTAATAGTCATACACTGTGACAGACGCTGGCTGGGTAACCCCTTACCTGGGGAGTAATAGTCATACACTGTACCAGACGCGGGCTGGATAAGCCCTTACCTGGGGAGTAATAGTCATACACTGTGACAGACGCCGGCTGGATAAGTCCTTACCTTGGGAGTAATAGTCATACACTGTGACAGACGCTGGCTGGATAAGCCCTTACCTGGGGAGTAATAGTCATACACTGTGACAGACGCTGGCTGGGTAAGCCCTTATCTGGGGAGTAATAGTCATACACTGTGACAGACGCTGGCTGGATAAGCCCTTATCTGGGGAGTAATAGTCATACACTGTGACAGACGCGGACTGGATAAGCCCTTACCTGGGGAGTAATAGTCATACACTGTGACAGACGCTGGCTGGGTAACCCCTTACCTGGGGAGTAATAGTCATACACCGTGACAGACCATGGCTGGATAATCCCTTACCTGGGGAGTAATAGTCATACACTGTGACAGACGCGGGCTGGATAATCCCTTACCTGGGGAGTAATAGTCATACACTGTGACAGACGCCGGCTGGATAAGCCCTTACCTGGGGAGTAATAGTCATACACTGTGACAGACGCCGGCTGGATAAGCCCTTACCTGGGGAGTAATAGTCATACACTGTGACAGACGCAGGCTAGATAATCCCTTACCTGGGGAGTAATAGTCATACACTGTGACAGACGCTGGCTGGATAAGACCTTACCTGGGGAGTAATAGTCATACACTGTGACAGACGCTGGCTGGATAAGCCCTTACCTGGGGAGTAATAGTCATACACTGTGACAGACGCTGGCTGGATAAGCCCTTACCTGGGGAGTAATAGTCATACACTGTGACAGACGCTGGCTGGATAAGCCCTTACCTGGGGAGTAATAGTCATACACTGTGACAGACGCTGGCTGGGTAAGCCCTTACCTGGGGAGTAATAGTCATACACTGTGACAGATGCAGGCTGGATAATCCCTTACCTGGGGAGTAATAGTCATACACTGTGACAGACGCTGGCTGGATAAACCCATTACCTGGGGAGTAATAGTCATACACTGTGACAGACGCTGGCTGGATAAGCCCTTACCTGGGGAGTAATAGTCATACACTGTGACAGACGCTGGCTGGATAACCCCTTGCCTGGGGAGTAATAGTCATACACTGTGACAGACGCTGGCTGGATAAGCCCTTACCTGGGGAGTAATAGTCATACACAGTGACAGACGCTGGCTGGATAAGCCCTTACCTGGGGAGTAATAGTCATACACTGTGACAGACGCAGGCTGGATAAGCCCTTACCTGGGGAGTAATAGTCATACACAGTGACAGACGCTGGCTGGATAAGCCCTTACCTGGGGAGCAATAGTCATACACAGTGACAGACGCTGGCTGGATAATCCCTTACCTGGGGAGTAATAGTCATACACTGTGACAGACGCTGGCTGGATAACCCCTTACCTGGGGAGTAATAGTCATACACTGTGACAGACGCAGGTTGTATAAGTCCAACTTTAAAGTACTGGTAGAGATTAAACTTTACACAGTCCTCCTCTGTGTGGGATATCTGAGAATAAAATGATATACATGTCAATGATTGGTACATAGACCTAAAGGTGCCCATACACGGTGCAATGATCGCACCCGATATGTGCTGAATCGCATCGCAACGTATGCGATTTGCATGTGATTTGTGTGCGATGTGATGCGATACGAGTGCAGTACAAAAAAATATGCCCAGCACATACTTTTGTACTGTGCGATGAGATGCCCGCGGGAGCGCGCATCGCTTCGCATTACACGGTGCAATCGCACAGTGTATGGGCCCCTTTAAACACAAGTTACATAGTTACATAGTTATATGGATCTAGATCTCTCAATGTCCACAATATATAGAAAAAAAACATTCAAACATATTGGAAATATACAGGGAATATCAATTTGGTAATAAAAGTTCTCACCTTGTCCAGGTACAGAATTAATGTGCTTTTATCATTTTTTCCTTTATTGATCTCGTAGTTTGAGAAGTATCTGTCCACTCTGTTTTTAAGCTGTAGATAAAGGGAATACATTTTGAATAACAAAAATGATAATATACCTATAAATCTAATGTCTTAGAGTAGATAATAGGGAATTAATAATTAAAAATACAGTATGAAGGACATATATATATATATATATATATATATATATATATATATATATATATATATATATATATATATATATATATATATATATATACAGGGCTATTTTTCAGAAGGCTCCAGCAGGAACTGAGGCCCTTATTCTAGTTCACTCTTCTGACAAAATATTTCCTAGATGGACAAAACCATGTGCACTGCTGGTGAGGCAGGTGTTACTTGTGCAGAGATAATTCGATTTGGGTGGGGTTTTACACCTGCCTCACCTGCAGTGCACATGGTTTTGTCCATCTAAGAAATATTTTGTCAGAAAGAGTGAACTAGAAGAAGGGCCTCAGTTCCTGCTGGAGCCTGCTGAAAAAAAAATAAAAAAAATATATATATATATACTAGAAACACAGAAAAAGGTGTTGGTCAGAGCGCTGATTAGTAATTAGTATAACAGCTGGAAGAAGTCCATAGTGTTACCACTATAGGATGATATCACCAAAGTCCAAAAGTAGGGACTGCAGCTCCTCCTCTCGTGCATGCACGGATACCCTGGGTCCAAATGGGCAGAAATTGATCTAGAACAAGGAAGGCAGAAGAAGGCTCTTCATGGTGCATTAAAAGATTTTAATAACGGATCCAACAATACACAGATCCACAGTAAAAGCAATTGCTCGTACCAAATAGACAATCTCTGTGGGCTGGTTACCACACGGCATTAACATATACCACACAGGCAATATCAGCTCACTCTTCACTGGCGGGCAGATGGACGGCTCCTGGACGCTACAGCTGGCACACGCTGGATTGCGCTGCACGCTGTAGGAGGACACGTAGAAACCAAAGCCGGCTTGGAGCGGTGAGTGAAACGAGGACGGGCAGAGAGTCAGAAGCCACGACCTGACGCGTTTCGTCACTGGGACTTCGTCAGAGGGCGTGGCTAGTGTGATATCTTACCCGAACTTAAGCAAAGCTTCAACCAATGAGATTAATCTCAAGGCCGAATCATGTGACGCTGGTTGAGGCCAGCCTAATGGTTACATGCAATATAAACCACAATACATATGTTTCAACAATCTAAAACATAACAATTCAAATATAAAATTTCACTATAATTCGGAAGGACATATACATTACTTTTCAAGCAAATTCATATCAATCTGTAGAAATAAACTTACAGCGGGGAATCAACACAATAGTTGACACTAAATTGTCAACATACCGCAAATAGTATACATATCTGATGTTTTACCTATATAATGGGCTATTGACCCAGAAGGTATATGCATATGAAAAAATAGACATAAAATCATATCATAAAAATAGACCATTAACCGGTCATACAAAAACACATTAATATAAGGATAAATACAAAGAAGCGCTAGACAGTGTAAACTATTCCTACCTAATGAACGGGGTCATTTCATACCCTTCGTTCAAGCCAGCAGGAGCGAGGGTGCCCAATTTTATAATCCACTGGGTTTCCCTTCTTATAAGGTGTTTGTCTATGTCACCTCCTCTTCTGCCCTGCTTAATCTGTTCTATGCCCTTAACAATAAGACCTGAAGGGTCACAGTTGTGAAACTCTTTAAAATGCCTGGGTACGCTATGATTAAGTACCCCATGCTTAATATTACGGACATGTTCTAATATCCGGATTTTGAGGCATCTTTTAGTTTTTCCAATGTACCTAAAACCGCAACTACACTTCAATAGATAGACCACATAAGTGGAGTTGCAGTTAATAAATTCATTTATTCTAAATTGGCCAAGTGTAACATCAATAAAGGGCCCCTTTTCCATGAAACTACAGATTTTACAATTATTACACGGGTAGTTCCCTTTCAAAGTAAGAAATGTGTCTGATACAGGCTTCACCTTTAAATTTTCTAATTGGCTTTTAGAAACAAGGGATTTAATAGTATTGGCCCTCCTATATACGATTTTTGGAACATCTGGAATATGTTCTTTCAGGACCGGGTCGAGTTTTAGGACATTCCAATGCCTATTGAAGATTTTTTTACATTCTCGATCCCTACTATTAAACTGTGTTATAAACATAGCATCATTGGTTTTACAATCAGAATGTGTATTGGTCTTATACTGTAAAAGGCTGGATCTATCCGTGTTTGAAGCACGCTGTAGGGCCCCTTCAATAATTCTGGGTGGTTATCCCTTCTCTTTGAATCTATTAACATAGATCTTAGCCTGCTCTTTAAACACAAAAAAAGAAGAAAGAAATGGAAACTGCGCTGTTTGAGGAATGATTCTACAATCAATTATTGGAAAGGTGTAAATTTTAATCACATATATATTACAAATAGGATATAATTGATAAAACAGCAATAAATTAAAATTACATACAGTGTACACTTAATAACCGGTTGGGGGATTGTATCTGTGCATAGCTGGCACTTAGCGGCTCCACTTGTGGGGTGGGCCCTTTTTCTCTGAATAAGTGGCCCCTCTTTATCTACCTGTTAGTGGGTATAATTGGCTTACTCCTCGGACTGTGTTGGTGGAAAATGGAGAGATGCAGTCAAAATAAAGTCACTCACATATCTGGAATAGTGTCCACTTATCCGGATAATGCTTTTATGTGGTCCCCGTGAGTCGATGGTTGCTGCTTAATCTCCTTCTTGGATCCCGAATGATGTTTCTTGGTCCGATGATTAAGGAGTCCCGGGTACAATGGAGTTTACCCGATTTGTAATCCACAATGTAGAGGTAGAGTGGGGGCACCTGCACACTTTCAGCATACTACAAATAATGCACTGTTAAGAATTGTAACTACACCATGCATTACCACTTTTTTGTAGAGGTTTTAGATAGCTGTAACATTTTGTAGTGTAGTGTAAAGAGTATTAAGAGAATGGATACATGTCCCATATAAATGTTACAGCTATCTAAAACCTCTACAAAAAAGTGGTAATGCATGGTGTAGTTACAATTCTTAACAGTGCATTATTTGTAGTATGCTGAAAGTGTGCAGGTTTGAATCAAACACTGCTTTGAATGTGATAAATGCAGTATATGAGTTATAAAATCTGTATGTGACACATGAGATCTTACCATATAGGGCACAAGCACTTGATTGCTACATGCAGCAATTCTAAGAGGGAAATATATAAGTGCGGATGAGAGCCGCTCAACTGTACATATGTATATAGAAATGGTGTAAATACTTTGTTTGATATGTTTTGCAATCTTTTATATATTATTTTGACCAATGATTAGACCCTGGTCACTTGACACTAAGTGATAACACTCAGAACATCGATGGTGATGTGTTTGTTGGGGTATATGATGGTCAACTATTTATGATTTATTAATTATCGGCAAAACATTGAATTACTTCAAACAATATTTCTCCAATTTATTATACCAGTATCTGTCTAAATTAATTTAAGAATTCGCAGGGTTTTTTGTATAAAATTCTTTTCACACAGCCTTTTAGATCTATGATCTATATATTCACTCCCACAAAATCCATAGAAAACCAAAAAAATCCTAAAATCCACATACAAATATAAATAAAAATAAAAATCACAAATTTATTAAATAAAACACAATAAACAAAAATTAATTGGGCACAGCAGATAAAAAATAAATAAATTATTTTCTTTAAAAAATCAAAAATATAAATGTATTAACAGAATAGTTCCAATTTGGGGGATCTAGAGTGTACCCCCCGAGTTTCTTTTTCTTTTTTGTTGTAAATATAAAATCAATGAATTAATTTTCATCATTTTTCCAGATTACTATCACATCATCGATATAACATTTCATTAAAACCACATTCTCCAGTAAACCATTTTGAAATGGTTTACTGGAAAATGTGGTTTTAATGAAACGTTATATCGATGATGTGATATTAATCTGGAAAAATGATGAAAATTCATTCATTGATTTTATGTCAACCATTAATGTCAATCGGTACAACCTGCATTTCACTTATAATTTACAAAATACCACCATTGAGTTCCTTGATATTCTCTTAACGGCTAAGAATTTTCCCCTGGTATCGGAGATTGAGACTTCCACTTTTTTTAAAAAGGTGGATGCAAATAGTTATCTCGATTACAGTAGCAGCCATTTTGGTCCCTGGAAGGACAATATTCCTTTTTCGCAGTTTTTGAGACTCAAAAGGAACTGTTCGAATGTGTCCGTGTTTAAAGAGCAGGCTAAGATCTATGTTAATAGATACAAAGAGAAGGGATACCCACCCAGAATTATTGAAGGGGCCCTACAGCGTGCTTCAAACACTGATAGATCCAGCCTTTTACAGTATAAGACCAATACACGTTCTGATTGTAAAACCAATGATGCTATGTTTATAACACAGTTTAATAGTAGGGATCGAGAACGTAAAAAAATCTTCAATAGGCATTGGAATGTCCTAAAACTCGACCCGGTCCTGAAAGAACATATTCCAGATGTTCCAAAAATCGTATATAGGGGTCCAATACTATTAAATCCCTTGTTTCTAAAAGCCAATTAGAAAATATAAAGGTGAAGCCTGTATCAGACACATTTCTTACTTTGAAAGGGAACTACCCGTGTAATAATTGTAAAATCTGTAGTTTCATGGAAAAGGGGCCCTTTATTCATGTTACACTTGGCCAAATTAGAGTTAATGAATTTATTAACTGCAACTCCACTTATGTGGTCTATCTATTGAAGTGTAGTTGTGGTTTTAGGTACATTGGAAAAACTAAAAGATGCCTCAAAATCCGGATATTAGAACATGTCCGTAATATCAAGCTTGGAGTACTTAATCATAGCATACCCAGGCATTTTAAAGAGTTTCACAACTGTGACCCTTCAGGTCTTATTGTTAAGGGCATAGAACAGATTAAGCAGGGCAGAAGAGGAGGTGACATAGACAAACACCTTATAAGAAGGGAAACCCAGTGGATTATAAAATTGGGCACCCTCGCTCCTGCTGGCTTGAATGAAGGGTATGAAATGACCCCGTTCATTAGGTAGGAATAGTCTACACTGTCTAGCGCTTCTTTGTATTTATCCTTATATTAATGTGTTTTTGTATGACCGGTTAATGGTCTATTTTTATGATATGATTTTATGTCTCTTTTTTCATATGCATATACCTTCTGGGTCAATAGCCCATTATATAGGTAAAACATCAGATATGTATACTATTTGCGGTATGTCGACATTTTAGTGTCAACTATTGTGTTGATTCCCCGCTGTAAGTTTATTTCTACAGATTGATATGAATTTGCTTGAAAAGTAATGTATATGTCCTTCCGCATTATAGTGAAATTTTATATTTGAATTGTTATGTTTTAGATTGTTGATACATATGTATTGTGGTTTATATTGCATGTAACCATTAGGCTGGCCACAACCAGCGTCACATGATTCGGCCTTGTGATTAATCTCATTGGTTGAAGCTTTGCTTAAGTTCGGGTGAGATATCACACTAGCCACGCCCTCTGAGGAAGTCCCAGTGACGAAATGCGTCAAGGCGTGGCTTGTGACTCTCTGCCCGTCCTCGTTTCACTCACCGCTCCAAGCCGGCTTTGGTTTCTCTGTGTCCTCCTACAGCGTGCAGCGCAATCCAGCGTGTGCCAGCTGTAGCGTCCAGGAGCCGTCCATCTGCCCGCCAGTGAACCGTGAGCTGATATTGCCTGTGTGGTATATGTTAATGCCGTGTGGTAACCAGCCCACAGAGATTGTCTATTTGGTACGAGCAATTGCTTTTACTGTGGATCTGTGTATTGTTGGATCTGTTATTAAAATCTTTTAATGCACAATGAAGCGCCCTCTTCTGCCTTCCTTGTTCTAAATATATATATATATATATATATATACATATATATATATATATATATATATATATATATATATATATATGTATATATTTATATATATGTCCTAAAATAAAAGTAGATGGGTGCTCCAATGGTGCATTACCACTTAAAAAAGACAATTTTATTTAGTAAAAGACATATAACAAAGGATGAGGTCACGTACCGTAGACAGCGGCTCAGAATTGCCGCAGTTTCACAGTGTGGAATGTTACACAGTACCTAGCAAACTTTGGAGCGGCCACGCCCCTATGCATTTTGTCACTCCGGACTTCGTCAGAGCCCTCTGGCGAAGTCCGGTGTGACGAAATGCATAGGGGCGTGGCCTAGCATCGGCGTGACGCTGGAGAGAGTGTAACCGCTCCAACGTTTGCTAGGTACTGTGTACCATTCCACACTGTGAAACTGCGGCAATTCTGAGCTGCTGTCTGCGTTACGTGACCTCACCCTTTGTTATAAGTCTTTTACTGAATAAAATCGTTTTTTTAAGTGGTAATGCACCATTGGAGCGGCCATCTTCTTTTATTTTAGAATAATTGACCTATTTGAATCAGAGAACTTTAAGTTCACAAGTGGAGCTGCCAGCTTGCTATACAAGCGGAATGCTTTTTAAAGTCTGCATATGGGTGTAGAAATCAAGAACACCTGATTCTTGTTACAACACAGGACATTTACCACTGGGACTGGTATTTTTTACCTTTTCTAAATAACAACATTACCTTTGCGCACTGTCATTTTTCTTGTTTTTCATATATATATATGTACTTGAAATCCTTGAACTGTGCAGTTGTGAGTATTTGGAGCTGTCTTGAAAAAGGCCCTCTAGTGGCCGAAACGTCGACCTACAGGATCTGAGGATCCTTGAAGTAAGATCTTTATATTATAACAAGCAAGTACGAAATTAAAAGATGGATGTTTTTACTGGTGAGTGCTCATCGTGGATTAATTATCCCATACACAGAATATTATTGGGACACATTGATTGTCACTCTAGTTAGGAACCCCAATTGATGACCTTGGCTGGCTGTGAGTGCGGATCCTCCAAGAATATATATATATACATATATATTTTGTCAGCCTTCAAGGAGAGAGCTACTCTATCTCAATTGTGGCAGATTAACCCTCTTTCTCTTTGCTGGGTCTGACATTTGATGAAACCACTTATTTAGGTGGTTCCATATATGAACTTTATCCATATGGGTGATTCCTTTATTCTGCTGGGAATATATTCTTAAGTGGACACTTAATAGGGTGGTTCCACTTATGAGTGTGAATCATATCGATATGGCCTCTTTTTACTCGTCCGGAGTGAAGTTAAACTTACCTCAGTGAGTTTTTCCTCACCACCATTTAGTGAACTTGAATATATACTTTTACTTGGCATAAGGAATGCCCCCTTGTTTTAAACCTGATATCTGAATTTATACTTTGCTGATGAAATCATACCCTGATGTAATCGTGTTGACGAAATGCGTTGGGATTCTTTTAATAAAGAGAACACCATTTGAACGAAGTCTACGTCTTATTGCCGAACATCTCTACTGACTACGGAAAATCAATGATTGTGGGATCATGTTGCATATTGATTAATGTTAGGTGGTACAGTTGGAGCGCACTCTGATCTTTCTTTTTTTCCCATAAACTTTTGCTTATGTCTTTCACGGTGCTTCTTTACTTTCAGGGCGCCAGCATGGTGCCGCGCGTCAGAGTCCCCTTGCGGGGCTCGCTTCGCTCGCCCACACTGCGGGCTCGGTGGCTCGCTACGCTCGCCACGCTAATTAAAATCAACTCCATGCCAACATGGATAGTGGAGGTATGAACTATCCATGTTGGCATGGCGTTAACTTCGTTTATTTAACTTAGTTTGTGGCGAGCGTAACCCGGAAGTAGCGCGGCGCCATGCTGGCGCCGTGAAAGTAAAAAGTACCTCTTTCACTAACAGGAGAGACATTTCAGAGTTGCAGCTTGGTATTTTTTCATTAGCGCAACACCTGAACACGGTTTTTGGAATAATTTGGATACGGGATGTATGGATACGGGATACCGTACCTGTATATATATATATATATATATATATATATATATATATATATATATAAAAATATATATATATATAAAAATATATATATATATATATATATATGCATTAGGAAAAAAACAATCCATGCATGAATGGATGAATGGTAGCCATTTTGTCAAATATCCTGTAATATCTGTGACTCTTCTTCAGGTTTAACTTCTCAAAAAAAAAGAACTAAACGTATCACATTGTTCACCTCTTCAGGCAAGCCTATCACTTATAGGCTTTTATGTATTATATAGCTTCCCTTCTGGACTTGTAACTTGGTGGGACTGCTATGCTATTACTGATGCCTGTCCTTGTGTTTCCCTCCTATATCCCTATAGATTGTAAGCTTGCAGCAGGGCCCTCTAACCCCCAAGTCTGTCTGTTATTACCCAGTTTGTTTTATCACTGTCTACAATTGTAAAGCGCAACGGAATCTGCTGCACTATATAAGAAACTGTAAATAAATAATAAATAAATAATCCACAGATAAGGTAAAAATGAAATTTTGAGCATATTTTTGTAGTGTAAAAAAATATAATAGTTTAAGGATTTTTAGGTACTTATGAGTTATCTGGGCGCCCGATTTTTTGATTGTATGCCTTAAGTTAAGGCATACAATCAGATGCGATGCGATGCGATATCGCATCGCATCGCATGCGACCATCGGATGCGATGACCCGATTTTTCCATAGGAATCAATGTTAAAATTGACAGAGTCCATTTTAACATGGAATTCAATGGGAAAAAGGGGTCCTTTTCATACCCCTACTATCCAAGTGGGCATGGAGTTGGATATAAACCTGTGGCGAGCGTAGCGAGCCACCGAGCCCGAAGCGTGGCGAGCGAAGCGAGCCCCGCGAGGGGACGGTATTCTATGTCCCCTCGCGGGGCTCGCTACGCTCGCCACGCTTCGGGCTCGGTGGCTCGCTACGCTCGCCACAGGTTTATATCCAACTCCATGCCCACTTGGATAGTAGGGGTATGAAAAGGACCCCTTTTTCCCATTGAATTCCATGTTAAAATGGACTCCATTTTAACATTGATTCCTATGGAAAAATCGGGTCATCGCATCGCATCACATCGCATCCGATGGTCGCATGCGATGCGATGCGATGTGCCCGATCCGACCCGATTTAGAAATCGGGCGCCCAGATAACTCACAAGTACCGATTTTTATTAACATGATTCTCATCAGTATAATTTATTTTTAAGATGCCACAAAAAACCCCATCATTTGACAGCCACAATTATATGTGATACAAAGTCAAATTACCCCTAATAACAGTAAAATAATATAAAGATGTACAAGTAATTTCTGTTAAGTAATTTATAGTGAAGTTTGCAGTGGAAAATGCTAGAACTACATGTTGCCAACTAGAATATGTAAATAAATCAACAGGGTAGGGCTGAGAGAATCTCGTTGTTTTAATTCAGAATGCCCATTGTCTTTATATGAACCCTGTATCTGTTTTGTCCCACATTATGGCTATAAAACGATAAGGCCAATTTGAAGTCTGTGTAATAATGAGATCCTCATATCCATATATGCTCTCATAGTTGCCTGGCCTTGGAACTCACCTTATTTAGGTCATTGATATCTGGAGCAAATCCGGTCATCATAGAAATATCCATAATGGACATGGTGGCATCCTGTTCTTTAAGGAATCTACAAGAAAAGTGACAGATCTAAAGATCAACTAAATGTATGTTAACTGGCAAAACATAAAGAAAACAATTGTGATGGGACTTTTCTCGGAAATATTATTTGAGATCCTCCTAGTAACAAGGGCTGTAAACCATCTTACTAGCATGTAATTAGTAAAACAAAAATAAAAACGGATTGAAAACATTTTGTGGCCCCCAAAAAAGCACCCAACACACATACACACACAATGCATACACAAACAACACACATGTCCTTTAAACTGTAAATAATACAATGAGAAGCCTATCTATCTATCTATCTATCTATCTATCTATCTATTTATCTATCTATCTAGACCGCTGTGTCCGTTTTTCTGAATTGAAGAGTCCTGTGAGTACCACAATAGGGACCATTCACAAACTACACCAGAGAGAATTTATGTGAATGGCTTCAATTGAACACAACTTCTTTTAATCATACAAATTGATCCTGCACAGGGTTAGTTTTATCACATTTCTCAGACTGAGAAGAATACCAATGGTGAGTATCCAACAAGATATTTAATGTGTATATTATTTGCTCACTTTTGGATCCCCAGGTCTATAAGGTAAAAATACCTTTGACCCCGGTCATCAGTCCATATTTAAGTTTGGTCAGTAATTGTAGCTTCCAGCAGTGGCCCTGGGCTGCAGCAATAGCTCCATAGTGCAGGTGGGGGCTCTAAGCACTCACTCACTCACTCACACACACACACACACACACGCACACGCGCACACACACACACTCACTCACATATATATCCTGAAGACCAAGTAGAGCACTTCAAAATCGTTTTGATCTTACTTCTGTCAAATATATAATGCTAGTCATTGTGTATTCATGTATGTTCACCTATTTTATCAGGACTGATGAAAGTATATACAGGTTGAGTATCCCGTATCCAAAATGCTCGGGACCAGGAGAATTTTGGATAACGGATTATTCCGTATTTCGGAATATTTTAATATTTCAATGATGTATTTTGAAGTATCTTGCATTTATGCTGTATAAACACATAATATACACACAAATATATTTTATTACCACATAAAATACACACAAACATATTTTAATTGTTCAAAAAACAAGGTTTCAAAACGTGAAACAAAATGTGTGTACTATCTCAGCACTGAATTTGAATGCCAAGCAATCATTGTCTTGCACATATATAGTGCCAGTTACATATCATGTCCCCAGTGATGCTGTTACATATGTCCCCAGTGAGTTTTTAGCAAAAAAAAAAATTTTTTTCACTTTCTGGAATGTCCGTATTTCGGAATAATTCGGATAACGGATATTCGGATACGGGATACTCGACCTGTATATATATATATATATATATATATATATATATATATATATATATATATAAAGAGGGAAACCTGCACTCTCACTCAGCCTTACAGCAATGGGGTGCCCATCTAAGATGCATGCGGTGACATGCACCAAATGTAGTCCAGAATCCACACACCAGAAGGTGGGTGGTGATGGAGCACTCTCCAGTTTCTTTAAATGAAAAAGAGGGTTCGTCTTAGTTTTCCAATAATAGGCAATTTATTAGCAAAGTGGTGTTACTCTCCATAAATGCTCCGACGTTTCGGTCCCATTCAAGGACCTTTATCAAGGAGCTTGGAGCAATGAGGTACACTTCAATCAGCGTAGTAGCCCCGCTTGGGGTATGCTGTTCAGACCCCAAGCAGGGCTACTGCTGATACCTCTCCCTATGAAACCAAGCATCTGACTTTCCTTCTTCATTGCTTTGTTACATTGCCTACCTGCCTTTAAGTCCCCTGAAATAGTGACACCTAGATCCCTCTCTTCCTCAGTAGTTTCCATTATAGTGCCATTTATACTATATTGAGTCTTTCGATTTTTGAGACCCAAGTGCATGATATTGGCATTTTTTGGCATTAAACTGTTGTTGCCATGCTCTTGACCATATCTCTAATCTACTTAGATCATCAATCATTTGTTTTACCCCTCCTGGTGTTTCTACCCTGTTGCATACCTTTTTGTCATCTGCAAAAAGGCACATTTTACACTCAATTCCATTTGCAATATCACCAATAAAGATATTAAAAATGACTGGTCCAAGTACAGATCCCTGGGGTACCCCACTTGTAACCTTTCCCTCCTTTGACTGTACTCCATTTACTACAACTCTCTGTTTTGTGTCCTGCAACCAAGATCTTATCCATTCAACTATCTTAGAATCCAATCCCAAGCTTTCAAGGTTATTTAACAGTCTGCGATGTGGGACAGTGTCAAAAGCCTTGCTAAAGTCTAGATGAGCTACATCTACAGCCCCACCCTGATCTATTACTTTAATCAACCAGTCAAAAAAGTCAATAAGATTTGGTTGACATGATCTTCCCCCAGTAAACCCATACTGTTTTGGATCCTCTAAATTGCTAATTTTGAGATATTCTACAATACTTTGTTTTAAGAGTGTTTCCATCAGTTTCCCTACTACTGATGTAAGGCTCACTGGTCGATAGTTGCTTACCTCTTCCTTGCTTCCACTTGTGCAGTGGCACTACATTCACTGTTTTCCAGTCCTCTGGGATTACTCCTGTAGATAGTGACTGGTTGAATAATTCTGTTAATGGTTTTATCAGCTCCCCTTTAAGCTCTTTTAGTATCCTTGGATGTATCCAGTCTGGCCCCATTGATTTATCCACTTTCAGTTTTGAGAGTTCTGTGAGGACTTTCTCCTCTGTAAGTGTACTTGTTTCTCCCTCAGTTTTCTGACTACTTGCAACTTAACTGTCACCTTCCCCTCTCTTTCAGCAGTGAATACTGAGCAGAAATAATTATTAATATGATCTGCTATTACATTGTCCCCCTCAAGAAGACTTCCACTCTCTATTTTTAGTCTTATTACTCCACTTTTTGTTTTTCTCCTTTCACTTATAGAATAGAATAGAATCAACTTTATTGGCCATGTGTTCTTGCGCACACTAGGATTTTTTTGTGGATTACAGTGCAGCATCAAGCAGGGATGAAATGGGGGGGGGGGGGCATTACATACATTCCATAGAGACATTATACACATTACATTGAGAGCATGCACAGCGACTAGACAGCCATCAGCGGCGCCACTGGTCATTGCAGCAGCCAGGTAGGTAACAGTATAAGCAGGGACAGTTCAGTTATCACACCAGGAACACGTACCCGCCAACTACACAGCGCCTAGGCAGCCATCAGCGACGCCACTGGTCATTGCAGCAGCCAGGTAGGTAATAATACAAGAAGGGACAGTACACTTATCACACAGAGAACACACACCCGCCAAGCTGCACAGCGCCTAGGCAGCCATCCGCGGTACCACTGGTCATTGCAGCAGATGGGCAGGTGACAGCATTAGCAAAGACAGCACAGTTGTAGCAGGGACAGTACAGTTATCACACAGGAGACACGGGATGCACAGAAACAAAATAACTCCCCCAAACACGGGATACCTAAAAAAAGTTTTCCCCCTTTACCCACTGACTGGGCCATTTTCTCCTCAGCCTGTGCATTTGCATGCCCTACCATCCACTAGGGTGTGAGGGGAGAAGAAAATAATGTCTGTGCTCGAAGCATGGCGAGCACAATGAGCCATGCACTTTTTGTCCATGTTGACCTAATGCTTGTGTTGACCTAATGACCCTGTGGACCTAACCCCATGTAGACCTTCGTCATGTCAACCTTCATGCATGTCGACCTATTGGTGTCAGCCTAATGCTTGTCGACCTAATTTTTGTCTAACCAATGATCCATACCCGTAATCACTACACATAGGCCCTTATTCAGATTCGATCGCAGTACAAATTTGTTCTCAAAATGGGCAAAACCATGTGCACTGCAGGTGGAGCAGATGTAACATGTGCAGAGAGAGTTCAATTTGTGTGAGTTATTTTGTTTCTGTGCAGGGTAAATACTGGCTGCTTTTTTTTTTACACTGCAATTTAGATTTCAGTTTCAACACACCCCACCCAAATCTAACTCTCTCTGCACATGTTACATCTGCCCCACCTGCAGTGCACATGGTTTTGGCCATTTTGAGAACAAATTTGTACTGCGATAAGATCTGAATAAGGGCCATAATTAAATCATAAAAGCCAAGTCATTGGGTCCGCCACATGCAGCGCAAGTTGCTGAACTAACAGCATTGATCAGATCATACCACATACTGCAGCTGAGGGAAAGAAAAGATTCAACATTGGAATGGTGCAAGACTTTGGTGCTGTTTGGAAGCATAGAGGTTATCTAACAGCTTCAGGACCACCTATTGCACATTCACAAATGGTAAAAGGACTGGAAAATGCAATCCAGTTACAGGAGGAGGTTGCAGTGATTGAACTTCACTCTGGGAATGGGGGGGGGGGGGGCAGGATGGGCAGGGGGCAGAAGCAGGGGGAGCGCCCAGTGTTTTATGGGTATCCCCATATAAATGTAGGACTTTCCCTACAAATGCAGGCGTGACGATGTCTGCTTGAGGTGAGCGGCTGAGGTCATATAACGTCAGCGCCCGTTCCAAATTCGGAGATCTGTGGGCAAAATAGTGAACGGGGTGATTATTTCTAAGTGATCTGACTAGGTCGCTTAGAAACTAAGCACAGATTGCTCCATGTGTAGGCCCCCCCCAGCAATGGCGATGTGTTGTCCCACGTGTCACCATCACCGGGCTAGATTTATACTGCATGCAGTGTAAATCTAGTCATTTCCAGTGTTCTCTCACCAGAGAAGACTGGCCGTGCCAGATCGCTTCAGCACACATCACTGGTGCATCGCTGTGTGCTGATCGATCTGTGCTGAGCGATCTGTGCTGAGCAGTATCTGTCAGCACGGGGTACCCATCGGACCGTGTGTACGTGGCTTTAAAATTGCAACATGATTTGACTTTTCAATATTGCATCCAAATATCTAAGCAGTTGCAATATATTTGTCAAGCTCAACAAGAGTCCGAACCAAGTTCTCCATTTGGTCCAGCACACAACATACAGCCTGACCATGTTATGGTGAGAAGCTTGCTGCGTTCAGGTTCCCTTACAATGAGACGATCCTTGGCTCGTATTGCGGACAACAGATGCAGCTATAAAGGTTGCTGAGAAAGACACCTAGATCGCATTGCAAAACGGTGAGAAACCCAATATTAAAAACACCTAAAAAGCTCTAAATTGTGTGCAGACACTGATTTGAATTTAGGAGAGCTCTTCAATCAAGATGGAGAACATTGTCTATAATAGACTGTATGCTTACAGGACAATATAAAAGAAAAGTTCAAGCTGTTTTATGGCTTGAGAGGAACAGTTATGGACATCACAGTAATCAGAATGGTCTACTGTGGAGAGAGGCCAAGTAGAGGTTCATGGTCCTCATAGTAGACCTTTCCTTCTTCTTTTCTAAGCAGGTCACCAAGAGCACTCGGTGACGTCTATAAGGAACAGGGTTTATCACCCATTGAAAGAAGCCGTACCAAACCACCAGAGGAGAGGTGTATACTCTGGTGTATGGATAATGTGGTATATTGCTCAAAATAATATATAATTCAACAATATCATGCACTTTTGGGACAGGTAGAGCATACCCAACAGTCACTGGCATTTAATAAGACACCATTGATGAAGGAAAACATATGTTTCTTATAAGAAAATTAGGGGTCGGGACACATAGTTTGGGAACCGCTGCCTTAGAAAGTTGCGAAAAGGATTGTGAAAATACTTGTGGACGGCAAGTTTATGACCAATATAATAAAACCAAACAACCCAAAGACATATTACCCCCACATAGAGGAGATTGTGTCAATTTTGCTTTAACCCTTTCAGGTCCAACGTCTAGTTCAGGTCTTCGTTAAACGATGATTCATTGTATATAGTTGTTTTTCGGTGCGCTCGCCTTCGTTGACTATAGGCCTTCGCTGGATCACCCGCTCGGGGACAGAGACACCACCCGGACTGGAGGGCAGTCAATGTAGAAGGCTCAATGGATACCGCTTGTTGTTAGGTTATTTGTTGATTACGTAGAACAATTGTGGGTGGATCTTAAATCATTAGCCGTTCTTTCTTGGCCACATTTAATTAATTATAGACCAATTATTTTGTTTGAAGTGCTTGAATAATAAATACAGCTAACACTTTCTGCCAAACCTAAGTCTCCGAGTCTTTATTTCAGGTAAGTGGTAAATTATATATATGCACAAGGTCATACATCAGATGCTAGGATGTTTATTTTAGTCACTGTATATTCACATGTGTTCAACGATGTTATCATATCATATAGCGGCTAGCTTTCACTCGCTAACTAGATAACTAATCACAGATGCTCTTGTTATCATATCATATAGCGGCTAGCTTTCACTCGCTAACTAGATAACCAATCACAGATGTTCTTGTTATCATATCATATAGCGGCTAGCTTTCACTCGCTAACTAGATAACCAATCACAGATGTTCTTGTTATCATATGATATAGCGGCTAGCTTTCACTCGCTAACTAGAGGGAAGCTTGCAGACTAAAGTGAAGCTTTCAGACTAAAGTGAAGCTTGATTACTTAAGTGACTTGTGAGTTGGAAACAGAAGCAGGTGAGTTATCTTGCATTCTGTCTGTCTTGCATTCTTTATCTGTCTTTCTATATAGAGACTGTAATTTTGAGGGAGAAATCTGAGTGTGATTTTGGTTGTGCCTGTATCTGTATAGTGTATTGTTACTAGGTGTGAACAGATACTAGGAGGAGGAGCTAAGTCTAGGTGTTTAGAGAGATTAGGGGGAGGAGCTGAGTGTAACAGCTGCCTGACATACTATATAAGGAAGGACAAAACTCATTTGGAGCTTGCTCATTGAGAGGGAAGCTTGCAGACTAAAGTGAAGCTTGATTACTTAAGTGACTTGTGAGTCGGAAACTGAAGCAGGTGAGATAGAATACTGAAAAAGGTGAGTTTAAACATAGTCTAAATTTTCATATTTATTGAAATATATTCATCTTCTTTCTATCCTATTGTAACCTGTTGCTCAATTTTGACATTTAATTCATTTTATCTATATTTTTTCCAACATTGTATTTCATTTTACTCATTCACTATTATTTTCTCTTATCTTTGCCACACATTTATTGCACTCTGTTTTCCTCTTCACGCCTGCTCACATTTGCCTCACTTCTGACCTTCTCTGTTCCCTTCATCCTCTCACTTGTTGTTGTTTCATACTTAATTGGATTACTCAATCAACCTGATTTTACCCACTTTTCTCCTCTCTGACAGTTGTTCCTTGCCTGTTACCTTCTCTCCTCTTTCATACCCCAAGCTCTCTCACTCTGTTTTCTACCACATCCTCGCAAATCTACTACAGACGCTGTCTGTCCTCCCAAATCCCTCTCTGTCTGCTTTCACTAACCTACCATCTCACCTCTGGTCCTCATGGCTGTTAATCTCTCAACTTCACTTTCTCCAACCGCTCCTACCCCCTCCCATCCCATACCTATCCTGACCACTCGCCCCCGCACGCCCACCGTCCCAACAACCCCCCCTCACTTCTGCAATCCCAAAAACCTTGTAATTTGTTTTTTGTTTGCTATGTACGGCGCTGCGGACACTTTGTGGCGCCTTATAAATAAACGTACTACTACTACTAACTAGATAACCAATCACAGATGTTCTAAGATTGCCTAACAATGGCCCTTATTCTGATCTGTGCGGAAATTCCCGCATTCTTACGGAGCGGTCCGCACGCCACGGTGTTTTGCCGCATGCGGCCATCGTCCGTAGAAACGCCCACGTGTCCTCCGCATTCGGACGGACTCACTCTTTAAGAACAGGGCGTGTTTACGGACGACATACAAAGCATGCGTGTGCGGGAGAAACACTCCGATTCGGCACGGTATTACAGAGTATTACAGTGTATGCTCGGGAATACCGCATCCGAACGGGAGACAAGCGGTGCTACCGCACGTAAGCGGAGTATTTACGCCAAACAACCCACTATGAAGTATCTTCTGCAATACATCACATGACCCACTTATTCAATTACCTATCCTCAGAAAAAACAGCTTATTCGGAATTGGAATCAATTAGATTCCAATATATCCTTACAAGCATGCCTAACACATGCATTGCACACATTAACCCTTACAGCAATGTAAGTGCAATGGTTTGTATTACACCCTGTGTAAAAGATTATAAACGTCCTATTAGTGAGTAATGAGTAAAGGAGTAGATTCTATTGGGTTCAGGTGTTAATGGTTGTAGTCATTAGGCGTCCGTTCGCCTACCGCATGAACGAGTGGTGTCCGCAAAGCAATAGTACACTTGTGGACACCGCACATTTCTGCCCTTTTTGATCGCGTGCATTCGGAGTGGTATCCGAATGTACGCCCCCCAACATAAGTGTACTCCCCCGTGTCCGCCCATGTTTCCGCCCCGTTTTGCCCACTTTGAAACTACGCCCATGTGTCATTCCGCATGACGCCCATAATACGCCCCTATTTCCCGACTGATAGCGGTGAACAGTTTTGGACGGGATTTGGCCGAACTGGTACCGAGTCAAGGCGTGGCACATGCGCGTAGCGTTCTCCACGCATGCGCAGACGCCATAAAGACGCGATCCGTAAGTACGCGGTAAAGTCCGCGTCAATCAGAATAAGGGCCAATATGATGTTGCTTCATTTTAAACTCATTTCATAGAATAAGCACACCAGCATCCAAACTGATCATGAGATAAATTTAGTTTTGCCAGAAATGCTACGCAACTCGAAATGCTTATCTCATGGTGCCAAATGTCCAAATATTATGTGACATCTGTGGTAATGGGAGCGTATATAGAAATAAGGGGATTCTATATGCTATAGAGGGTCCACACCCTTGTTCTTATTGATCCGACATAGCCCTGCGAGGACCTGCTCTCACAGTATTGAGTGATGTGCTAATGTATTCATTAATAAATAATGATGTCTTTAAGAAGTGGAATCTCGGGAAAGATGTGGCATGAGTTCGCCCGCCCGGCGGGCATCGAGCCATCGTGAACCACTCACTATATTCCATAGACAAAAATAACCTCACGGTTTCACATTTCACATTAAAGCTTCTTAGACATGATCTGAGATTTCCCAAAACTGCTGAATTACTACCACTCAAATGCCAAAAACAATGATATTATGATAATTAATGGACGTGTTTCTTGCGCAAAACAGATATGGTATGCCATCACAACTTTCTCCGCTATCGGTCTGCCGCCAAATACTTGTGCTGGCTAATATCAGCCAATGCAAGGGGGCAGGACAATAGTGCACCGCAATTGGCTCACCATGGCCATCTTGGATATTTTAAAATGGCACCAATTGCTTCACCTAAGGGCCATTTGCACCCGACAGTAAAAGCGAGCCCCGTCACTGCCCGCATGCCGCTACTGCATATTGAACAAATTGAAATGTACTATCTCTATAATGGGGCATATTTCAATAACTTCAAAAAAGTGTACATGTCTGAAAAAATGTAACCCCAAAAGGCCCTATACTGGCACAATCGCAACCTAACGAAACAAGCCCCAAGGGGGTATTCAATCTGTGCCGATATTTCCCGACAGGAAATATTGGCACTCACATATTCAATGTTGCCGTTAACGACAGTACTGAAGGCTGTCAGTTCCAACTGTTTTTTTAAGTTGGATCTGTTTTGTCAGAAACGGCAGCAGATTTTCGAATTCATGTCTGTTTTCAAACAATCAGTGGCAATTTTCGACCATTTAAGGACTTTCTGACACACAACAGTCAGAAAATGTAATTCTGCCTTTCGAGTAGTGTCGGATTCGACAAAAACGGACGGGATTCCGACAGTTGGAATCCCCAGGCCACTGGAGGGTGGCAGTTTGGAGCCCCCCCATGGAGGTCAACTCCATCCACAACTCTCTCCCCCCCACTGGAGCATTACCCGCGAACCCCCCCCCCCCCTTTTGTCAGCAGCAGATAGGAGCAGCAGCAGGGACGCCGGCAGCAGGGGTAAGTTTCCTGCACTGCACCCGGCAAAACCCGTCCGCCCCCTCCTATCCGTGGAGCGCCGCAGCACCCATAACCCGTCACATCACGTAAGTTTCCTGCACTGCACCCGGCAAAACCTGCCCGCCCCTCAGCCATGTAGTGCCGCGGCAGAGCCCAGGTCCCTCCCGCAGCACCCATCACCCGGCAACCCCCCCTTTTGTCAGCAGCAGAAAGGAGCAGCAGCAGGGACGCCGGCAGCAGGGGTAAGTTCCTGCACTGCACCCGGCAAAACCTGCCCGCCCCTCAGCCATGTAGCGCTGAGGCAGAGCCCAGGTCCCTCCCGCAGCACCCATCACCCGGCAAACCCCCCCTCCGTGGATCGGGTGACAGCCCAGGTCCCTCCCGCGCCGCTGCACCCCCCAGTGGATCGGGTGAGCGCCGGGGTGTCCCCCCTGCCTGGGGCGTTCCGGTGCTCACCTGATCCACTGGGGGGTGCAGCGGCGTGGGAGGGACCTGGGCTGTCACCCGATCCATGGAGGGGGGGTTGCCGGCCCTGGGAATCCCAGATTAAATACCCCATACAAGTGTTAATTTGCTCTCTACCCTGAGCTCTGTCTCCCCATAACTCCCTTATAGGCTACTGCAGAAAGTGTCAGTTTGAATAAACAGGAAGTGAGAGAAACAAACACCATTCCCCATCTCAGGAATTCCCTATGGGAGAATTCCATTTATTCGATTCAGCCTTAAAATAAGGGCATGACTGTTCCCTTATAATACATTTGAAGATGTAAGTCATATACTGTATAAAGTATTGGAAGCACCGCTGTATATCAGAGCCAGCATGGGGAACCTCAGGGCCACATTCAGTTTGGATTGCATAAGTAATCTGACCCGCAATTTTCCATTAATCTGCAAACTGTGTCACCGCAGGACCAATTTTGCACATGTGCCTTGCAAGGCCCTCTACAAATGGAGGACACCCACATACAAACACACACACACACACACACACACACAATGCTTTATATCCCTGACGTGTGCTCAAATGTGATCTACATTAATTACAGAATTAGAATTTAGCTTATATAGTAAATAATGACTTACCTGGTACAGATCTTAATGGATACCGTTGATTTTGTGCCTTCTGGAGCCTTAGCTGCGTAGGAAATATGAATATTCACATTAGAGATAATAATAAATACACTGCACAGTACAGTACTGGAGGACTGGGTGTGGTATAAATCACCGAAAGTCGGGATTCCGACAGTCATTACTCAGACATCGGAATCCCGACTGCACAGTGGAGGGAGCGCAATGAAGCCCCTTGCGGGCTCACTGCGCTCGCCACGCTGCGGGCACGGTGGCGAGCTGCGCTTGCCACCTATTTTATTCTCCCTCTATGGGAGTCGTGGACCCCCACGAGGGAGCAGTCGGGATTCCGACATCGGAGTAATGACTGTCGGAATCCCGACTGTCGGGCAGCCGTCTAACCCCCGCTGTGTTACAGCATAAAGTCACTGCACAGTACAGTACTGTAGGACTGATATAATATCTATTCCGGCATAAAGTCACTGAACGGTACAGTACTGTAGGGCTGATATATTCTCTATTCTGGCATAAAGTCACTGCACGGTACAGTACTGTAGGGCTGATATATTCTCTATTCTGGCATAAAGTCACTGCACAGTACAGTACTGTAGGACTGATATAATATCTATTCTGGCATAAAGTCACTGCACGGTACAGTACTGTAGGGCTGATATATTCTCTATTCTGGCATAAAGTCACTACACAGTACAGTACTGTAGGGCTGATATATTCTCTATTCTGGCATAAAGTCACTGCACGGTACAGTACTGTAGGGCTGATATATTCTCTATTCTGGCATAAAGTCACTGCACAGTACAGTACTGTAGGGCTGATATATTATCTATTCCAGCATAAAGTCACTGCACGGTACAGTACTGTAGGACTGATATATTCTCTATTCCGGCATAAAGTCACTGCACAGTACAGTACTGTAGGGCTGATATATTATCTATTCCAGCATAAAGTCACTGCACGGTACAGTACTGTAGGACTGATATATTCTCTATTCCGGCATAAAGTCACTGCACAAATCTATGTTCTCTCTTATTGCTTGGAATCTCTGTATCCGCTGGTTCGGAAACTCTGCCCTCCCAATCTATGGCTGTCCACTCATTCTATGGCTGCTCTCCTATTCTATTGCTGCCCACGCAGTACTATGTGCCTAATTCATCTTTGAGTGCAATGCCCCTGACCAGTATATACAGTATTTCCTTAGCTTATGGCTCCCTAAAAAATTAAAACTCCCTGTCTTATAGATTGTCCATCACCCTAACCCTAAAATTCTGAATAGAAATGCAGTGGTATTAGTTGTGGCAGACAGTTCCCCTTGGAGCACCGTGTTCTCGGGCGCTGAGTGCTTTTTTTTTGTCTAAAATTTGCACCTTACTCACACTAATAAAATGTAACAAGCGCTTTAATACAGTAGCCACAGTTTATTCCCATGCCAAGTCCAGTTGTGCTTCATCTGCAACTGTGAACGTTTTTGTCTCCATTTCCTCTGCGGATAAGGTCATAGCCCAGCGACTCTGGTACACTGTGATTGGCTGTGATGTGAGTACAATGTCCAATTTACAGAAAAGGCGCTGCCTGCACCTCTTGGAGCATCACTGGTGTATGGATGCTAGGTGCATAAGTATCTGTATCTGTGCTCTGTATCTCTTGCAGGTTTGTTATATTAAATCTACACTGTCTAGGGGCCTTATTCTGGTTCACTCCTTCTGGCAAATTCCTTCTTAGCTGGACAAAACCACGTGCACTGCAGGTGGGGCAGATGTAACATGTGCAGAGAGAATTAGATTTGGGTGGGGTTTTACTTCAAAGTGAGATCTTTATTGCAGTGTAGAAATAAAGCAGCCAGTATTTACCCTGCACAGAAACAAAATAGCTCACCCAAATCTAATTCTCTCTGCACATGTTACATCTACCCCCCTGCAGTGCACATGGTTTTGTCCATCTAAGAAGGATTTTGTCAGAAAGAGTGAACTAGAAAAAGGGCCAATGTGCGCTGCAGGTGGTGTAAATGTTACTTGTGCATAGAGAGTATGAGATTTGGGTGTGGTTTTTTCGTCAAAGTGAGATCTATATTGCAGTATAAAAATAAAGCACCCAGTATTTTCCCTGCACAGAAACAAAATAACTCAACCAAATTTTAAATCCCCCCCCCTCCCTGCAGTGCACATGGTTTTGTCCATCGAAGAAGGAATTTGACAGAAGGAGTGAACCAAAATAAGGCCCTCGGTCTACAATCATAAGGCTCTCTGTCAACGTATAAGTGTATCACCTCCCCACACATGGCTCCCTGTGCTCTACATGCTCTGAGCACATATTATAATCTAACTTTATGCCCACGTGGATGGTAAAATATGAACAGCTCGGTTAAAAAAAAAATCATGAAACACTCACATCAGCCTTTAAAAAATAATGTTGACCTTTTTCATATTGACCTTTTGACTGTCCACCAATAGTTGATGACCTTTTGATCTAGACACTGTAGAGCTAAATCCTGGATATCATCTCCTGCATACATTTAAGTTACATATATATGTGGTAGGGAATATAGATTGTAAGCGCCACTGGGGCAGGGACTGATGTGAGTGTTCAACTATAATCTGTACAGCGCTGCGGAATATGTATGCGCTATATAGGAAACGTAATAAATAAATAAATATATAAATAATTGTTAATAATCTGGTAACACAAACAAGAAATCTACAATGTGCGGTACTGTACAGATAGCATAAGAGATCCCAAAATACTGCAGCTTAGTGGAAACTACTCTAGATATCACAGATGTCTCCTCTTTATAGCCACAGACAGCAGACACTGCTGGGAATCCCAGTTATCAGGACACATACTCACCATTAGGTTCATCTTTAATTGTCACAGTGAGATCAAAGTTATTACATTTCTTCTCCTTTTCTGTCTCAATGGCGTAATACACTGATGTCACCTGGGGATGGAATGACATCATCAGGGATGAATATAATTTATAATTAATGCATGGTAATCAGACTTCCCGGAGCAATATCATAAACACGGTCGTAGACAGTGGTGTAACCAGAAATTTGACACCCCCTGCCAAAAAAGTTTCTGGTAACCCCCCACCCCCCACCACCACCACAACCAAAATTCCTGACAGATACAAGAGGTCCAGTAGGATCTCCAGCATCAATCCTCCAACGCGGCGGCAATTTTTTGTGGGTTATTTTTTAGAAGATTCTATGCAGGCATAGCATTGCCACAGCTTGGACTGTGGTGGCATTGCTACCCCACTGGGAGTAGGCATGTTGGCACAACACGTCCTTTTAAAATTCTGCAAGACTAAATTTTACCAAGCAAATCCAATGTATTATTTTTGCAGAGAAAAATAAAACTTCAAGACATAATAATACAACTATTAAAAATTATGTTCATTTGTCTATGTTATCGATGAAGTGCATTCATAGTTAGGAACAAATGTTGCAGTTTGCGAAATAGAAGAAAAAGTATTTCATATAATGACGGGATCAGACCAGAGCTATTACCAAATAGAGACTGTATTTAAAAGCACTGTTTTAGCAACAAGTAGTGAATAAGTGGCAATATAAATAATGTTGTATACAGCGTAATCTCCTGTTACTGCTGCTGGTAACAATGGGAAGTATGGAACTGCAGATCCAGGCCTCCACATAAAAATAGCCCCCCCCCCGGCAATCAAGTACATGGCAAAATCCACCTCAAAATGAAATTACTTTACATCATTGTGGAAATCAGATTACAGCCAGATTAATATTTTGTGTTCTGTTTTGCCCATAACCCATTATATTAGCAGTCTGCAATTCATAAAACCATAAAAAATAAAATAAAATGATTACAATCTCTGAAGTACACTTACCCTCAACGTGCCTTGTCCCTTCCCCTTGGCAGTGACCACAAAGTCTTGATTTATTTTAGTCTGTAAAGAGACACATTACTTCAGCCAAAACATGAAAACATTTCCAGCAAGTACCCAGTGTCACATTCTCCTGTGTGAGTACATAGTACAGTCACCCCCACTAGCGCACACGGGGGGGGGGGGGTCTGAGTACCCAAGGTCACATTCTCCTCTGTAAATACATTGTACAGTCACCCCCACTAGCGCACACAGTGTGTGTGTGTGTGTGTGTGTGTGTGGGGGGGGGGTCCTGAGTATCCAGTGTCATATTCTCCTCTGTGGAGTACATTGTACAGTCACCCCCACTAGCGTAAACAGAGGGGGGGGGTCTGAGTACCCAGTGTCACATTCTTCTCTGTGAGTTCATTGTACAGTCACCCCCACTAGCGCACCCAGGGGGTCTGAGCACCCAGTTTCACATTCTCCTCTGTGAGTACATTGTACAGTCACCCCACTAGCGCACACAGGGGGGGGGGTCTGAGTACCCAGTGTCACATTCTCCTCTGTAAATACATTGTACAGTCTCCCCCACTAGTGCACACAGGGGGGTCTGAGTACCCAGTGTCACATTCTTCTCTGTGAGTACATTGTACAGTCACCCCCACTAGTGCACACAGAGGGGGGGGGGGGTCTGAGTACCCAGTGTCACATTCTCCTCTGTGAATACATTGTACAGTCACCCCCACTAGTGCACACAGGGGGGTCTGAGTACCCAGTGTCACATTCTTCTCTGTCAGTACATTGTACAGTCACCCCCACTAGCGCACACAGAGGGGGGGTCTGAGTATCCAGTGTCACATTCTTCTCTGTGAGTACATTGTACAGTCACCCCCACTAGCGCACACAGGGGGGGGGGGAGGGCTGAGTACCCAGTGTCACATTCTCCTCTGTGAATATATTGTACAGTCACCCCCACTAGCGCACATGGGGGGGGGGGTACAGACTACCCAGTGTCACATTCTCCTCTGTGAGTACATTGTACAGTCACCCCACTAGCGCACACAGAGGGGGTCTGAGTACCCAGTGTCACATTCTCCTCTGTGAGTACATTGTACAGTCACCCCCACTAGCGCACACAGAGGGGGTCTGAGTACCCAGTGTCACATTCTCCTCTGTGAGTACATTTTACAGTCACCCCCACTAGCGCACACAGGGGGGGTCTGAGTACCCAGTTTCACATTCTCCTCTGTGAGTACATTGTACAGTCACCCCCACTAGCGCACACAGGGGGGGGGGGGGGGTCTGAGTACCCAGTGTCACATTCTCCTCTGTAAATACATTGTACAGTCTCCCCCACTAGTGCACACAGGGGGGTCTGAGTACCCAGTGTCACATTCTTCTCTGTGAGTACATTGTACAGTCACCCCCACTAGTGCACACAGAGGGGGGGGGGGGGGTCTGAGTACCCAGTGTCACATTCTCCTCTGTGAATACATTGTACAGTCACCCCCACTAGTGCACACAGAGGGGGGGTCTGAGTATCCAGTGTTACATTCTTCTCTGTGAGTACATTGTACAGTCACTGTCACCCCCACTAGCGCACACAGGGGGGGAGGGCTGAGTACCCAGTGTCACATTCTCCTCTGTGAATATATTGTACAGTCACCCCACTAGCGCACACAGAGGGGGTCTGAGTACCCAGTGTCACATTCTCCTCTGTGAGTACATTGTACAGTCGCCCCACTAGCGCACACAGGGGGGGGGGGTCTGAGTACCCAGTGTCACATTCTCCTCTGTGAGTACATTGTACAGTCACCCCCACTAGCGCACACAGGGGGGGTCTGAGTACCCAGTGTCACATTCTCCTCTCTGAGTACATTGTACAGTCACCCCCACTAGCGCACACAGGGGGGGTCTGAGTACCCAGTGTCACATTCTCCTCTCTGAGTACATTGTACAGTCACCCCCACTAGCGCACACAGGGGGGGTCTGAGTACCCAGTGTCACATTCTCCTCTGTGAGTACATTGTACAGTCACCCCCACTAGCGCACACAGGGGGGGTCTGAGTACCCAGTGTCACATTCTCCTCTCTGAGTACATTGTACAGTCACCCCCACTAGCGCACACAGGGGGGGTCTGAGTACCCAGTGTCACATTGTCCTCTGTGAGTACATTTTATAGTCACCCCCACTAGCGCACACTGTGAGTACATTGAAGGCAGTCATCCCATTCCAATATCTTCATAAGTATAAGTGCCACGTGTATCTCTCTCCATAACAAACCACGTCAATTCTCACCTGGTCCGAGCGTGCCACCATGGAATTTTGAAGATTGATGCGATGTACTGAACCTTGTGATCTACCAGGGAGCTTAAAAGAGACATCCATATCCAAATCTTTGACAGGTGGGACGTCTATCTGATACTGGGCAAGAGCCTGGAACACCATGATGGTAGCCTAGAACAAAGATGTAGCACATTGTATAGGTTTTACTTTATTTTAAATACAGCTGCTATATTTGTCATTACATTGAGTTTGGAGTCAGAAATAACATTGGAATAAGCTATGCATCCAGCCATCAAGAAACCATGTCTAATATCCATAGTCATATTATTATAATAATAATAATTATTATTATGCTTTATAGTAAACCTATTATATACTGTAGGTTTGTATTGAGATTTTTTTATTCACTAAGATCCAATAGTTACATATACCCAGAATGTAAAGTAGGATGGACACCTCCAGGGCACATACATTTTAACTTTTGTCAAAATATTAGGTACTTGTGTAGTTTCAGAGGCTCTGTTGAACTGTGTGCGTGTAGCACAAGTTAAAGGTAAGTCCTTGGATATTTTTGATGCTTCTGAAGACAGTTGTGTACAATTGAAATTGTTTTATGGAAATGTTTGAGAGTATATAACAGGTGAGGCAGCCAACTTGGCTGCCTCACCAGAAGTCAATGATCAAAATAGTTGTACAATAAAAGTAAAATAACTGTACTGTACTGGATGTAAAAGTCAGGTGGTTGTTCTTTTCAATAATTCTGTATTGGTAAAACATTTATCAGAATTTACAATAGTTAAAACAGTGCACCAGCCCAGTAAATATCATTTGCACCAGGGAAAGCCTTGGTGCTCTGCTGGTGGATCTGTGCAAACCCTCACTTGCAAGTATTTTAGAAGCCTGTGATGCTTACGCAGTTTGCTATCAATTAATCATTCAGAGTATCGTGCAAGCTTGAATTAGGCCCATTAGGTGCATCTTCCTAATGTGATTTTAAAAGGTATGGCATAATGTTAGAAACAAATGTCCAAGAGAACAGGAACAAAATTATGTAAAATATACAGTTCCACGTGGCTGGTGCAAGTTTTTGGCACCCCAGGGAAAACTTCAGCTTACTGCTTCCACCAATACCCATATACCCAATACCGACTGTGCAGACCCTCAGGTGAACGTGTGGAGGAGGTGTCTCAGTTAAACACCTGCTGCTTTCCTTAAGTTTAACAAGTACGCCCCTCTCAGAGTCATCCTTAAAAGTATAGAGCCCCATTTACAGTAGAAAGCTTTTAAATCTTATGCGTTTCTTGGCACAGCTGGAGATTTCATAAGGGATGATGGAAAAAAAAATATTATAAATCCATATGAAATAATAAGAAAGATAACCAGACAGGTAAAGTGCTAACCAACCAGCTTGTTTTTCAAACCCAACCTGTAACATGGTAGTAAAAAGCTGATTGCCTGGTACTTTATCTCTCTATGGGCCAGATGCACTTAGATTCAAAAGTGATAAAATTGAGAGTGATAAACAGCCAGCCAATCAGCTCCTACCTGCCATGTCACAGACCGTGTTTGATAAATGTCAGACAGGAGCTGATTGGCTGGCTGTTTATCACTCTTCCTTTTATCACTTTTGAATCTATCTGGCCCTATCTCTCTTCAAGGCTTGGTACATCTGCCACACATTGCGCAGTGAATCAATTGATGCTGATGCATTCATATTCATTGAACTGTTTACATGTGTACAAGCTGTCACTGAGTTAATGGAGGAGTTACAGTACATACTTGTGTTGATCCCCAAACTTCTCCACGGAATTGCTGCTCTGTGATCCATCTAACTGCCGGGCCACACTGCTCAAACTTCTTTAGGGTAAGAAGTGCGAGGATCGCATAGGATGTAGCCTCCAGGGATAGGTGGTGGGAGTTCGGCTCTACCCAGTGATTGTTACCTAGAGATATACAGATGCAATCAGAAAAGTGCAGCAAAAAGCAGCTTTTTGCAGGTAAGTGTGCTCCCGCGATTCCACCTATTCAATTGCAAATGCGTGAAAATGGAATTTGCTCAATAATGTTAGAAAGATAAACTGACTATGTGGAAATATGCCTGTACCCTACAAAAAAGGCAAACTAATATAGCATAATAGTACAGAGGTCGTGATAAAAAATATTTGGGGTAGTTAAATTGTGTCAAACGGCTGAATTTTTTGAAAAATATTATAAAAATGATAAAAAAGCAAGTGTTTCACAGCAAAATAAGGGCGGGATGTATTAAAATACATCGCCGCCCTTCGCGCCCCCCCCGCCGCGATGCCGCCGCATATGTACTAACATATGCGGCTGGCATCGCGATGCCGTGACGGAGGCCCCCCGCGATACCTGTACTGTGGTCTGCGGGGGGTCTCCGTCACCTCCCAGCCGGCTTCTGCAGCTTTCACGCCGGGGACAGCTAAGCAAGCTGTCCCCGGCGCTTCCTCCTCCCCCTGCAGCCGGAAGGACGTCCGGCTGCGTTGCTAGGGGGAGGAAGGGCTTACCTTCCGGGGTCCAGGAGGACCTGCAAGAAGGTAAGCCCAAGGGAGGGGGGAAAGGGGGGGTCGGCGAGGCGGCGGGTTGCGGCGACGCGGCGGGCGCCGAAAAGAAGCCCATAGGCTTCTATAGGGTATCGCCACCCAAAGGTGGCGATACCCTGCCCTGCGAAACCGCTGCGAACGGGTTTTAGTACATAGGAAAATGCGGTAAAACGGGGGTTTTACCGCATTTTCCCTTTAGTACATCTCGCCCTAAGTGCTCAAATTAAATTTGGGTTTAAAAAAAAAAAAGAGTATATGTAGAATATCTGCTGACAAAGGAAGGTCTTCAATCTGCTTTGTTGGGTAGGTTCTTTATTCCCCCTAAATCTAATGACAGCACATTATATGGCTTCCTAAAACTCGTTCTGCCTTACTGACCTTAACTACCATCTGGCTTCTAGTCAGCATTATAAACCCGCCCACTGGATCCCAGAATCCTTCATACCTTCAAACACACCAATTCGATCACACGCAAGTAATGCAGCTGTGTGTAAGATGGTATACGGTCGTATTATCGACCACACTTAGGTCGACAGTCATTAAGTTGACACCTCTAGGTCGACAGGGTTCTAGGTCGACAGGGTTGAAGGTCGACAGGTGTCTAGGTTGACATGGGACAAGGTGGACATGGGTTTAGGTCAACATAGCGTTAGGTCGACATGGGTTAGGTCGACAGGTCGCATAGTAATTCCCCAATGACGCAGGTGCAGGGGGCGGGCATCTGACATCAGTGGATGTCATCTGCCCCCCCGCTTCCCATACAGGCACTTGCAGATGTAAGACACCAAAGGGGTGTCTTAAATTTGCAAGTGCTTAAAAAATGATTCAATGGTCTGCGACCATCGACTGATTTTATGACCGAGCGCAAGGGTGTGAATGGATTAGTATTAACTGCGGGTAATAGCACTGTGCGAGGGGGGGCGGCTGTGCATACGATGGGCGGCGACTGGTGAACTTGCAAGCCTGTGAAATTAGCAGATTTCTGAGTCAACCTGAATAAGGGCCTATGTGTGATTTACAGTACTACAAGTGCCAACCTGTACATGCAGACATCCGATTCCTTGCATCCTATGCATGATGTATGGTATTGCAGGTACCATTAATTTACCTGTACATGCAGACATCAGCTTCTCTGTGCCCTATGTGTGATGTATGGTACTGCAGGTGCCATTACTATAACTGTACATGCGGACAGCAGGTTCCCTGTATCCTGTATGTGATGTACGGTACTGCAGGTGCCATTACTATAACTGTACATGCGGACAGCAGGTTCCCTGTATCCTGTATGTGATGTACGTTACTGCAGGTTCCATTACTATAACTGTACAGGTGGACAGCAGGTTCCCTGTGCACTATGTGTGATGTACGGTACTGCAGGTGCCATTACTATACCTGTACATGCAGACAGCAGCTTCCCTGCATTCTATGTGTGATGTACGGTACTGCAGGTGACATTACTATACCTGTAGATGCAGACAGCAGCTTCTCTGCGGCCTATGTGTTATGTACGGTACTGCAGGTGCCATTACTATACCTGTAGATGCAGACAGCAGCTTCTCTGTGCCCTATGTGTGATGTACGGTACTGCAGGTGCCATTACTATACCTGTACATGCAGACAGCAGCTTCCCTGCATTCTATGTGTGATGTACGGTACTGCAGGTGACATTACTATACCTGTAGATGCAGACAGCAGCTTCTCTGCGGCCTATGTGTTATGTACGGTACTGCAGGTGCCATTACTATACCTGTAGATGCAGACAGCAGCTTCTCTGTGCCCTATGTGTGATGTACGGTACTGCAGGTGCCATTACTATACCTGTACATGCAGACAGCAGCTTCTCTGTGCCCTATGTGTGATGTACGGTACTGCAGGTGCCATTACTATACCTGTACATGCAGACAGCAGCTTCCCTGCATTCTATGTGTGATGTACGGTACTGCAGGTGACATTACTATACCTGTAGATGCAGACATCAGCTTCCCTGTGTCCTGCAGCTTTCCAGCTCTGGCCAGTGCATATGAAGTGATTGCAATAGTATAAGGTTTGTTCAGAGATTGATATTGGTCATTTAAATAGGATATTGCTATGTCAATGCTTCCTCGTAGATTCTACGGTAAAAAACAGAGTTAATGTCAAATCACTATTATTATGATAACAATATTTATGGTAAAGATTTTTAGTGTACAGCTGAGCCCATGCAGATGTAGCAGAATGTATTGTAGCAATTTCTTCTTATTGTTTCCTGTTTCCATATAATGTTTTAATGTTGGTTTGTTCATTGAGATTCATTGGCACCTGTCGAATATATACATGTTTAATTGGATATTTTGTCATGGCGTCACAAGGAGGCTGTTGGGTGTCTCCTGCTGCAGGGTGACAGAAAAATACCAGCTCCTGCACAGTGGCACTGGTCACAGCGAGCTGGCAGTGCAGCACAGCACTGTCCTCTCTCTGGCTCCGAAAGAGAACAAACGGGAGGTACAGTTTACTTGTGCTGTAAAGCAGAAGCTCACGTTACAGCGCCAGAGGTCACAGCAGCAGGGAATTACAACCTGCACCATGTTTTTCAGCCGAAAAAGTCCACTTCCATCTGAAAATACCATGGCTAGGGAAGACTTTCCGTACCAATCTTAAAGATGGTTATGCATAAATAATTTTGCATTTAAATAGCATTCAAATACATGACTGGCGACAGGGTTGGCTAAAACATCATACTCCCTTCAATGGATGGCTTCCTTCCCATGATGCATACTGGTGTCATCTTTACCGTAAGTGATGCCTACAGCGCAGGTCACTAGTCGGTTGCAATAACAAATGGAATTCTGGTGACCTTCTTTCCTTCTGAGGTCCAGATGCAAAACTTCCATGCTCCATGTAGGTACATTTGGCCAATTACATGTATTTAGCCTCGTATGTAGCAGGGAACAAGATACTGTGTGTGTGTGTGTCATGGCCTATTACTTCCATCCATATTACTTCCACCGCCTTCATTACATTCGGGATAGCCTACATTGACCTCCCACATGGATGAGTCTTGGCCTCTCCACACCTTGTAGATGACCAAGACAAGATAGTTAATGTCATTGATTTCATATGGCAGTGATCATAATGTTGTGGCTCATGGGTGTACATTGAGGACTTGTCCTACATTGTCAATGTTGATGTATTATAACTACTGTATATTAGATGCTAACCTTGGGCTATCTGATGGACCAGGCTTTCTACAGCCACAGCCTGATAGCTAATAGAGCAGGTGGAAAGAGATGATATAAACATGAGACAGCAATAGCTGTTGAAGGGGGTGGAAAATTGGTCCAGGTACTTACAGCAATGTGGTCGCAGAGGTCCTCACTTTCCAGCATAGCGATGAGGACGAAGGCTGTGAGAGTAGAGTCCAACTCAACAGCTCCCTTTGTTATACCGCCCTGTGCAGAACACAAAAGCAGAGAACATACATTTACCAGTAACAGATGGAGGTATGAGATTGCCGGGACTGTATAACACAGGGGCTGATGCAGAGAGACCGGTGACACTTATATTAGAGTGGCATAAGCTTGGCACTCACATGTGCCTGGGCTGTGGGATAGAGGAAGGGTGGGCTGGACAGAGGCAGAGTACAGTAAGGCAGTGGTCACACCATTGTGTATACAGTGAATGTAGGCTGCTATGGTGACACATATATACTTGTGGTAGCTGTAGAATGTGCAGGTGGCTATGGGTAGATGTGAAATACACACTAATAATAATAATAATAATAATAATAATAATAATAATAATAATAATAATAGACAATAAAGGTTGAGTATCCCTTATCCAAAGTGCTCGGAGCATTTTGGATTATGGATTATTCCATATTTCAGAATATTTTTATATTTCAATGAGGTATCTTGAGGACATGAACCATGTGTGAAAAAAAATGCATTTATGTTGTATTCATATACACACATTTTTATCTGTGCATGAAACAAGGTATGTGCACTATCTCAGGAATTAGAATGCTAAGCAATCATTTCCTTATACATATTTAATGCCAGTTACATATCATGTCCCAGTAGTGTCCCATGTAGTGCCAATTACAGATGTCCCCAGTAGTGCCAATTACAGATGTCCCCAGTACATGTCCCCAGTAGTACAGTTATAGATGTCCCCAGTTGTGCCAGTTACAGATGTCCCCAGTTGTGCCAGTTACAGATGTCCCATGTAGTGCCAGTTGCAGATGTCCCCAGTAGTGTCAGTTGCAGATGTCCCCAGTAGTGCCAGTTACAAATGACCCAGTAGTCCCAGTTACAGATGACCCCAGTAGTGTCAGTTAGATGTCTCGTGTAATGCCAGTTACAGATGTCTCATGTAGTGCCAGTTACAGATGTCTCATGTAGTGTCAGTTACAGATGTCCCCAGTAGTGTCAGTTACAGATATCCCCAGTATTGCCAGTTACAGATATCCCCAGTATTGCCAGTTACAGATGTCCCCAGTATTGCCAGTTACATATCATATCCCCAGTAGTGCCAGTTACAGATGTCCCATGTAGTGTCAGTTACAGATGTCTCATGTAGTGCCAGTTACAGATGTCTCATGTAGTGCCAGTTACAGATGTCTCATGTAGTGCCAGTTACAGATGTACCTAGTAGTGCCAGTTACAGATGTCCCATGTAGTGCCAGTTACAGATGTCCCCAGTAGTGTCAGTTACAGATGTCCCCAGTATTGCCAGTTACATATCATATCCCCAGTAGTGCCAGTTACAGATGTCCCCAGTAGTGTCAGTTACAGATGTCCCCAGTATTGCCAGTTACATATCATATCCCCAGTAGTGCCAGTTACAGATGTCCCCAGTAGTGCCTTTTACAAATGTCCCCAGTAGTGCCAGTTACAGATGTTTCATGTAATGCTTTAGCATTAACAAAAAAGAACATTCCGTAAACTATGATTTTAGGAATAATTTGGATAATAGATATCTGGATAAGGGATACTCAACTAATAATAATAATAATAATAATAATAATAATAATAATAATAATAATAATAATAATAATAATAATAATCTTAGCCAACATATGCAAATTGGTTGATTGCAAATGTGCCACCAGTGCCAGAAAACTGCTTTGGTCATTAAATATGTGATTATATTTATTCCTGGACACGGTGGAGAGTAGTTCCCTCTGTATAGAATGGTTTTATTAAAAGCCAAACACCTGGGTGTAAATTTATTAACATGGGAGTTCTATTGAAGATGGGACGTTGCCCATAACAACCAATCAGATTCTACTTTTTATTTATTTAGAACCTTCTAGAAGATAAGAGCTACAATGTGATTTGTTGCTATGGACAACATACCATCTTCAATAGAACTCCCAACTTAATAAATTTACACCTATAGTGTAAAACACGCATGTCCAAACTGTGGCCCTCCAGCTGTTGTAAAACTACAAATCCCAGCATGCCTTGCCATAGATTGAGCATTCCCTAATAGCAACACTGTGGCAAGGCATGATGGGACTTGTAGTTTCACAACAGCTGGAGGGCCATAGTTTGGACATGCTTGGTGTAAAACATAGGGGTACATATCACTACTGGGCTCAGTGGTTGGTATCCTCCTACCCAGTCCTATATTGGAAGAGCTAGATCCCCAGACTGCTGAGCCTACTGCCTGCTTTATCTCTTCTGCTTATGTAAAACACTCTCGCTATTTGATTTGGCATGTTGGGCGTCTCATATTAGTCTTCTGAAATGATGCCGACCACGATTGAACAATGGTATTAATTTTCCTGTCATGGAGCGATAAAGCCACACAGTGCATTTACTTTATTTGATTGACTGGCTTAATGGGTAAGATTTATATGCCTAGCCATTACTGGAATTACAAAGTTAAACTGGAGCAGGTCAGGGAGGGGACCAAGGAGGCTAAAATAACACAGGGTCAGAGGCTGGATAGACACAGGGGGCAGAAGGCTGGAGTGAAATAACTCAGCATCCTGGAATGACAGCAGGACGGTGGCTGGAGAGACCCAGGGGCAGGAGGCATAATTGACAGGAGGCAGGGTACTGGAGTGACAATGAAAAGGAGGCTGGACAAATGTCCAGACATAGGTCCAACACTATGTTTACAGGGAAACTCTGGCACTATATGCATCTTGTATAAAATAAGGTTCATGTTCCCACATTGTGCTGGCACCTACCACCATCTCCTGATGATAGACGGGGGAATCTTCCTGGAATAACCCGTCTGGCTTTTGCTTGTTCAGTATCAGCCACTTCACAGGATCACAAACTTCATTTCTGTTGACGTCGGTTAGTTTTGAAGCCAAGGCGAACACTTTCACAACGTAAGCCGTGAGCCTGAGGAGGAGACACCACAGTATAAGGAGAAAGCATTGTACTGCCGCCGAGCAGGAGAGGAGACACCACAGTATAAGGAAGAAGCATTGTACTGCCGCTGAGCAGGAGAGGAGTCACCACAGTATAAGGAGGAAGCACTGTACTGCCGCTGAGCAGGAGAGGAGTCACCACAGTATAAGGAGGAAGCATTGTACTGCCGCTGAGCAGGGGAGGAGTCACAATAGTATAAGGAGGAAGCATTGTACTGCTGCTGAGCAGGAGAGGAGTCACCACAGTATAAGGAGGAAGCACCGTACTACCGCTGAGCAGGAGAGGAGTCACCACAGTATAAGGAGGAAGCATTGTACTGCCGCTGAGCAGGAGAGGAGTCACCACAGTATAAGGAGGAAGCACTGTACTGCCGCTGAGCAGGAGAGGAGTCACCACAGTATAAGGAGGAAGCATTGTACTGCCGCTGAGCAGGAGAGGAGTCACCACAGTATAAGGAGGAAGCACTGTACTGCCGCTGAGCAGGAGAGGAGTCACCACAGTATAAGGAGGAAGCACCGTACTACCGCTGAGCAGGAGAGGGGTCACCACAGTATGAGGAAGCATTGTACTGCCGCGGAGCAGGAGAGGAGTCACTACAGTATAAGGAGGAAGCACTGTACTGCCGCTGAGCAGGAGAGGAGTCACCACAGTATAAGGAGGAAGCACTGTACTGCCACTGAGCAGGAGAGGAGTCAACACAGTATAAGGAGGAAGCATTGTACTGCCGCTGAGCAGGAGAGGAGACACCACAGTATAAGGAGGAAGCACTGTACTGCCGCTGAGCAGGAGAGAAGACACCACAGTATAAGAAGGAAGCACTGTACTGCCGCTGAGCAGGAAAGGAGACACCACAGTATAAGGAGGAAGCACTGTACTGCCGCTGAGTAGGAGAGGAGACACCACAGTACAAGGAGGAAGCACTGTACTGCCGCTGAGCAGGAGAGGAGTCAACACAGTATAAGGAGGAAGCATTGTACTGCCGCTGAGCAGGAGAGGAGTCACCACAGTATAAGGAGGAAGCATTGTACTGCCGCTGAGCAGGAGAGGAGTCACCACAGTATAAGGAGGAAGCATTGTACTGCCGCTGAGCAGGAAAGGAGTCACCACAGTATAAGGAGGGCGCACTGTACTGTCGCTGAGCAGGAGAGGAGACACCACAGTATAAGGAGGAAGCACTATACTGGCGCTGAGCAAGAGAGGGGTCACCACAGTATAAGGAGGAAGGACTTTACTGTCGCTGAGCAGGAGAGTTGACACCAGAGTATAAGGAGGAAGCACTGTACTGTCGCTGAGCAGGAGAGGAGACACCACAGTATAAGGAGGAAGCACTGTACTGCCGCTGAGCAGGAGAGGGGACACCACAGTATAAGGAGGAAGCACTGTACTGTCGCTGAGCAGGAGAGGAGACACCACAGTATATGGAGGAAGCACTGTACTGCCGCTGAGCAGGAGAGGAGTCACCCAAGTATAAGGAGGAAGCATTGTACTTCTGCTGAGCAGGAGAGGAATCACCACAGTATAAGGAGGAAGCATTGTACTGCCGCTGAGCAGGAGAGGAGTCACCACAGAATAAGGAGGAAGCATTGTACTGCCGCTGAGCAGGAGAGGACCACAGTATAAGGAGGAACCATTGTACTGCCGCTGAGCAGGAGAGGAGTCACCACAATATAAGGAGGAAGCATTGTACTTCCACTAAGCAGAAGAGGAGTCACCACAGTATAAGGAGGAAGCACTGTACTGCTGCTGAGCAGGAGAGGAGTCACCACAGTATGAGGAGGAAGCACTGTACTGCCGCTGAGCAGGAGAGGAGAAACCACAGTATGAGGAGGAAGCACTATACTGGCGCTGAGCAAGAGAGGGGTCACCACAGTATAAGGAGGAAGCACTGTACTGTCGCTGAGCAGGAGAGGAGACACCACAGTATAAGGAGGAAGCACTGTACTGTCGCTGAGCAGGAGAGGAGACACCACAGTATAAGGAGGAAGCACTGTACTGCCGCTGAGCAGGAGAGGGGACACCACAGTATAAGGAGGAAGCACTGTACTGTCGCTGAGCAGGAGAGGAGACACCACAGTATAAGGAGGAAGCACTGTACTGCCGCTGAGCAGGAGAGGGGACACCACAGTATAAGGAGGAAGCACTGTACTGTCGCTGAGCAGGAGAGGAGACACCACAGTATAAGGAGGAAGCACTGTACTGCCGCTGAGCAGGAGAGGAGTCACCACAGTATGAGGAGGAAGCACTGTACTGCCGCTGAGCAGGAGAGGAGACACCACAGTATGAGGAGGAAACACTGTACTGCCGCTGAGCAGGAGAGGAGTCACCACAGTATAAGGAGGAAGCACTGTACTGCCGTTGAGCAGGAGAGGAGTCACCACAGTATAAGGAGGAAGCACTGTACTGCCGCTGAGCAGGAGAGGAGTCACCACAGTATAAGGGGGAAGCACTGTACTGCCGCTGAGCAGGAGAGGAGACACCACAGTATAAGGAGGAAGCACTGTACTGCCGCATAGCAGGAGTCACCACAGTATGCGGAGGAAGCACTGTACTGTCGCTGAGCAGGAGAGGAGACACCACAGTATAAGGAGGAAGCACTGTACTGTCGCTGAGCAGGAGAGGAGACACCACAGTATGAGGAGGAAGCACTGTACTGCCGCTGAGCAGGAGAGGAGTCACCACAGTATGAGGAGGAAACACTGTACTGCCGCTGAGCAGGAGAGGAGACATCACAGTATGAGGAGGGAGCACTGTACTGCCGCTGAGCAGGAGAGGAGTCACCACAGTATAAAGAGGAAGCACTGTACTGCCGTTGAGCAGGAGAGGAGTCACCACAGTATAAGGAGGAAGCACTGTACTGCCGTTGAGCAGGAGAGGAGTCACCACAGTATAAGGGGGAAGCACTGTACTGCCGCTGAGCAGGAGAGGAGACACCACGGTATAAGGAGGAAGCACTGTACTGCCGCATAGCAGGAGTCACCACAGTATGCGGAGGAAGCACTGTACTGCCGCTGATCAGAGGAGGAGTCAGAGTACACAGAGGAAGAGCTACAATGAGAGGAGCAGTCATCACAATGAGCAAATGGGGGATGGGAGTAAGTGGGAGCAGAGTAATAGGGGGAAGTCTATCAATCATTATAAAGAGGAGAGTAGAGGGCAAATCTGAAAGTTGCCCATAGCAACTAATTACTGGTAACTAGCTAGCTTTTACATTCTATTAAAGTATAGGATGAAGCTCATTGGTTGTGGTGGCAGTCTTTTTAGCGGTGGCTGTCTGGCTTCAACACAGGAGCTGGGGATAGATCTGATCAGCATTGCTCTCTAACAGGGGAACCATATTGGGGGCATTGTGTCATCTGTCTACCCAAGAAAGATTGTTTTCATTGAGCATCCTCCTGAATGTGCATAGACTTTCATGGAATGTATGATAACAATATTTCATGTTGTGAGACAGTATTACAAGAACTGCAAAAAGTACTGGAGATGGCACATTATAAACACCAGAATATGCTTTTTGGTAGGAAGAACAGTTTTTTCTATCTGTCAATAAGTTGGATTTATTGACAAAGAGAGAGAGCGAGAGAGAAAGAGCTAGAGAATGAGAGAGATTTAAAGTTCCAACCAATCAGCTTCACACTTTCATTTTTCAAACTCTGCTAGAAATATTACAAAAGCAGATTGGTTGCCACTTTGGGGTCTATGTAATAGGCCATGGTGAGAGATAAAGTGGATTTAGATTAATGATCTACAAGATTTGATCATATTCCTTACTATGCATTTTTGAAATGGTGACGAAAGTAGGATGTACTGCCTTCCCGTATGTACCTTCCTGTATGTACTACCCTTCAGAATGTGCTGAATTCTAGGGCTTGGATGCAGCGGGTAAGCCAGCTATTGCTGGCATTACCGAGTAGCAGTCTATGGGCTTCTCATTGCATTCTCCCCTGCGAGGGATTTAATTAGGTCCCTGCCCCCCCACAGCTGCCGCTTCACTCACTGTGCAGAAGAACAAAGGGCAACAACCATAGGGGAAGATGTATTAAGCCTTAACAAGAGTTAAATGCAAGGAGCCAATCAGCTCCTCATTGACTTTTTTCAAGCACAGCCTGTAACATGGCAGTTAGCAGGTGATTGGCTGGACGTTTAGCTCTCTTTATCACCCTTGCATTTATTTCTTGTTAAGGCTTAATACATCTGCCCCATTGGGAGATCCATCCATTGCAATTTACATTGCATTTATAAACACATACACAGTAAGTATTTACACGTGCTTAATACATGACAAACAATGTTTTCTCTATATCTGGGTGGACCCTTGTGTTTTGGTATGGTTTGAAAAAACCGCCCTCAAGTATTTTGGTTGGCTTGTAGTTTTTGTTTTGGATTCATGTAAAACTAATCAAAACAGCTAAAACCATGTCATTTTGGACCTGCTATTATATCTACAGTATTATTAACAATAAAAACATTTATGGTGAAATGGCACCTGAAATCCTCAGAGAGGCACTTATGTGCAAAATAAAGAAGTATGCAAGAATCAGATATACTGAAGTCCGACCCCAAAGTGACTTGAGCAAAGACTCGGTTTAAACAGAAACCCAAAAGTTCAGGTGTTGGGTTTTAAAAAAAAAACACTAAACAAAAACTGAACAGATCATCCATATATTACACAAATGAGACATAACTGAACATATTCGTGGGAAGGGATCTAAAAAGGTATTATTGAGGAACAGGTGGATGTAGCAGTATTTTGGATGAAATATATTTCTTTATTTTGTTTTAACAAGTACGGTTTCCCAGATCATCCACAGACAGTTGCACGTTACCACAATGAGAGCATCTACCTTTTAAGTATGCCTAGAACAAGTTATGAGACCTTGTTGCTTGCACCATATTGCCAGTGATATGTGCTAAATATTGCCCCATGTGTACACAGCTTAAAGGTGCCCATACACGTTACAATTATTGTATACAATATTGTATACAATATCGCATCTCATCGCATCTCGGTTTTGCGATGAGATCTAGTACAAAAAGTATGTGCAGCACATACTTTTTGTACTAGATCTCATCTCATCGCAAAACCGAGATGCAATGAGATGCGATATTGTATACAATATTGTATACAATAATTGTAATGTGTATGGGCACCTTAAGGGATATTTAACCCCAAGGAGATTTTAGTATTGCCATTGTGTGCTAATATTACCCCTTTGTGATAATATTACACAGGAAATCCATTTAATTCAAACAGCCTATAAGTGTCTAGTGGGGATAAGTGCCTAGAGCAACTTTTTTCAAGTCGCAGCACACCAAACAAGATTTTTAAATTGCCAAAGCACACCTTTAGAACACTACAGGGAAAACACAATGGCCCCAACAGGAATAAAAAAACAAACCTATTAGCCCCAATATGAAAAAATAAACAATCACATTGGTCCCCACAGGTAACAAAAATAGATCTGGTGGCACACTTGAGAACAGCTCAAGGCATTGAAAAAAGCTGGCTTAGAGTAAAAGTTAGTTGCTAGTGTGAGGCAGGATAGCTTTGTTTTTGTTATGTTTTTTCATTTTTTTGCACCCCTTTCTGTGTGTGGTCTGTGTTTTGGTGTGTAGCAGTAAAAAATAGTAGTATGTTTGTCAAGTTTTAGGCTTAGTGGGTACGCTGTCCTTGCAATGGAGAATGTCGTAAACCAATTGTCCAGCAAGAGTTGAACACCAATGTTTGGCAGAGCCAGATTAAGGTATAAATGGGCCTGGAGCTGAAAATTATCAATGGCCTATTATGCACAATAATAGGGGTTGCGGCCAGAACCGAATAATGTGGGGGGCGTGACCAGTGTTCTGTTTGGGTGGTCTGCTCATGGGTGTGTCTGTATTTGTGTAAATACTTTCAACTAATTATATATGCCTGGGAGATATATTGGCGGGTGCCCTCCAAAGGTGCACATGCAGGATACCGATGTTCTAAGATATTTGCAGGGCGAGGCAGCATTCCAGTCATAAAAAAAATACTGAAAGCCGAAACTTGGTAGACAACATTTCAGCACCTTTTATGTGGCTACCTAAATTTACCACACCATATACCACTTATACAAATCATGGGTACTTGTTTCCTAGCACGGCCACAATCGCGGGCATCGGGTGTAATTTTTAGTGGTCTGCGACGCGACCGACTCGATGCCCCCGATTTACCATTGAAATGCATTGAAAAAAGTCAAAATCGTGTCCGTCGCGTCGCAGGCGGCTAAAAAAGGCTTAAATGGTCCAGACGCGATGCCCCCGATTTCCCATAGGAAACAATGTTAAATTCCTTAATTTAACCGCGATGCCCCCGATTTCCCATAGGAAACAATGTTAAATGGCTCAATTTACCCAAATCATCATAGGGAACAATGGTAAATGGGCCAGAAACCCCCCAAAACACCCCTGAACAGTGAAATGTCCCCCCAAAAGTAGTTTACGCCACCCCACGATCAACGCGAACCCGAAGCGTGGCGAGCGCAGCGAGCCCGCGAGGGGCGGCGGTACGCGTCCTCTGACCTTTTCATACCCCCACTATCCACGTCGGCGTGGAGTTGAGAATAGAATAGTGTGGCGAGCGCAGCGAGCCACCGAGCCCGAAGCGTGGCGAGCGGACGCGGATACCTTCACAGGTAAACGCGTCCCATCGCGTGCTTCACAGGTATCCGCGTGCGCTCGCCACGCGTCGGGCTCGGTGGCTCGCTGCGCTCGCCACACTATTCTATTCTCAACTCCACGCCGACGTGGATAGTGGGGGTATGAAAAGGTCGGAGGACGCATACCGCCGCCGCTCGCCACGCTTCGGGTTCACGTTGATCGTGGGGTGGCGTTAACTACTTTTGGGGGGACATTTCACTGTTCAGGGGTGTTTTGGGGGGTTTCTGGCCCATTTACCATTGTTCCCTATGATGATTTGGGTAAATTGAGGCATTTAACATTGTTTCCTATGGGAAATCGGGGGCATCACGGGTAAATTGAGGCATTTAACATTGTTTCCTATGGGAAATCGCGGGCATCGCGTCGGTACCATATCACCCAATTTTTTAGTGCATGCGATGGCCGCGATGCCCCCGATTTTTACTAACGATGCCCACGATCATGATCGGTGTGGCCGTGCTAGGAAACAAGTACCAAATCATGCAATACAATAGTAACCCCCTTATACTGTACTTGCCTCTTACACATTGTGCCACATGGAATGAGTCAAAATTCACACTGACTGAGCCAAAATTCACACTATGGCACACAGATTAAGGCAAAATACACATTTTGCCACATGGATTGAGCCAAAATACACATTATTATACCAAACAGATTGAGCAATAATGCACAATATGCTTCACAAATAGGGGCATTGCGCGCTGAAGGCGTGCATTAAAAATTTACACCATAATGCCTGTTACATGTTAAGTCAAACACCATATTCTCCATTACGTATTATGCCAAACACCATAATGCCTATGAAAAATGATGCTACTTAAGTGTTGCTTACCAACATGTTCATTGCCAGGGGTTCCATGCTTATTGCCAGGGATTCCATGCTCATTGCCATGTGGGATTACATGCTCATTGCCAAGGGGGAATACATGCTTGCGGTAACTGGGGATAGCCGCCGCCGGGCAGAAATGACAGCCATTGACAGCTGGGCAGAGAGCAGGGGGCTGCCTGGCTGTATTCAGAGCACTGCATGTCCCGGCTATTTGTAATAATACCCCTTTCACACCAGAAAATGCAGGGATTTACCCGGGAATATGGCCCCAAGATCATGCAGGGACATTCCTGGACTGGACCGTTTTACACCAGCCTAGTCCCTGCATTTTTTTGTGTGAGGGGGAGAGAAAACAACCCCAGTCCCCCTTTAAACAACCAGCTACATCTTCGGAACCAACTGACCGATTTACATGTAGGCTTCAAATGATTTTGGTCCCGTGAAACTGGGCCATTTGGTTCCAAAGAAATCTGTCAAACAACATGAACAGCCATGAAATTACATTTCAGAAATGAAAAAAAATTTACCCGCAATATCTCTAGAACCAATGAACCCATATGGACCAGGTATCAGATTGAAGGCCCAGCGATTTGGGTTCGACTGAGATCAACCTCAAGCTTCTGTGATGCCGGAGGGGGAACTGGCAGCCGTTGGAACCGGGTGGAGGTCGGAATTAGCGGGTCCCATGTTATCCTATGGGGAAAACGTTCCAGGTTTGCCTGTCGGTATCTCTGGTTCCCGGGAGGCTACCGACACGGGGCTGGGCTCGTTGGAAAGCTCTGGCCCTCAGCTACAGAATGGGCCTATTTGGAGAATGGGCCTGGAGCTGTAGCTCCATCAGCCCCATTGTTAACCCGGCCCTGATGTTTGGTTAAGTGTGTGCTTGGTTCTTTCCTGTCTGTTCTTTAGTGCATCTACTACATTTAATTATTACTTGTCAATTATACCTTTGACAGAAAATTTAAATACCAGCACTGTTGTCTTTATTTTAGTGTTTAAGTGTGCTGGGGGAATCAGTGTGCTGGGGAAAAAATTGGGATTATTCTGGTTCATTCCTTCTGGCAAATTCCTTCTTAAATGGACAAAACCACGTGCACTGCAGGGGGGCAGATGTAAAATGTGCATAGAGAATTAGATTTGGGTGTGTTATTTTGTTTCTGTGTAGGGAAAATAGTGACTGCTTTATTTTTACACTGCAATATAGATCTCACTTTGAAATATAACCCCGCCCAAATCTAACTCTCTCTGCACAAGTAACATCTACCCCACCGGCAGTACATATGGTTTTGTCCATTTGAGAAGGAGTTTGCCAGAAGGAGTGAACCAGAATAATCCCCATGTGTTTTTTATGTACAAGTAGATGTTTACAGATCACATGTAAAGGTTAACATGATAAATGTTGGTTGGTTTATAAGGAAACACACACATAAAGGTGTTGAATACTTGGTATAGCTGGGAATAATGATACCAGATTAAATGTTAATGATACAAATTAGAAGCAGAGAAGAGATTTAAAAGAGAAATATCAAAAATGTTCAAAAAGGTATCAGGACTTTCGGAAGGCAGTAAATAGGATGAGAGTCAATAGGTTGCATGCTGTTGCTCAACATGATAATGGGCAATATATCATATGGTCGGCATTTTTTCAAAAGTTTCTTAAATTTTTTCAGCTTTTTTGCATACTTTACCCTTCACCGGTAGGGATGCCAATCCCGGGGCATTTTTTCAATCCCGGGATCCGGGAATGAAAAATGCTCAATCCCGGGATTGGCATCCACACCAAAAAAAAACATTTTTAGCATAGGACCCACCCCGGCCGACCCGCACATCTACTTACATTAGGGTGCGGGCGGGCGGGCGGCCGGGAGTGGGTTTGGAGGTGCACGGTTTATCCCGGCAAGTGCACCTCCATAGAAGACAGCAGGCGGGCGGAGGCAGGCAGGCGGGCGGCGGAGAAGAGGCGGGCAGGCGGAGGCGGGCAGGCGGGCTGAGTCAGGCCGGCGTGCTGGCGGGCGGCGGAGAAGAGGCGGGTAGGCGGGCAGGCGGTCACTGGTGACGTGTGGCCTGCGCAGCGTGACCTCTACTGTCACGCTACGCAGGCCGCACGCCGGGTCAGGTTACGGGAACAGCCGGGCAGCGTCTGAGCGAGTGCTCAGACGCTGCCCGGCATTAGACTGCGCATGCGCAGTCTAATCCCGAAATCCCGGGATTGGATTCTCCAATCCCGGGATTGAAATCCCGGACATTTTTAGGCCAAATCCCGGGATCCCGCCGATCCCGATCCCGGGATTGGCCACACTATTCACCGGGACTATAATGGAAAAAAATCTCATGTTGACCTTTTGCTGATGTTGACATTTTTTAATGTCAACCTTGTGAATGTCAAGTTTTTGGGAACCACCTAGACACTATTAACCTTTTTTTTCTACTATATATACACCTAATAAACCAAACCCATTCACATATTGCACAGATAGGATATAGGCTGATATTACCATGTGCTGGATGGATGTTGGATCCAGGCGCCGTATGAGGAGTCTGCTTTACAAAATGCCTTCTGAGTAATTAGACCTGTTTTAAAGCAAAGTAAAAAATATTGGCATTGTAATGTTATTGTAACTGAATATACCTCATTATACTTTTTGTTGTTTGTTGTCACTTAGATCAATAAAGCCTTGTTTGAAATCCATTGCATCCTAGAACCTGGTCGCTTTCTTACCATTTTTGATGAACTGAATGGCTTGTTCTCGGCGATGGACTCCTACTTTCTCCCATTGGCCAGTGGAATCTAGGAAATGTGTGGCGATTACAGTCGGAGTCATGCTCATCATATTCTGTTCTCCGCATCCCCCGGGAGCTGTGATCAGGTGGTTGATACTGGCCCCATCAATGGATTTCTCCACCATTTCACTTATTGGAGTTCCTGCACAATATAGAGAACACAGCTCTCTATTTGACAAACTTTTTGATTTTAATGGGCAAGACTGCGGCACTCAACCAGAGAAATGGTGTCCCAGAGACGGATTTTATATCTTTACCAGGTATATAATCCGTCTCTGGGACTCTATTTCTCTAGCTGAGTGCCGCCGTCCTGTCCATTGTGTATGCCAAACTGGTTTCGCCATTTGGAAGGTGCCGTCGTCTTTACCTACCCAAGTTGTTTGCAGAGGAGATTACTTTTTTTTTTTTTTTACCTTGGATGGTGACAATTGTTTCACTTTCTGTTTTGGGAACAATATTTTTTGCATTCACCGATGGGACAAATTCTTCTTGCAAGCCACCTGTTTAAAAAAACAAAAACATTCTACATTATCCAACATGCCCTGACATTGGGGTTCCACTTTATAAGGTATATCTTTTGTATTTCACTTTTATCCTGATGATGAGGTGAAAATACCTTGAAACATATTTTATATGCTCCTGTTGTTGCTATGAATTATTTCTGAGTGCCGCCAACTGAAGATTCTATCTATCTATCTATCTATCTATCTATCTATCTATCTATCTATCTATCTATCTATCTATCTATCTATCTATCTATCTAGATGATTGTATTGTAATAGAACCAGAACTGTTAGTAGATGAATCAACAGCCTGGGTGCCCTTGTAAGTTGAACATATGGTAATATGGTATAGATAAAACCCCTAGAGTAGGGATGGGGAACCTTCGGCCCACCAGCTGTTGTTGAACTACACATCTCAGGATGCCCTGCTACAGATTTGCTATTTGGCCATGCTATGCTAAAACTGTTGCAGGGCGTGCTGGGATATGTAGTTCAACAACAGCTGTAGGGCCGAAGGTTCCCCATCCCTGCCCTAGAGGGTTAACTCACCATACGGCACTCCAGTACTTGGTGACAGGTAACATCTGTTTATTGCAACATTTTGAGGTGCAACCCCCCATCGTCAAGCATACAGTTCAGTATATATACATATATATATATATATATATATATATATATGTGTGTGTTTTTATTTAAACATTCTTTTTACAGGTGAACTATAAGTTCAAGGGGGCCCATTAATGCCCCGCATGCTGGGACTTGTGGTTTGCCAAGTCCCAGCATGCGGGGGAGGCCTGTTGGGACTTTTAGTTTACCTGTAAAAAGCAATAGGTTTTTTACACTTTTATGTATATCAGCCTGGCGTCCACAGCCCACAGACACCGGAGACAGCCCTGGGCTTCAGCCCTGGATGGGTGAAGCCTAGCCTGGGGGGGGGGACCCTTTTATTGGGGTGGTCCCCACTCCCCCAGGTACCCCGTCCAGGGCTGACCAGCCACGGTGCGCATGATACGGCCAGTGGACCTTATGTAAAAGTTGTCGCCCAGATGTGGCTTGACACCACGGGATGTTGCTGGTGCTGGTTCAAAAATACGGGGGAACCCCAGTTTTTATTGTCCCCTGTATTTTTGGAACCAGGACCAATCCAAGAGTCTGGGACTGGTTTCAGAAATACGGGGGACCCTTAACACTTTTTTGTCCCCCATATTTTTGGAACTAGGTCCGGCTCAATGAGCCCCGGGCTGTTTTTTTTTTTTTTAACTCAAAATCGCACTTGTCCTCAAGATCGCACATTTTCAGAACTAAAAATTGTACTTTTCCATGAATAAAAACGGCACCATATCGCAGTTTTTTTGCCACAAATTCGCATCTCATTAAATATACAAATTCAGGCAAGAAAATGGGATTTTAAAAAGTGCGATACGGTGCAATTGCATCCTATTAATTGTCACCCTATGACTTCTTGCAATCTAGTTTAGATCCATTCCTCTACTTCTGAGACACTTCATATAACTGAGGAAGAGGTCTCACATGATCGCAAGTTACAGAAACCATCAAAGTCTCCAGGCCCAGATGATCTCCCCTTCTCCTACCATAATACCTGTCAGAACTTGCTAGTTCCTCACCTCGCTAACTCTACTAAACAACCCCGCGAGGGCAGCTTCTTTCCACCAGATACCTCTAAGGCCACAACCACAATTGGTTACTAACTATACGCTGATCTCTCTGTTAAACACCAGTCTCAATCTCTTTGCCACAAATTAAACACTATTCTTCCAACTATTCAAGGGCTTGACAATTCCCACTATTGTCAAACCATTGATAATATTAAATATACAGTATCATGCAAACTCTGTCAATCTCCCCTCACTTCTCCTTTCGCTCAATGCTGAGAAGGCCTTCAATACAGTTCCATGGCCTTTCATTATACACTCTCTCTTAAGCTTTGGTTTTGGGGGAAATGTATTCAGTCCACAAATGCACTCTATCATCTCTTCTACCTCAGCTCTTGCTGGAACAGTCTTCTCTCTGATGGGCAGATATATTATACCTGGCGAAGAGATAAACTGGAGATAAAGTGGAGATAAAGTGGAAGGAGACAGCGCATCAGCCAATCAACTCCCAACTGTCATATTTAAAACACAGCTGATTGGCTGGTGTGTTATCTCCTTTCACTTTATCTCCACTTTATCTCTTCGCCAGGCTTAATACATCTGCCCCATAGTCCTTTCCCATCTCCAATGGCACTAGCCCAGAGTGTCCTCTCTCTGCACTAAGGTTTCCCTAATTATTGAACCCCTGGCCTGCAGTATCCAATCAAACCCAACAATTATATTATTTAAAAATGACACTATACAATTTTGAAAACTGACAGTGAGTGGTAATACAGACCTTTGCCCTTTTCTTCTGGATCCAATATTACCGATTTCAAAATCTCTGTTACGCGTCTTCCTTCCGGCTGAAACAAAAGATTTATGCATTTGAAAGATGTGAAATGGAGTCTGATGAAGTTGGAATCATGAAGACTAATGAGATTTACTGATTGATGATCAATTTGCACTCTATTACCAAGGCATTTAGGGTGAGATGTACGAAACCTTAGAGAGTGATAAAATGGCGAGAGATAAATTATCAGCCGATTAGCTTCTAACTGTCATGTTACAGTTAGGCAGCCATCAGTAGTCATTACACTTCATTGTCCTCATTCATTCTGTTATTCCATCTCTGCAGTACTGTAACTCTGCCATCCAGTGATGCTTCCATGACTACATGTCATGTTATACCTCTCGAGCTGCCCATGTTGGTCCAACTCTACAAAATACTCCAGGGCCACTTTCAGTTTCCAATCTGCCCCTTTTTGTTTGTTACTTCTCAGTGAAACTTTATTTCCAAAAGCACATTGAGCAGCACAACCATCTACTCACCACGACCTTCAGCTTCTTCTTGACACCATCTGCGGCTGACTGACCAGCTGCCTTCACCTCAACATCTTGCTCTCCCAAGGTCAGCGGCACAACGATAAATGGGACAGCCACCGAAGACTCAGGTTCGATGTACACCTCTTGGCGGTACTTCTTTTTAGCAGTGGAGAGACTGCAGTAGTTTTCATTATAAGTCCACTCCACGCGCACCTACAGAACGCCAAATAGATGCTGAACTTGAGAGGTAATAAAGATTTATTTCGGCAAACATTACTTTTCTTTTCATAACTGAAAGGGCGGTATGGACCAATAGTATGAATGGGATTAAACCATCTTTTCTGAGGTCGACATTGGCAAAAGGTTGACATGGCAATGGTCGACATGGCAATGGTTGACATAGGTCAATGCCGACATGAGTTTTAACATCCTCAAGGACTCTCATCATGGCCCAAATCATGGCTAGCTATAGTGTCGACACTGAGAAACAATATAAAAAACATGTCAGCCTTTTTATGTGTAAAGGGTGGATAGGGGCAAAAGAGACCAATGGTGTCATATGAATATAAAATCTAATGGCGCCTATAAAACACTTTAAAATGTGAATTTCTAAAAACATCAGGTCAGCAAATAAAAAACTATAATCAGTTTAATGAACAGATAAAACACATAAGGGTTTTATCACTCTCTTCCGGATGAATTGGTGTCGGCAAGCACAAAAAAAATACATTTAAATTAAGGTTGGACAAGCATCTATAGGGAAAAAAAAAACATCTAGGGGTACAACTGATAATCATAACTTAGAAATGAAAAAACATCCATGCCCAATGCGGCGGGAGTGTTCAGAACTCGTGGGGGGTGGGCATTCGCTTGCCCGGCGGGCGGCATTGTATGGCTTGCTAAGCAGCGATTTTCGCTAGCTAGCAAGTCAACCAGAATCAGGCCCTTAGTCCTGTCAGACTTCTTCAACTTATTTCTGTGTCAGCATTTTGCTTCCCTCAGCCTTTTGTCAATGTTGACCTTAGGCATGTCAAACTTTTTTCATGGTCAACCTGGTGGATGTCGACCTTGTGCAGGTCGACATTTTAATGTTGACCTGTTGACTGTCTACCTAGACACCGTCTTTTCCATTGGCCCATTCCCTTTTATAGGTGCGCACTCAAGTTACAGTCCTTAAGATTGCCACATGAAAATCTATATCTCCTGAAGCTTATGGACTTCAAACTTCTCTCCAAACCAAGCGTGTCGGTGAGAGGGAAATTGCCACACCATAGGAAATTGTTTTCAAACTATTTACCATAATACCTTCATTAAATTCAACTCAAATACTGTACATTTCTCAGGGGATACAGTATTGGTCAGTTAAGGATAATTTATTTCAAATCAAATTCAAATTCAAAATTCAAATTCATCAAATTCATAGAATGGACTCATACTTTGTCTCCACAGAGATGGTCATCAAAAAAGACAGCAAACAATGGGATGTCTATGTAACATCTTATCTTCTATGACCCATTTATTTAATGTTGTCCTAATTGAGTCAGTCATTTTTAGACTGCGGGTGCTGTATATGAACATAATCCAGCACGGAACATCTTCCCAATGGCTACCAATGCATTGCAAATTTTTGTATCTATATAGGGTCCACCAACTTGACTCAAACATCTCGGTAATTCCTTGATACCAAGTACAGTCGGCATGTGGCATTGCACTAGAGGATTTGCAGCGTGGAGGTGTAAGTGACTTTTTCTATGAACTGGTTGACTTACCTTTTGTGCGCTGTTGCCGTAGTTATAAAGAATGGCTCGTAACTCAACTTGTTCATTCCTCACCACAGAATATGGCAGCTTCAGGTCAATGAAGAAGTTTGTGAAAACTGTGATCTCATGTGGTTTAGACACACAGATACCTGTCAATGAAGTTGCAAAAAAAAAGAAGAGACATTATGAGCAAGATGTAATAGGGTGCGATTTTTGGCAAAAAAATTACCAAATTCGTACATTTTCAGAAAATCGCAATATGTAATAGGGTGCATTTTGTGGTAAAAATCAAACGTTGTCTAAAACAAAAAAATCACACATTACAAATCGCATCCAGATATTTTCTCATAGAAAACATCAAAACCGCAAATGTAATAGGGTGCGATTTTTGGTAAACATAGACCAGGTCCAGGCTGGCGAGCTTGACAGAACCATGCACAGATTTCTGCCAGAACCATGCATAGATCAGTGAGATCCGTGCATGGTTCTGTCCAAAAATGTGTTTAAATGTAAAAAAAAAAGTGGGTGGTCCCCCCCACCGAGCATAACCAGCCACAGGCTCATTGAGCAGGTCCTAGTTCCCCAAATATGAGGGGGAAAAATAGTGGGAATCTGTGTTTAAGAAACCAGCACCTGGCTCTTGGACTGGTCCTGGTTCCGAAAATACAGGGGACAAAAAGACTGGGGATCTCCAGTATTTTTGAAAACAGCACTAGTCTCCAACAGCAGGCAGTGTCATGCCACAGCTGGGAAACACTTTTTGCATAAAGTCCCTTTGCTGAACCATCAGCCTGGGAAAGTGGGGACCCACCAATAAAGTATATAAATATATCCGCAATGCAGCTGACCAGGTCATCTTCCTCTCCATACGTACTATGTCCACCTCCCCTCTCGTACAAGCTCTACAATGTCTCCCCTCCCCCTTAACAATACAATTAATATTCCTCAGGGGCCCACTGCACCTGCAGCACCAATGGTAGTTCCACCTCTGCTATTGTCATACAGCACATTTCTTATGTGAGCGTTAACAACCATGATACTTTAAATCACATTCCTTATCTCCCATATGAACCAATGGGCATGATTCAGAGTTGATCGCTAATTAGAGAATTAAAAAATCTAGCAATTATCGAATTATTGACCATGCGTAACCTATGCATTGTGCATGCGCAAGAGGAAATAAGTGACAGAAAATGCATTTGGATCATAGACGTTATCTTTGACTACCAGGAAGCTGGCGTCTGGGCGGTAACCTGCGGTTTTCTGGACTGGTGGAAAAAACGCAGGCTCGTCCGAGAATTTTTGATGAAGGTCTGTGACGTCAACACGGACCATTTACCGAATGTGTCAAACGTAATCCGCTTGCAGTTTGACTGACAAGAAGTCTGCGTTTAGGGGTGGTAACCTACCATTCTGGGAGGTTCTGTGACATTATAGCTGACCAATTATCGCCTGTCTCAGTCACATATTAGTGGAAGCCCCAGACCTACTGAAACTGTTAGATGGTTTGGGAATTGCGTATGGATTTGCAAATTCATAGCGACGAGTGATTCATATGCAGTTCTCTCTCAATTTAGCTAGGGGTGTCTTCTCTTACTGTCTGGGTGGTGGCTTCTCCTCGCGGTCCACCCCAAATTCTTACATTTGCAGTCAAGTCTGAATCAGGCTCAATATCTGGATCCACAATCATAGATGTCCAGCATGAGGAAATGTTCTACTGACCTTAGATCATACATGTCCTAACCGGTGGGAGTACTTACCTTTGTTTTCAGACAAGCTTACAGCCAGGACCTCCCATGTGGTTATTGAATCTTTTAAGAATAAAGAAAGACTCTTGGATGAAATTCTGTTAATAAAAACAAACAAATATTTTTGGATTCAACAGCAGGAAACCATATACACCCTGGGGTAGCCTTAACTTTAAATTCCATGACAAAATACATGATATGAAAATTATATTATATCTTGTCAGGAACACAAGTGGAATAAAGCGCTGAGATGTTGAAATAGAAATGCTGCTTGACTCCATCTGGCTTACTATCTCTGTACTCCTCTCTTCAGTAATGCCACCAATGGCCACCGGAGGGCACCTGGCAAAGTTCTGATTGGGACACGGACATATACACATACATACCCCATGCACACAGCCAGATCTGAGAATAGGCTAGCAGTAGGAAAATGCCTAGGGTATTCAAGTCAGGGTCAGCAAAGATCCAGCACTGGGCTGGCTACCACCAGCGGCACGTGGAGAAGAGAGGGAACGAAGAAGGGGTGGTTCAGGTAGACCATGGTTGCCTACCTGACCCTCTCCTTCAGGGAGAAAAGACTCTGCTCCTGGACTTCCCTGGTAATGTATGATTACCATCACCTGTGGGGAGCTAGGAAATTGATAAGAAAGATGTCACCACATGTGATGGCAATGTGAAGAGAAGAGGGCTTTGACAACAGGAAGGAAGAGGGCCCTGCTTGGAAGAGCTTACAATCCTGTAGGAAGGGGAGACAGACATGAGGTGCAAGCAAGTGGGCGGTGGCTTTATAGCAGGATGTAGGCAGGTAGGGGGTCGGAGAATCAGCTTCAGGGATAGATTTGATGAATAGGTGAGTTTTCAGTGCCCGTTTGAAGCTTTGCAGGGTCGGGGAGAGTCTAATGGAGCGAGGGAGTGTGTTCCACTGAAGGGGTGCAGCACGGGCAAAGTCCTGAACTCTAGCGTAGGAAGCAGTGATCAGGGTGGAGGAGAGACGACGGTCGTCAGCTGACCGTAGAGGGCGGGAGGGTGTATGAATGGAGAGGAGGTAAATACATAGCAGCTTGCAGTCGGCGGGAGCTGCAGTCCCTCAAAAGCAGCTTTTCTCAGGAAACTATGCTTACCTGGAGATGCGCTATCATCCTCCATCCAAGCGATAGCCACAGGTAAAGTAAGATCATGTGTGTGTGTGGTGACAGTGGGCGGGTGTTAGGGTGGGATGTAGGAGCATCTAGATTTCTTCATCTCTAGTTTCCAGCTAGCCATAGTATCTCTCATAGGGTGCACACATGGTTGATTTAGCCTATTTTTGTATTAAATTTTGCTTATATAGGCGAAAAGAATCAAAATCGAATCAAAAGCAACCGGTTTATAGCCGCATTCAATGCCGATTCAATCCCGATACATGCTCCCATTTAGTCTATATTGAATGGAAACAGACTGTGCAGGCAAGATTGTGACCGGACGCCTGCCCTTAGCTCTGGCTACGCCCTTCGGGTCCACAGATTGCGGTACCAGGTCTCACGGGACCGTGCCAATTGGGGATTCCCTGTTACCGTCAGCAACCGCCTGTTACTGACTCCGCCCACTACGCAGTGGGCGGGGTATCGCTGCCACCACCAGACTCCTTCTACGTGGCGTCTGGAACCACGGATACCTCCTCAGGCCCAACCGCTGGCCCTGAGTACTACCTGCGTCGACACACTGCTGGTGTCGACTGGTCCCCCACTGGTCACGGACCAGACCTCTGCTTTGGTAGCTGGCAGAGCGGAGACTCGGAGACGCTGGATGCTATACCCAGAACAGCCGGAGAACGGAATTATTGCATTAATTCTGTTGGTCGCAGATGAAGCAGACTTCTTGGGCAAAAGATGGTTTATTGCCAATGGATCTGAAAAGATCCCTTCTCCTTTCAGAGGTATACAGCATACAGATGTTGTTACAGCATTCAGATACAGGCAGAAGTACAACTTTGGGCTCACAGAGCCCTGCTTATATAGGCAGAAAACTCTTTGACATTGTCAGATCCTCCCCCATACATTTACAATTTGCATCTCAATCTGATACGTTACTTCCCGTGCATAACGAACCAAGATTACATACTACAAAGGATAAATCCAATTTCCTTAGAATATATAACTTTCAGGAACAGGGGAGATATTTATCTCCTGGTAGCATGTTTACATAACGAAACACAAATGTCTGTGCCTCATCAACACCTCACACACAGGATGTCCTGGGCTCAGGGACCCATCACATATGGTACACAAATTTCCTTATCACAGGGCTTCAGACACAGAGCCTACTCCCTGCTGTGTTTTGGACACTCACAGACCTTCTGACAAGAGGGTCAGATTAGCATTTAATTTCCCCATCACCAAGATTTGCTAAATTCCTTCCTCCAGAAATGTACAAAGTGCATTGTAAGTCCAGAATGCATTCCTCAGTATTCAATACAATATACACAATATATGATGCAGTCCTAGCTCAGTGCCAAACATATATTTCATAAGTACATATAATCTGTGCCTGGTGCCCAGCAGCAGGCTACAACTTACATCAGCACTGCAGATGGGGTCCTGTCCCAGCTCAGTGCTACTCATACAGTTTAAAACATGTCAAGTGCCCTTGTCCTGAATAACGGCAAAGCACGGAGAGTTAACCCCTTCAGTGCTGTAGCCGCCATTAACCCCGTGTGCCGGGCTCTCCGGCCACACTTCTTCCCCCCCCTTCAAGCGGGAAACCAGAGGGCCATGTCCCAACGACTTGGCTCCTGGTCCCGCAGCCCATTTGGGGGTTACTGGGAGTGCCTGGGGGTGTTGGCCCCAGCCTAGACAGTTCCTCCAGACTGCAGTGGGCCATATCCGGTTGGTGCTGAAAGTCCACACAGTCACCACAGTGTCCAAGTCCAAGGCCCCACAACAACAGTCTGTCTGTTTCCCCCAATGAAGGGGGCAAACCTTCATCAGGTGGGTGTTCCTTCACACCAGTAGGGTGCCAGTGGCACCATCTGTGCCAAAGCTGGTCTGCTGCATACACAATTGCCACCCAGTGTGTCCAAATTGTGGCATACCCCACCTCCCACCATAGCAGTATTCTGCTCTCACAAGCCACAGGGTGCTCCTGCCCATATGGCTCCTCTTGGCTCAGTACTGCTCCCAGTCCGTGCAGTGACGCAATAGTCCGTACCACAGTGTCCTGGTAATAAATATGCGTCATCAGCGCTGGAGCTGGTACCAGAGCCTCCTTCAGCGACTGGAATGCCAACACACAAGCAGGTGTACAGTCCACTGTCTTGGGAAGGCCCTTCCTAGTCACTACTGTAAGGGACGTCACTACCAAACTAGAGTCAGGGACAACTTGTCTGTAGGGCCTTACAGTTTCTAAGGTCAGTACCTGTCTGGGGGTTGTGGGCCGGGGACAGCCTCTGGTCGCCTCTACCTTCCCTGGTCTGGGCCTACCCCTGTCTCCTCCCACACTATCCTCCAGGCACTGCACCCCTGTCACTTCTCCCGGGCACCCGTCTGCAACAACCGTCAGACCTGCCCTCCTGTCCTCCTCAAAGGACCTACGTCTTGGGGTACCCACCCCCTCTGGTGTATCCCCTTCTACCTTCCTGACTACCCTGGGCCTGAACCCTTCCTGCCCGTGCACACTCCCCATCCCCACCCCATCAAGGCCGCTGCGAGCTTGGCACCGTATGCCTGTCAGGGATGGGTCAGAGAGCGGAGCCTCCTGAACCCCCTGCCAGTGCCCCTCACTTTCTCCTAAAGGGGGACACTCTACAGGGGCATCTAGGTTGGGATGTCTAGGGTCATTCTGGTTTGGGTCAGTCATGTAAAGGTCAGTGTGGTCACTCATACTCACCGCCGGAGTTGGCAAACCACTAGGAACAGGAGCATTGCTGGGCACCCCCACAGGATACAACAAGCTGGCACACACATCCTCTGCGTTTCTAGGGGACGTAGGCACACCAGAGGCAAAAGGCATGCTGGGGAGATGCGCTGATCTAGCCGCTGTAGTCTTTTCCTCTGGGCTGGTTGATGCTGTGGTTGGCTGTGCTGGCAGTTGTCTGGCCGCTGTGGTCTTTTCCTCTGGGCTGGGCTGTGCTGGTGTCGATGGTAAGGACTGTAGTCTGGCAGCTTGACTCCAGGCGATGGCGTTAGCAAATGTAGTAACGATTCCACCCCCAAGATCATTCCCCAGGACTACATCTGTTGGGAGGCCATCCATGACGGCAACATCTCGCAACTCTGGTCCAGCCCCCCAATCCAGGTAGACTCTGGCCATGGGTACCTCTCGCTCCACTCCATCTGCCATTGTAACTTTGTCAGTGCGACCCTGCAATACTGCAGCAGGATCAATCAGTCTGGGGCTCACCACAGTGATTGAGGCCCCAGAGTCTCTCAGGCCTTCCCCCTGCAGGGGCCCCACTTGGACCGCCTGCAGGTGCCGCCACATATTCTGTAGAGGCCGCGTGGCCATGCAGGTGACCCTCTCCTCTGAGTTCACCTGTTTCCCGCCACACTCCATCGGACTGACTGGAGGGGGTACAGTCTCTGTGGACTCATCTCCACGGGTTAAGCAAGCAAGCTGGGCTCCAGCACTCGGAATTGTAGCGCGAATCTGGGGTGCCAGCAGTGTGGGACAGTTCATCCTCAGATGGCCGATTTTCCCACAGCTGTAGCACTTCTTGACCAGTCGGGGCTCCGATGATCCCTGATTACTCGCAGGGACGCTGCGGGGCGATTGCTGGCCAAGAGCACCCGGGTTGGAAGATGCTTGCTTTGGGGGGCGATGAGCTGAAGAGGGGTGTCCCCCTGGTGGTACAGTCCTTTGTAGTGGGCTGCTACTTGGGCGTTTCAGCCCCTGTGACCGAATTGCCACATACTTGTCCGCTAGCTGGGCAGCCATCTTTACACTGGGTGGCTCCCGATCTAGCACCCACTCCTTCACTTCCTGGGCACACCTGCGGTAGAACTGCTCCCTGCAGATCACATCAATCAGGTTGTCCCAGGTTGTGGCCTTTGATTCCTGCACCCACTTCACCAAGTACTGCCGCAGCTGGGTGGCAAACTGCTCGTGGGTGCTGCCCGGATTCTTTGGCAAGTCCCGAAACTTTTTCCTGTAGGACTCAGGAGTTACAAAAAACCGTTGGAGGAGGGCCTTGGCGACAACATCATAGTCCCCACAGTCCTCATTGGCCACTCCTCGATAGGCCTCCAAGGCCTCTCCATGCAGGGTGGGCACAAGGTGTCTTACCCACTCCTGTTTGGGCAAATCATGGAGTTTACAAGTCCTCTCAAAAACTTGCAAATGTCCATCAATGTCCCCATCGCTGTCGGCAAACTTGGCAAACTGAATCCGTCCCACTCGGGGGGTAGCAGCTGACAACGGCACCCGGTGTACCACGGCCTGTGGTGCCCGCTCCGCATGCCACATCCGAATGATGAGCATGCGTTCTTGTTCCGTTGCCCTCTCCCCTAATTCCGCTAGCCGATCCGCTAGGCTATCCGCGCCGTCCACCCTGGGACGCGGGGATCCTGGCCCTGCTAGGGAATGTTGGGAAACATGGCTGCTGCTAAAGGGGGCGGGGCTTGTGAGTCTCACCGGGTCCAGATGAAGGTCCTCTGTGTGGCTGTCCTCCTGGACACGGTCACCATCAGCGTGCTGCACCTCCTCCCGACTCGACTCCTCCAAGCGCTTGAGCGCCGCCCTCATTTCGTTTACAGTTGCTTTGGAAGGGATATCCACACCCTTCTCCCGACACACGATCTCGAGGTCATCCTTCGACATTCCGCTGAAGTCCGCCATCTTGCGCGTTCTCCTGGCTGCAGTTACTCCTCCCTGAGTAACTCGGCTTCTCCAATCGGGTGACTGAAGAGCCGCCTGGGTTATCCCACCGGCTTGCCACCAATTTCTGTGACCGGACGCCTGCCCTTAGCTCTGGCTACGCCCTTCGGGTCCACAGATTGCGGTACCAGGTCTCACGGGACCGTGCCAATTGGGGATTCCCTGTTACCGTCAGCAACCGCCTGTTACTGACTCCGCCCACTACGCAGTGGGCGGGGTATCGCTGCCACCACCAGACTCCTTCTACGTGGCGTCTGGAACCACGGATACCTCCTCAGGCCCAACCGCTGGCCCTGAGTACTACCTGCGTCGACACACTGCTGGTGTCGACTGGTCCCCCACTGGTCACGGACCAGACCTCTGCTTTGGTAGCTGGCAGAGCGGAGACTCGGAGACGCTGGATGCTATACCCAGAACAGCCGGAGAACGGAATTATTGCATTAATTCTGTTGGTCGCAGATGAAGCAGACTTCTTGGGCAAAAGATGGTTTATTGCCAATGGATCTGAAAAGATCCCTTCTCCTTTCAGAGGTATACAGCATACAGATGTTGTTACAGCATTCAGATACAGGCAGAAGTACAACTTTGGGCTCACAGAGCCCTGCTTATATAGGCAGAAAACTCTTTGACATTGTCAGATCCTCCCCCATACATTTACAATTTGCATCTCAATCTGATACGTTACTTCCCGTGCATAACGAACCAAGATTACATACTACAAAGGATAAATCCAATTTCCTTAGAATATATAACTTTCAGGAACAGGGGAGATATTTATCTCCTGGTAGCATGTTTACATAACGAAACACAAATGTCTGTGCCTCATCAACACCTCACACACAGGATGTCCTGGGCTCAGGGACCCATCACATATGGTACACAAATTTCCTTATCACAGGGCTTCAGACACAGAGCCTACTCCCTGCTGTGTTTTGGACACTCACAGACCTTCTGACAAGAGGGTCAGATTAGCATTTAATTTCCCCATCACCAAGATTTGCTAAATTCCTTCCTCCAGAAATGTACAAAGTGCATTGTAAGTCCAGAATGCATTCCTCAGTATTCAATACAATATACACAATATATGATGCAGTCCTAGCTCAGTGCCAAACATATATTTCATAAGTACATATAATCTGTGCCTGGTGCCCAGCAGCAGGCTACAACTTACATCAGCACTGCAGATGGGGTCCTGTCCCAGCTCAGTGCTACTCATACAGTTTAAAACATGTCAAGTGCCCTTGTCCTGAATAACGGCAAAGCACGGAGAGTTAACCCCTTCAGTGCTGTAGCCGCCATTAACCCCGTGTGCCGGGCTCTCCGGCCACAAAGATAATAAAGTACATTTATAGGCCCTTATTCTGGTTCACTCACAAAGACAAATTCCTTCTTAAATAGACAAAACCATGCTGCACTGACTTTGTATGTAAGTAGAAGTATTTTATACTGAATGTGGTAATATACAGTACAGACAACCAATGGAGGGACTGACAGAGTGGATCAGCAGACGATGAGCGTCTTGCTAGGAAGATCAGCCTCTCAGCTGCTTTCAAAATGTATTGTAGTGGTGAGAGTCTTTTTCTTGGGAAGACTGATAAGGAGGCTATTGCAATAGTCAATGCGGGATATAATGAGTGCATGGATTAGCGTTTTTGCAGTGTCTTTTGTAAGGTACAGATGAATTTTAGATATGTTTTTTAGATGCATGTAACATGATTTAGAGACAGATTGTTGCACGGTTATGCCCCTGTCAGGGAAAGCATAGCCTGGTGTTGTAACACCTGATGCTGCCACACCAAGCAAGTGGTAAATACACGTTTATTTTAATTAGCCCATTTTGTTTCTGAGTAATGTGCTAAGTTACAGCATGAGAAGTTTACTGATTGCAAAGAGAACAAGATATTTACCCATCAGCATCTGGTTTTTCATTCATTGTCTCCACCTTCCAGAGCCAACTTTCTGGAAATTCGGACCTTGATTGAATATCAGAATCTTCAATGTACTCACTGTCTTCATCACCTGATATAAATATAAAATGTTTTGTTAACTTTGATTGCTCTCAAAAATCTGATTAAACCTACCCAATATTAAGGGATCTGAGATCCAGCTCGGTTCCTCTGCCGGGCTCAAATCTGAAAACGAGCCAAAACATTAAGATCCCAGGATCGGATTTCAGTGTTTTGATTTGGAAGGTTAAGAATGGCTATCTCTCAGCCAACCAGCTGCCTGTTACCATGTCAGTGGTCGTTGATTGGATCTGATAGTCTGCGGGGACATCATTACACTGGCCCGCCGCTGCCGCAACCACAATCTTCTAAGCACCCACTATGACGTGTATTACTAATATATATCTAAATGGTTGGTGCCCGGCTCCCATGCAATGAAGTTTGAATATTTAGATTTTGGAATGTTACCTCAAAATTAAATTTCGATTTAAAGTTTTGAAATATAATTTCATTAGTAAAAGTAGATGATTTGGTGCAATTGCTCTCAGTTATGTGACTCAATAAAAAGCCTTGTCACCAAATAGCAAACATTATCAATAATAATCTAAGCAAGTTACTTAAACAGAGCTGTTGCTAGCAAATATTTTGCTGGTTCTTGCGATTTGGATTGCGATTTTTGGAAATTTGGAGAGATTCAGAAATTAAGAGATTTGGTAAGAAATCTCCAGTTTTTTTTAAAGCGGCAATCATTTACACTTCAAAATCAAACTGGTTTTGATTATCTCTCTAGAGATACACATACATACACATACATGTAAGATAATAGTTTTTACTAAAGAGGATTTTATTATTATGTTACATAATTTTCTATTTTATGTAAAAATCTTTAATCCCATTTCAAAGTATTTACTTTTAACCACTAAAAATTTTTCCCAAAAAACCCTATTCAGAAAGTAATTTTTTGTGATTAAATCAGGTTATAAAGCATAGACTTAAAAATATATTTAACACGATTTTATAGAAAATAGTATTAATAATATATATATTTTTAATAAAGACTAAACATAACTTCTTGGCCGAGATGTAATAGGGAGCGACTATTTAGGTGTCTAAAAAAAAATTGCACCAAATCGCAAATGTAACATTTGTGATTTTTTCCACAAATTTCGCACATGTAATAGAGTGCAAATTTTTAGACAAAGTCAGAATTTTGAACCTCGTCCAGGGCTGACAAGCTAGAGTAGTAATGGTTTGGCAGGGGGACCTTGCATAAAAAGTGTCCCCCTGGCTGTGGCTGGCACTGCTGGCTATTTGAGCCTGGTGCTGGTTCCAAAATATGGCAGATCTCCAGTTTTTTTTGTCGTCCGTATTTGGGGAACCAGGACCGACTCAATGATGAGCCCCGGGGCTGGTTATGCTGGGGGAGGATGACACTTTTTTGGACACAACCATGCTCAGATCTCACTGATCTGTGCATGGTTCTGTCAAACTCGCCAGCCTGGACCTGGTATATTTTGTTTGCGATTTTTGGTAATTTTTACCAAAAATGGCACCCTATTATGATTGCAATTTTGATGTTCTCTATGAAAAAATCTCTAGATAAGATTTGTAATTTACTATTGTTTTTAGACATGTCGAAAGGTTTTTACTGCAAAACACATCCTATTACATGTGTGATTTTTGAAAAGCTTGCGATATCGGCTGTTTTTGCCAAAAAAAAAACACACATCAGAAAATTGCACCCTATGGGCGTTATTCAAACCTGACTGCAGTCATGTGATTATCGAACAACTGCACATGTGTATGGGCTGAAATGCACATGCACGATGCCAGCCAGAGACAAACTTCAGCAATCACAAGCCAGCCACAGTTTGATTGACAGGAAGTCACTGTTGGTGGGTGTCATCCGGCAGTTTTCTGGGAGTGTCTGTGACGTCAGCTTTGGCCTCTATCAGTCTGATTTTTTTGCACAGGAAGAGTATGTTCGATGGCGAGTGAGTTACGAATGGATTGCAGCTGTAGGACAGGCTGCAATATATTCGCAAGCCATTTGCAGCCTTGCATGGACCAGGGGCTGTGACTATCTGATTGCAGGATGCTGGAATTTTGCACAGCAATGGTAAGGGATGAATAACTTCCTATGTCTCCTTACTTCTTGCTAGCTCATCAACGTCTTTCAGTTCCCTCTCAGATGCCTTCAGCTTCTCAATCGCGTGGCAGCAGTCAAGGAAGGCAGCGATGCACTTCTGTCCATCCTGTATGTGACGGGCGCGGCGCTCACAGGTGTCACCCATGGGGTTTTCCAGCATTCCATCCTCGCAGCATGTCTTCTCCTTGCCTGAGTATATGGAGGCTGCAAGAATGAGGCCCATAATTAGCATTTGTCCCATAATGGTACCCTCAAACAACATAAACTAAATATAAATAGAAAACAAACAATCTAAAAACAGAGACAGGTGAAAAAAGTTTAAAACGTGAATATAGAATAGAATATAGTGCCTGCTAGCCCTGACGGATCATAGCAGCAGCAACAGCATGGCTGGCAGGAACATAGACTCCACACCATAGCGCCGGGATGCTGGTCCTGAGTCCCACCTAGGATCCAGCACCTCTCACATAGTGTGCTCCGGCTTCTAATCAAATGCCCTGCACAGCGCAATTTATGAAGGGCAGTTTAACGATAGCGCCAGTTGGAGCACAGCGGGGAGGCGGGGCGTGGCTACTCATCCTTGAACAGTAATTGGAGCACCCCTGCTTCCCACTTTCCAGTCTGTTACGTACTGCTCAGTGGTCGCTATTTCTGTCTATATGCCGTGTGTCCCATCAGCCTCCAGGGGTGGCTCAGCAGACGGCTGTCTATCCAGCATCCAGACAGCAGAAGCTCTGCAGTACCCTCTCTACAGGCCTCGTTACAGAGTGGTCATAAGCAGGGGCGGATTTAGGGAGGAGGGCGCCCCTAGGCACAACAATAATGTTTACTAAGTAGGACAGTTTATAGGGGCAGTATCTGCATGTCCTATCCATTTACACTCTATTTAAGATGGAATATAGTACAGTACAGTGGATATTTTGCAGTTATTGGTACATTTTGGGCTGACCGTACTATCACAGGCATCCAAGTGCCGCCCCCAAACATGTGCCGCCCCTAGGCCGGTGCCTCACGTGCCTAATGGGAAATTCGGCTCTGGTCATAAGTAGTTTTATTGAGGCTGCTGGGATAAATCCCATCATCGTCTATGTACACAATCCTTGAATAAATCATCACCAATTTCTACAAGTCCGTGGAGTGCTGCCTCTCTGTTTCACACACGCTTTGGCTAGTGTGTGACGTCCTATTGCTATATATATTTTTATATGTATGCATTGTTTTAAAGAAGGCACTCTGAGACAGTCTTTTATGAAAAAGTAACGTGTATTCAGAGAGCATGTCATCTAAGGCTTTCAGGACAGCCGGCTCATCCTCAGAGATGGTTGTCCTGAAAGCGTTAGACAACATGCTCTTAATACACACAACTATTGCATAAGAGAGCCTTCTGTAATATAATGAATATATGCTGATGTGAGTGGCACCAGGGCATATGGCATTATTTATTAAGTGCCTGCAGACATGGATATATGTATAAAATAAAGTGGGGGGCACCAACATCAACTCCTGGCGACTGGGATGAACTTATAGAACTGGATGCATCCATTCGGATTCCTCTCAGTAATGATGCAGAAAGAAGGCCATAGGCCACTATAGGGCAATGCCAGCAATAGTTGGAGTGGCAATGTGGCAAACCCTCAGAAAGCAGAGTTTTGCGTTCTGCTTGTAGTAGCTCCCATTACTTTTAATACACAGACCATATAGTTAGATAGATATGAATTCTAGAACAGTTACTATTATGCTACTCTCTTAATATGCTCTGTGAGTATCTACGGTGTCTATTAATATTCTCTGTCTCATAGATATTTCTCTATTTCTGTCACTGCTGCTCTTGCTGGTTGCTGAAAAGGTTTACTCTATAACCAGGGCTTAAAGTGGTCCTGGAGAGGTGGGGGAACTCATTTTCCTCATCCACCCCCCCCCCCCCCCTTTAGGCAGAGCATGGGCCATTGTCAAAATAGGTGTGAAAACCGCCAAGCAAACATTTGTATTCATCATATTGACCTGTAATGTGTACCTTATGTAGGAAATATAATCTTTTTTTACATAACATTTTTTATTTGAATTTATATAACAAATGTGAGAGACGCCGGCATTTTTTAACAGATATTTTGAACATCTCTCAAAGAGATGTTGGCACTTAAAGGGTTAAGCATGTTTTTTTTCAATCATACAAGCAAGTCATAAACACACACACAAGTGTTTTCTAAAAACAACTAACATGAAAAAAGATGGAAGTAATACAAAGAAAAGGCCTGATATGAAATAAATTACATTCATCTTAAGGTGATTAGAAACTTCATCTATTTCAGTGGATCTGGAAGTATTATTTGGGGGGGTTTTACCTTTACTGTCTTTATGCTGAATCAGTGCTGCTGACGATCGTCGCCTTCGCTTTAATTTTGGTTGACATAAAGGCTCTGTGGAAAAATAATACAAGACAAACAAATCAAGGCGCTAACAGATCAAGGTGTTGGAGAGTAATTAGGTGGAAAGAGGTAAACTACTAACCAATCAACTCCTGATTGGCTGGTACTTTTTCTTTTTCCATTCTATCATTATAAAAGGTATAGTTCATCTCTATCAAAGAGCGCTGTCTATTATGTGATCCTTAACATTAAAAACATCCCAATGTCATAAAATTGGCTCTGGTAAATAGAGACATAGAATTATCAGTAATACCCCTTTTACACCGTCACAGAACGTCTTCGGCGGGTCAGACCCGGGTCAGCGGCAGTGTAAATGGGACACGCCATGTCCCTTTACACGGGACTTTTACCCAGGTCCTGACCTGGGTAGAACACGGCTAGGTACTGGGTAGAGGGCGGTGTACATGGGTACGCCGGGTCATCTGACCTGGCTCCCATTTACATCAATAGGGGAACGTGCAACCTGCAGACCGCAGCATCCACAGGTTGGATGGGGGGGATGACGTAATCTCCAAGCGGCGGGGGGGGGGGGGGGGGGGGGTGCGGCGGTGGTGTAAAATAGAGCAAACGCCGGGTCGCACCCGGCTTGAAGCGGGGATCAAAACCCGGTGTATTTGGTATAAAAGGGGTATAACTTTCTCATAAATACACACAGGTTTCAATTGATGGTATTTGTTTCCTAGCACGGCACGACCGATTTTGATTGTATCCATCAGGTCGGAAAAATCGGGTCAATCGCATCGCATGCCAACCAAATTGCATGCAATGCGATCGACGCGATTGACCCGATTTTTACATTGGAATCAATGTAAAATGGTCCCTGAGACCCGATTTAACATTGATTTCAATGTAAAAAGCCCCAAAACCCCCCATTTTAATACCAAACCCCCCCTCATGTTTCAAAGCCCCCCCCCATTGTTAACGCCACCCCACTATTGACGCCAACCCGAAGCGTGGCGAGCGCAGCGAGCCCGCGAGGGGCGGCGGTACGCGTCCTCCGACCTTTTCATACCCCTACTATCCACGTCGGCGTGGAGTTGATTCTATATAGTGTGGCGAGCGCAGCGAGCCACCGAGCCGGAAGCGTGGCGAGGGGACGCGGATACCTTGACAGGTATCCGCGTCCCCTCGCGGGCTTCACAGGTATCCGCGTCCCCTCGCGGGGATCGCTGCGCTCGCCACGCTTCGGCCTCGGTGGCTCGCTGCGCTCGCCACACTATATAAAATAAACTCCACACCGACGTGGATATTGGGGGTATGGAAAAGGTCGAAGGATGTGTACCGCCGCCCCTCGCTGGCTCGCTGCGCTCGCCACGCTTAGGGTTGGCGTCAATAGTGGGGTGGCGTTAACAATAGGGTGGGGCATTAAACATACTTTTTAACCATATTCAATGTAAAATGTGCCATATTGTCCCATTTCACATTGTCACCTATGTAAAATCGTGTTGATCGCGTTGATCGGATCGCGGGCCATTATAATGGCCCGCGACCGCGTCGATCAACCCGATTTTCACTTTAAAAATAATTTAACATTGTTCCCTATGGGAAAATCGCGTTGATCGCGTTGGTCGCATTGCGGCCCCTTATTAGGGGACGCGATCAACCCGATTTTGTCTTTCACCGGCAAATTAGCTGGTGATTGACACAAAATCGGGTCCATCGTGTTGATTGTATGCCTTAAGTACCTTAAAGTTAAGGCATACAATCAACGAGATGGGCGCCGTGCTAGGAAACAAGTACCCAATTGATAATGCGTAGTTAGGTATAATTACTTTATAACCCTTAAATATAACAGCAAACGCTGAAATATTTCCACACCAACACAAACTTGTAAAAAAATGAATGACAATGCTTTACTTGAAAGATAGCTTGATTACAGGGATTTGCAAATGCAGACTAACACAAGCAACATAAAATCGATTGGTTTATACTTAAACAATAATTCTAGATCAAATCAAAATGAAAACCTATCAAGGACAGTGATCAGCCACTAAACCTCCTTCATAGTTACCTCCAGCCCCCCCGTGCTTGCCTGTTCTTCCTCAACTGCCTAACCACTCCCTCTTTATGCCCAATATTTATACTTTATTCAGTTTGGTTACTCCATTATTTATATGGGCTAAAATGTGATTGGACAAGTCAGTATTGAATTAATGATATTTTAATAATTCACGTCATCTAGGCCTGGTTACTAGGCAGAGAAATTTGGAGGCCTCCTAGACCTGAAAGCCTTGGGGTCTACGCATGCGTACCCCATTATCTGGTTAGTTCCCATTACTGTTGACAAAACTGTGCAGACTGACTGTCTGCCCTCGTCTTCTTTTCTATTAATATTGCATTCTTAAACTCAGAAAAACAAAACAATTCTCTAAGAAATCACTTCTTTCAGCAGTGTTCTGAATCCCTACGCCATTTTGTAATGTTTTTTTACAAGTCATAACTGGCAAATGGTTGCTGCTTCTGACAAACTACTGCTGCTTAGCGCAAAAGGTAGGCCTCATACGCCATGGCTAGTAGCTTGCGCAACAAGCTAAGGACATCTGCAGCAATAATAACAGTATTTAAGAAAACAGAGTGTAATAAAAGCATAGAATTATTGATGCGTTAATTTCTGCTTGAACACAATGAACCTGTGTGTTTTTTTTTTTCCTTATGGTGACCTTACAGAACAGCCCGAGAAAAATTATCTGAGAAACACTGTGATAAATCAGGACACATTTACATTTTTCACTCCTGACGTTACTACAGGTTGACTATCCCTTATCCAAAATGCTCTGGACCAGGAAAATTTCGGAATATTTTAATATTTCAATGATGTATCTAGAGGTATCTTGCATTTATGTTGTACATATACATCAAACACATGAAATAAACACAAATATATTTTATTTGTGCATAAAACAAGGTTTCAAAACATGAAACAAAGTTTGTGTAAAATCTCAGGCACTGAATTTAAATGCCAAGCAATCATTGTCTTGCACATATAAAATGGCAGTTACATATCATTCCCTCAGTGGTGCTGTTACAGATGTCCCCAGTAGTGTCAGATACATATCATGTCCCCAGTAGTGCTGGTACAGATGTCCCCAGTAGTGTCAGATACATATCATTCCCTCAGTAGTGCTGTTACAGATGTCCCCAGTAAGTTTTTAGCAAAAAAAAAAAAAAATATGTATTCACTTTCTGGAATGTATGGTTTTCCAAATAATTCAGATAATGGATATTCGAATACGGGATACTCAACCTGTACTCCAATAATTGAATTTTAGTGGAATAAGGAGGTCATCCTATTATTGGAACAGCGCTAAAAAGTACATTTTATGTTTTTGGTGGAGACATCTGTTTCGGATTCAGCTCCACAGAAGCACTGAACCATTTGGATACAGTTATACTTACATTAGAAGTGACGTGTGTGTATTTTCATTAGTGTCTACTGACAAAAACTATATACAATAATCACCTGATCTCTGAGGAGTTGTCTGCTGGAAGGCGGTGTGTAGTGCCAGCCCGGCATCATAAAACACTCCTGGGGCATCAGCACCGCTCCCCGGTGTACAGCCGATGTCGTACTTATCCACGGAGTCCCAAACCTTTTATAGTAAGAAGTACACATGATATCTCAGACATACATGTATAAAAGTTCTGGGGCCACAGGTAATTTGGGAAAATGTTTTTCTTATTATTATATAAAAAAATCAATACCTCTCACACATAACTACGCACCTTGCTCTGTGAGATCTTAAACTTCTTGTTCAGCACAAAGACACCTTTGTCCACCGCCACCAGCCCCACGCTGGCCTTGTGATCCGCTCTCAGTCTCAGTTTCATAGATGCGCCAGGATTCTGTATCGCATTGTCCTTGTCCTTTTCTCCGCGCAACTCCAGCTGTGTGACGCAATCGCTACGGATTATTTCTTATTATCTTATGCATGCAATATATATTTTTTGTAGTATTTGCGGGCACATATATTTGTATATAGTTTTATTATTATAATTATCATGGCCACAATAACTGACCTAGTTGTCTACTTCTTAGGAAGGGTCAGATTTGTTCGATTTTTATTTTTATGTTGCTCAAATGAATATTGAACATTGAAACGCTTTTTACTTTTCAGGATTAGCAGTTACAGTGAGATAGTGGAGATATACTGTAGGGTGAGATGTACTAATGTGAAAATGTGGTACATCCCACGGTTCGGTCTGGGGTGTAATGCCTGCTATTGCTGATGTAACCCTATTGAAGCTAATGGTCTATATTTTTTTTTATTTCTTACTGAGAGGGATCTGGTCCCATCAACCCCAGCGGTAGTCCATGTCACTTTGTGCCTATGCAGATTGACTCTCAGGTTATAAACATGGAAGTCCAGTGACCAACTCTCACAGTGTTCCTGAGAGTATAGTGGAAGTGCCGAAACTCACTTGTCTGCCTCTGGTTGAGTCATCCTTGCTATTTCCCAGAGATGGATGCTGCCATATTGTTCAGGTCATCTGATTGTACCTGCAGCCAATGAGATGCCTCTGTTGCTCAAATCTCTGCTGCAGCAAATGGTTGAGTCAGTTTAGGTATTTATGGGGTCTTCAGGAACTGCTAGACACCATAACAACGTCTTCCACTGTCCACTGTGCTTGGTTGTCTGTGTCCTACAGAGTGTATCCTGTGTTTCTGGTTCAGTTTGTCTTTGTTATTGAATTTCACCAGAGTTCTGAGCTCCACTGGTATCACAGGTTCCACCATTCCAGTACTTCACTGGTACCACTGGTTCCAGCATTCCAGTGCTTCACTGGTATCCATGGTCCAAGAATTCTGGAGCTTCACTGGAATCCCCAGTTCCTGTATTGCAATGATTCACCAGTATCTCTGCTTACCATATTGCAGTGCACCACCGGTACTCCTGGTCTTAGAATCCCAAAGCTTCACCAGTATCTGTGGTCCAAGAACTCCTGTGCTTCATCTGTATATTCCTGTGATTCCTGTATTCCAGTGCTTTGCCAGTATTCCTGGTCTAAAAATCTAAGAGCTTTATTGGTGTCCCCAAGCAAAATATTCCATTGCTGCAATGAACAGCTCTTTGTGCTTCCCTTTGTGCTGCTAATCTCAAATGTTAGTATATATTCATTAGTATCAAGTTGCTGGATGTTGAGGTATGAAATCCAAACTTGATGGAAACACCCAACTCAGAACCTCAAAGTTATCCACACTGAGACTCATTTTAACATGAAACCTCACAGTTGGGTGTTTTTAGTTAACCGGACAGCTGACATTACTATATAATAATGTTGAAGAACTTACTACGCTATGCATATGGCTATTTACAGTTTTCCAAAAAATTACTACTTAAGAGAATTGAGGGGCAGAAGTATTAAGCCTGGTGAAGTGATACAGTGGAAGTTTAATTTATTACCAGTTATTTAAATAGCACACACATATTAGCAAATCTAATCCCCAAAAATTCTACAGTTATATAAATGGGAAACGCTTAAGGAAGGAAAATATTGGCCCACTAAAAAATAAGCAGGGTACCCTGGTAATAGAAGGAAAAGAGAAAGTGGAATTATTCAATTAATTTTTTGCTTCAGTATTTACAAGGGAAGAATCTTCAGAAGATCACCCACAGATTAAATGTTCAGCTCCCAAACTAAGCATAGCTAACGTGGTACCAATATGGAAGAAAGGTAGCAAAACTAACCCTTAAAATGATAGACCGGTCAGCCTTACATCCATTGTGGGGAAAATATTAGAAGGAATAATAAGAGATAATATCCAAAAATTTTTAGAACAGGAGAAAGTGATAAGTAAGGCCCAGCATAGGTTCGTCAAAAGTAGATCATGTCAGACTACTTTAATTAGCTTCTATGAGGAAGTCAGTAGGGCTGGACTTAGGGAAATCTGTTGATGTGATTTTGCTAATGCTTTTGAAACGGTGCCTCATAAAAGGTTATTAATGAAAATGGGTAATATAGGGTTAGGAGATAAAATTTGTAAATGGATTAAAAACTGGTTGCACAATCGAGGACAGAGATGGCTTGTAATGGCATTCCAGCTGGGGTAAGGTCCAAAGTGGAGTCCCATAGGTTCAACATTGGGACCCACCTTGTTTAATAAATTCAATAATGATATTGGAAGTGACATAGTGAGTAAAATTGCAATATTTGCATACAACACAAAATTGAGTTAGGAAATTAACTCAGGAGAGGATGGAAAGGTGGGCGCAAAGGTGGAAAATGCAGTTTAAAGTTGAAAAATTTTAAGTCATTCATTATGGGAATAAAAATGAACAAGCTACTTATAGGCTAAATTGAGTCTTTATAGGGAATTCTGCTGTAGAGAAAGACTTGGGGGTCATCATAGATGAAAATTGGGTACTAGTGCACACTGCTCAAGTGCAGCAGCAAACCGGACACTGGCATGCATTAAAAGGGGTATGGATTCAAGGGATGCCAATGTGATAGTGCCTCTTTACAAAGCATTGATGTAACCATACTTGGAATATTGTGTTTAGTTCTGGTCACCGCACCTTAAAAGGACATAAATGAATTGGAACAGGTACAGAGAAGGGCCACTAAGCTAGTAAATGGTCTCAAATCACTAGAATACAAAGATAGGATAACCAGGCTGAATATGTTTTCACTGGAGAAACGGAGGTTGAGAGGTGATATAATTAGTATGTTCAAATGCAGGATTGGGAATCATATGGAACTGGGAGATGATTGGTCACTAACAGGCCTATACTTAGGACACGTGGCATGTACTGAGGCTCGAGGAAAATAAATTTAGAACTGAATTAAGAAGAGGATTCTTCACCATTAGAGCAGTAACATTCTGGAACTCATTGCCGGTGGGGTGGTTACAGCAACTACTGTTAATGAATTTACATCAAAACTGGATACATTTTTGGCCACTAAGGGAATCCTATAGATAGGACTTACTCAAGTCAGTAGTTACAAGTTAGATAGGTTAAACTCGATGGACTAACCTCTTTTTTCAGCCTTAATTACTATATTACTATGTATATTCCACAGCGCTTTACAGAGAATATTTGACCATTCACATCAGTCCCTGCCTCAGTGGAGCTTACTTCCCTACCACATGTACATGCACACACATTTATTCTAGGGTTAATTTTTTTGTTAGGAGCCTACCAGTATATTTTTTAAGATTGTGGGAGGAAACTAGAGCACCCAGAGGAAGCCCGCGCAAGCACGGGAAGAATATACAAACTCCGCACACTTAGGGCCATAGTGGGAATTTAACCTATGATCTCAGTTATGTGAGGTAGTAATGCTAACCAATGCATCAGCTGTGCAGCCCTAAAGTTGATAATGCGCCATCCAATCAGCTCCTAGCTGTTAAATTACAGCCTGTGTTTTAATAATGACAGTTAGTTGAACTAACTGGCTGCTGTGTTATTACCTTTCACTTTATCACTTCACTTCCACTTTATCATTTCACCAGGCTCAATCCATCTGCCTGTTTCTCAAATGTAATAATGATGATATACTGTATGTGATGCAGATTAGATGCGAATACTGGTATAGCTCACAGACAAGGTCTAGGTCGACAGTGAAAAGGTCAACACCAAAATGTTGACATACACTAGGTCGATCTCGACAAAAGGTTATCAAATAGAAAAGTCAACTTACGTTTTTTATATTTTTTGTGTGTCAATGTTGACACCTGAGCATGTAGGGCACCAATTAGTGTAGCGCATGCCCTCCCATGGCGAGTAAAGTGAGTGTGTTATGACTTATGCTGATTACAGGGTGCTGCAGATCCATCCATCACATATATGAAATACATCTATTCAGCGATTCCCCCTGAACCACACGGTCGTTGATGCAGCCAACGTGTGTACACTTGATCAAGCTCAGAGTGCACGGGAATCACAGGGAGTCATGCTAGTTACAGAATACTTGGCTGATCAGGAGTGCTTACTCATTCAACTAAGTGATCGCTAAAGTGTGCTCCCAGCTTTACTGTACTGCTGCAAAACAGCAGAGTTTGGGGCACTGACCTTATAGGGGGGATCACTTGCCCCAGATTAGGTAACACTGACATTAATGACATCCACATTTGTGGATTCAGTCTTCAATATAGATTGTTGACCTTTGTTGAAATAATTTGGCTCACTACAAATACTTCAATCATCTCTTACCGTCCCCATACAGGTATCTTCCACATCAATCCAGACAGAGTCGGCCACCACCTCACGCTGCGCACCAGTGGTCACCACATAATAAGCCACAATGCGGAATGATGGGATGAAGTCTCCGGTTATTGGAAGCAACAGGGACACCAGGTTTTGGCCTTGTGCCCTCTCCTGTGTGCCCACTCTCATTATTCTGCCTTTGTTCAGGATCTGTATAAAGAAAATACATTTTCATATAAGTGTACAGTGTACTAACACATAGAACTACATGTGCAGAAACTTAAGCTGATCAGTTCTTGTATTGTGTGCACAGGCGTATCTATATTCAGTACAGGGAATGCCCATGAACCCCTGGCAGAAGTGCCCATGCCAAAGACCCTGCAACAATAACCTGTACTTACCGCTCTACCAAATGTAGCTGGAATGTTCTGGCAATTTACTTAACTCATCCGCGTTGGACAAGAGGCAATACGAATGATGACGAATGAGATTTGCCGGGTTTTCGAGCAGAGAATTCTGCAAATTTACTAAGCTGCCGAGTTCTCGGCATATGTATTTTCCAATGGTGAAGTCATTCATATTTGGCTGCCAAGTTTGCCAGCATCCAAACACTGCTGATTAGTCAGATCCGTGCAATGCTTCTCTGTGTAATAGTAAAGAAATGGGTACAAAAAAATGGCATGGGTTCCCCCATCCTCAGCATAACCAGCCCCAAGCTCTATAAGCTGGTTGTGGTCCCAGAATATGGGGACAATTTAATAGGGTTCTGCCGTGTTTTAAAAACCAGCACTAGGCTCTTGCACCAGTCCTGGTTCCAAAAATACAGGGATAAAAGAAGTAGAGATCCCACATTTTTTTTAAACCGCTGGGTGCCAACATTCAGTAGAGTAATGCCACAGCTAGGGGAAACCTTTATAAAGTTCCCATGACTGCCATTAAGCCCCTAGCTGGTAAGCACTGGTCAGGCCTCTCCTTCACACACTCAGTCAGACCTGATGGCCGCCAGGGTGGAGGAGTGGGCATCCTCCTCTCCTACAACTGCACCTTCTGCGTCATTCCACCTGAGCCCTCCCTCACATTCTCCACTTTTTGTACACACTATCCGCCTCTTCTACCCCATTCACCTCCTTGTGGCTGTAATCTACCGCCCCCCAGGCCCCTGCTCCCCCTTCCTTGATAACTTTGCTGCATGGCTTCCACACTTTCTTGCCTCTGACCTCCCCTCTATCATCCTCTGTGACTTTAACATTCCTATTGACATCAATAATGCTGCCTCCTCTAATCTTCTTGACCTTACCACCTCCTTTGGACTTTCTCAATGGACCTCCACCTTCACTCATAGACTCGGACACTCCCTTGACCTAGTCTTAACCACTATTGTAATCTCTCTGATTTCTCTAATTCTTCCTTCCCACTGTCTGACCACAATCTGCTCTCTTTCACCCTCTCATCCTCCCCTCTCCCCTCATTGCCCAGACCCACAGTCACCAGACGTAACCTCGGGTCTCTTGACCCTACTGTCCTGTCTTCCCTGGAGACTTTCCTCTCTCCTCTTTCAACCATGACCTGCCTCAACCAGGCTGCCTCTTTCTATTACTCTTCTCTCACCTCTGTTCTCGACTCTGTAGCCCCCCTCCACACTGTCCCCCTCCGACGCTCTAAACCCCATCCCTGGCACAACAAAATAACATGATTCTTGCAAAAAATGTGCATGCTCTGCTGAACGCCTCTGGGGGAAATCTCACTCTCTGGCAGACTTCCTCCATTTCAAGTTTATTTTCTCCTCCTACAGCGCTGCTCTCTCCTCTGCCAAACAATCTTTTTTCAAATCTCTCATCTCTTCTCATTCCTCCAATCCCCGCCATCTCTTTGAAACTTTCAACACTTCGCCCGGCAACTCCCCTCCTCCCTTCATCCCTCACTTCCACTGCCTTTGCCTCCTTCTTCCTCTCTAAAATTGAGATAATCCGACATGATATCTCCTCCAATACCCCCTCTGCTGCCCACCCACCCCAATCATTCTCGCCTCCCAAATACCCACTCTGTCATCCTTCTGCCCCACTACAGCTGAGGAAGTCCGCTCCCTCATCTCATCCTCTCCCCCCTCTACCTGTCCCTTGGATCCTCTCCCCTCCCGTCTCCTCAGTTCCCTCTCCCCCACTGGCTGCTCCCAACTTGCTCACCTCTTTAACCTATCTCTTTCTACTGGCATCTTTCCCTCACCCTTCAAACATGCTCTGGTCTCACCTATTCTTAAAAAAACAAACCTGGACCCTTTATCTTCCACAAGCTACCGCCCTATCTTTCTTCTCCCATTTGCCTCTAAAATACTAGAACGGCTGGTTTACAGGCATCTCACCATCTACCTGTCTGACCACTCCATCCTTGATCCCCTTCAATTTGGCTTTCGCCCACTTCACTCCACTGAGACTGCCCTAGTGAAAGTCACCAACGACCCGCTGTCAGCCAAATCCAAGGGTCACTTCTCCCTGCTTATCCTTTTGGACCTATCTGCTGCCTTTGACACTGTGAATCACCCTCTCCTCCTCCACACACTCCAAAACATTGGCCTCTCTGGCACAGTCTTCAACTGGTTTTCCTCTTACCTCTCCAACCGTTCCTTCTCAGTCTCTGCCTCTGGCTCCACCTCACCACCTTCCATCCTTCCTGTCGGGTCCTTCAGGGTTCCGTCCTTGGCCCCCTTCTGTTCTCCCTGTACACCTCCTCTCTGGGTGCACTCATAAACCCATTTGGATTCCAATATCACCTCTATGCTGATGACACCCAAATCTATCTCTCCTCTCCTGATCTCTCCCCCACTGTTTTCAACTGCCTCTCTGCCATCTCCTCCTGGATGTCTGAGTGATTTCTGAAGCTGAATATGGACAAAACTTCTTGTAATCTGTCTGTCTCCCCTTCCTACTAGATTGTAAGCTCCTCCGAGCAGGGCCCTCTTCCCTCCTGTTGTCAAAGCCCTCTTCTCTTCACATGTCACTCACAGCTCTCCTATACTCAAACACTCAGTGACCATCTTCGTCTGCATACTCATCTCCATCATTGGCCTCAAGCCTCTAGTTGTATCTTGATTGAGTCCTCACTACTTATATTTAAGCTGTAATGTGTATTGTACTGTGGTACTCTTTATTTGTACTGTATTTTTGTTATTTATTCAATGTTATGCCAAGTTTTGTTTCCCTGTATTGTTCCTTTGTACGGGGCTGCGAAACAATTGTGGAGCCTTATAAATGAAATAATAATAATAATAATTGAATACCTGCCTACGTGTTTTGCACACTGGAGGACATTAGATGTTACTCTGCCTGTGCATAGCCACCGGCGTTGACATTACTGTTATGTTCCATCATTTTGATGCGCTGGTAACTAGTAGTATATAAAAAAGCTGACTATCGATGAAAAAACTGGAATAGAAATTTCTGCAACTTGGGACCCAAAGTAATGAATTCCATGGTGGTTATTGGCTGAACTCAGATGTTATTTAAACAGGCAATCATTTGCAAAACTTTCTGTTGACCCAACCCATGTGCCAGACTCCTAAATGGGGCATATACAAAGCATCTGCAAGTGTTCACGGGTCACAGGTACCAGACCAGACCTTTCTCTCACCCTACCAGACACCCTTGTAAAGTGCCATCCTAGCCAAGTAGCAGACATGACACTAATGATGGGCCCTGCTCAGGCAATGGCATCATGGAAATATATAATTTTTAAAATATTTCTACTATTAATATATAGTTAATTGAGTACTCATATCCCTGAGTGTTTGTTGTACCAATAATGCAGATTAGTCCTTATATGTCTTTAATGCACCTGCGCCAAACAGCCCATTTTGGCATTTTATGTAGCATGAGAAACTTCAAGCCAGTTGCATAACTGTAATTCCAGGGCCCCCTGCCATAAAATTTTCAGCTCGAAGCCCCCCTGAACTGGCCACTGCCGCCATGTCACATGTCCTGCTCATTGTCATACAGGTTCTGCTACTTCTCAGGGAGATCCCTCCCTTCTGCTCTGTTTGTCGCTCCTGCTCCCATTGAAAATGTCCCTTCCAAAATGGCCTCTAGCATCCTTAATAACTGTTTATGATGTGGCTGACTTTTTGAGAGGGACTTTTTCAAGAGGGCAGGAGCAATGGGACTAGGGACAAGTATCTGCAGGTAATGATAGGGGTTTAACACTAGCCCCTGACCCCCAGAGCCCACATGCCACCCAGCACTTCCAAGCCCATTCTAGGTCTGCTGGGTCGGCTATTGCTATGCCACTGCTTCTAGCCTTGCGTGTCTTTTTTGCAATGTGACTAGGACACACAAAACTGTACTGTTATGCATATGTAATTTGTATATATGTGTGCGACTGAGTTTCTGAGTCTGTGTGACTGAGTCTCTGAATATGTACATGTAGTGCTGCAATGTAGCAGCCAAAGCTTTTTGTTCAATATATATTTTGTTACATATACAGACTCAGTCACACACAATATACAAGTGTCACATATCACATAACTGAGCACAGTCTCCTTGTGCATTCTGGTCACATTGCATTGCAGTTCAAACTCATTTCTAGATGATAGCAGAGCAGCATGAGACTGTGGACATGGTGGCTCACTCACACCGGAATCTCATGCTGGATTGCGTATTGAGGCTGGATGTATGAGGAAGAATCTGTAGTCACTGAAACCATGGGCCTAATTCAGATCCAAACCGAATATCCGCGCCTTCATGCGAATTGATGTATATGCTTACACGACCCGCTCCGGGGGCAGTGGTAGGAGGTGAGTTTGATTGGGGCGGTACACCTGTTAAACTGTACTGCAGGTGTCCTAAGGTGAGCTCTGGGAGGACAGAAACCTCCCGTGGAGCAGAATCCATTCACATGTGGCCGCACGGTCCAAAAATCATTAGATAGAAGCCAACCATCAAATTATTTTTCTCCCATTCGCAGTTAAAGACTTTTATTCCATCCGGAGATGGCCGAAAAGGGGACGGATACTGGCGTCATGTGATGTCCGCCACCAGCCCGAGCAGGAATCCCAGGGGAACACACATCATTTTCACGGGGATGACCATAAAACAGTGGGCATTCCCATGCCCCTGCCCATTCTCCGCCCCCTTCCCTCCCCTTGTACCGCTTTCACACTGCCAAAATGTTTTAAAAAACTGTATTTTTAAATGGTATTTAAAACGGGTCTGAGCCTTCACATTGCAGTAGATTACCGTTTTAAATATCGTTTAAGTACCATTCACATTAGTCAACCCGTTTAATCCCCTGAACACGTTTCAAGGCAGAACGCAGGGGCCAGCCTATCACAGGTCTGGAATCTGTTGTTTTTACTAAATACCGTTTCAGAGACATTCTCACTGCATAAAAACAGCTCTGAAACGTGTAGGACTCTGCTTTTTAAACGTTTTGAAATACCGGTTATCTATAGCCGGTAAATTAACTCTGGCCCTTTCCCACTGCAGCCTTAAACGTTTTGAAATGGGAAAAAAACGGCAATATGCCGTATAACAAGTGCAGTGTGAAAGGGGTATAAGTGTGCTAACGCCCGAGTGTGATACTCTCCTTTTTTATTTATTCAGTTTTTTTATTTCACTCGATTCTATTATCATATGTTACTTCTATTAACCATGTTATGCTTTACGTTTTTTACTATGATGCATACATGTATTTGCTGGATTATGTTATCAAGTGCAAGCATACGCCTGTCTATCATACTGTATAGACCAATTATTTATGTGCTATAACATGCAAGCATGTACTGTATATGTACTTTAAACTGTTTGCAGTTTTCATCCAAATAAAAACTGTAAAAAAAAAAAAAAAAACAGCCTATGTCTGGTATGATATAAAGATACAATTATAACTGTACTTTGTGAGAAGAGTCACCAATGATGTAAGATAACAAGTAATGATCTTAGTCCTTACCACATAGTTAAATTGTTTGATCTGGCTTTGAACTCCAGCATCCCTGTTCCGAATATTAAAGTTGATATTGAGATTTGTTCCTGGTTTCTGCACCCCTCCGGAGACGCTGAGATGCAGGTAATTGCCACCAATGGGCTTGTATGCAGTGGCTTCCATGGTAGAAGAGGCTTGTTGGGCGTCTGGTATTTTAGGATCTTTGGTTGTTACCTGTGCAGAGAAAAGCCAAAACAATACAGTACTATGTGATATTGTACACAGTATATTTGTGTTAGCAATGCTTACTTTACATCATCATCACTTTGTGTTACCAAATTATGCTCTGACTTTGAGGTCTATGTACTAAGGGCCTGCAAAAGCGAATTATCTCTTTAATGGACAAAACCATGCTGCACTCAGTGGTGTAACAATAGCGCCGCAGACCCAGCGGTGGCGGGGAGCAGCCAAGTAAGTGTGGGTGCCGGCAGGGTATCTGTGTCCGCCGGCCGGGAGCCTCAGATTTACTAGTCCAGCGCTCCTCCTGGCTCCTTATGACAAAATGTCCATCACAAAATGGTCACGCCCTTAGAGCAGACAGTTTTTTAAGATGCTAGAGGAGGCAGCAGCGGCCTCCTCTAGCATCCTTAAAAACGGTCCGCTGAAGGGGGCGGCCATTTTGTGATGGATTTTTGGTCATAGGGAGCCAGGAGGAGCGCTGGTTTGCTAGTAGATCTTATATGTCAAAAGACTGGTGCTGGTTTATCCTTTTGTTTTGGCTTGCTGGATATGAGGATATGGCTACTATGACTCTTTAAAACCGGGCACGGTCAATTATCTGTTTGTAAAGTGTTGTGCGTCCAACTATACATGACATATATATATATATATATATATATATATATATATATATATATATATATATATATATATATATATATAGGGTAGAGGTCCCGGCACTCCAGCAGTAATTATGCAATAACTTAGGTGCTCTTCAGTCCCAAGAGGGAAATGTACCAACGATAGTAAAGAAGTCACTCTAAGATTTTTAAACTGCACGGCGGCAGTAATCAATGAAGAGGCAAATAGACACAAGAGTAGTGCAAATCGACGTTTCGGGCGGGTAGCCCTTTATCAAGACAGTTATGTCTTGATAAAGGGCTACCCGCCCGAAACGTCGATTTGCACTACTCTTGTGTCTATTTGCCTCTTCATTGATTACTGCCGCCGTGCAGTTTAAAAATCTTAGAGTGACTTCTTTACTATCTGTCACACCAAGGGACTCAGTCGACAAGACTGAGACCTCTGGTGGGGACCTGGACCGGTACCTGAACCGGGGAGGTTGGAGAGGACCCCTGCGCATGAACTGCGCGACAGTGCACCCAGAGCCAATAAGCAGTCAGAGGTAAAAGTACAACCAGATTTATTATGCAGAGGGTTGTAATAATACAGGCAGTAAAGTATGCAGGAGAAATGACAGTTCATACGGATTGCAATACTTTACAGGGATGATGATTGGAGTATCGATGGTGGAACATCGGATGGATATCGGGTATGGAGACTGTAGGTCCGGAATGACGGACGGCAGGAAGGAGCTTGACTGTGAGTCCGGAATGACGGATGGAAGCTTGACTGTGGGTCCGGAGTGTCGGACTATCGATGGTGAAACATCGGAGACGGATGATGGAGACTGTGGGTCCGGAATGACGGACGGAAGCTTGACTGTGGGTCCGGAGTATCGGACTATCGATGGTGGAACATCGGAGATGGATGATGCAAGAGCATCGGAGGACCAGAGTCCTGGAGCTAGGCTGGACCGCTGGGCTGACGAGGCAGGCTCACAGGTGATGGAATAACCTGGATGTCGACAGGAGATGGAATAACCTGGAACGCTCTGCAGAATGGGAGACAACACCAACGGAGAAGTACACTTGCACGGAGACAAGGACAGCTGACCATATACAGGAGACAACTGAAGCACTAGCATTGATCTGAGAGCTCCCAGCATACTTATACCCACTGGGTGGCCAGGATTGGCCGGGCAGGTATGACTGGGAGATCAGATCACACAGGATTGGACGGGAATGACATGTGACTGGGAAAACATGGCAGCCCCCATGTCAGGCTATGGCGGGAAAGTATGTCTGTGCACACCATGCTGGACAATGGGAGCAATGGCGGCGGACAGGTGGACCGCCGTGCACTGAGCACTGTCACCGGGGACAAGGAGAGCGGTGCGCCGCGCAGCCGCGGACTCAGCAGCGCTGAGCAGACTGGAGGATGGCAGCGGTGATGGCGCACGGCAGACAGGACGCCGGCAGGGATGACGTCTGGACCGCAAGCTGAACCTGCGGAGGCACTTAGCCGGTAAGAAAGTCTGTCTGAGAGCTCGGATCGTGACAGCACCCCCCCCTTTAAGGGTGGCCCCAGGACACCTTTTAGGCTTGCGGGGAAACTTGGAGTGGAACGCCCGGATGAGTCTGGGAGCATGGACATCGATGGCATTGGTCCATGATCGTTCTTCGGGGCCGTAGCCCTTCCAATCGATCAGATATTGCAGACGACCATATCGGATGCGAGAGTCCAAGATCTTACTGACCTCATATTCAGTTCCACGCTGGGTGCAAACCTTAGGAGCCTTGGGGAGCTTGGAATGGAAGCGATTCAAGACCAGCGGCTTGAGCAGCGAAATGTGGAATGTAGCTGGTACTTTCAAATAGGGCGGCAATTTAAGCTTGTAAGCTACTGGATTGACGACTCGCTCAACTGGGAAAGGACCAATATATCGGGGAGCGAACTTCATCGATGGCACTCTCAATCGAAGGTTCTTGGTTGACAACCAGACACGGTCTCCGGGACGGAGGGCTGGCACAGCTCTGCGTTTCCTATCGGCAAATTTTTTGTACCTGCTTGAAGCTTTCAGGAGTGAAGAACGAATAAGCTTCCAGGATTTGACGAATTGCCGGATGGTCGTGTCGACCGCTGGAACAGAGGACACAGGTTGCAGAGTGAAGTCAGGAACTCGAGGATGAAACCCATAGTTGGCAAGGAATGGAGTGACATTAGATGAAGAATGATATTGGTTATTATGGCAGAACTCTGCCCATGGAAGGAGTTGAGCCCAGTCATCTTGGGAAGAAGAGACATATGTGCGGAGAAATGCTTCAAGGTCCTGATTCACCCTCTCCGTTTGGCCATTGGTTTGAGGGTGGTAGGCTGTGGAAAACTTTAGCTTGATTTGAAGCAGGGAGCACAGGCTTCGCCAGAATTTGGCTACGAATTGGACTCCTCTATCGGAGATGATTTCGAGAGGCAGTCCATGAAGCTTGAATATCTCTTTGATGAAGAGCTGGGACAGCTTGGAAGCTGACGGAAGACCGGTGAGGGGAACGAAGTGAGCCATCTTGGTGAACCGATCAACAATCACCCAGATGGTGGTGAATTTGTCAGACTCTGGAAGATCAGTTACAAAGTCCATAGAAATATGCGTCCAAGGACGATGTGGCACTGACAGTGGCATCAATTGCCCAGGAGGAGACTGACGACTGGTCTTGTGCTGCGCACATTTAGCACAAGAGGAAACAAAGTCCTGTACATCCTGTTTGAGGGACGGCCACCAGTAGGACCTGGTGATAAACTCGTAAGTTTTCTGAATGCCTGCATGGCCAGCGAATTTTGAAGAATGCGCCCAACAGAGCAACTTCTTTCTTAGAGCTGGCTTTACATATCTTTTCCCTGTAGGGGGCGTGAGATTTGAAACTCTCGTTGCGGAGAATGCCACTGGATCAATAATAAAGTGTTGATGTGTGGACTTAGACTCACTTTCTTGCTCCCATGAGCGGGAAAGGGCATCAGCTTTTCGGTTTTGTGTCCCTGGACAGAACGACAGCTTGAAACGGAACCTGGAAAAGAAAAGTGTCCATCTGGCTTGACGGGGATTTAAACATTGAGCAGACTTGAGATACAGAAGATTCTTGTGGTCTGTGATAATTGTGATCTCATGAACAGCGCCCTCTAGAAGATATCTCCACTCTTCTAATGCCAACTTGATGGCGAGAAGCTCTTGGTCACCGATGGCATAGTTACGCTCTGCAGGCAGGAACTTACGGGAGTAGAACCCACAGGGATGAAGACGACCATCGGGCGCTTTCTGCGAGAGGACTGCCCCAACACCCACGGAGGAGGCATCAACCTCGAGAATAAAGGGCAAGGTGGTATCAGGTTGTCTTAAAACAGGAGCGGAAGTGAACCTCTGCTTCAGCAGATGGAAGGCTTCGATGGCTTCTGCCGGCCACTTCGCTGGATTAGACCCCTTTTTAGTCAAGGCAGTGATGGGAGCCACAATAGAAGAGAAGTTACGAATGAATTTTCTGTAATAATTGGCAAAACCCAGGAAACGTTGAATACCTTTCAGCGAAGAGGGAATTGGCCAATCTTGGATGGCCTGCAGTTTTCCTGGATCCATTTGAAGACCGGAACCGGAGACAATGTACCCTAGGAAGGGTATAGACTTCACCTCGAAGACACACTTCTCCAGTTTACAGTAGAGATGATTAGCTCGCAGCCGGGACAAAACCTCTTTGACCCAATAACGATGTTCTGTGATGTTATTGGCGTAGATTAAAATGTCATCGAGATATACAACTACATGAGTGTACAGAATGTCCCGAAAGATCTCATTGACATAGTGCTGGAACACGGCTGGGGCATTGCTGAGCCCAAAGGGCATGACGAGGTACTCATAGTGGCCGTCTCTGGTATTAAACGCCGTCTTCCACTCGTCGCCCTCTCGTATGCGGATGAGATTGTATGCACCTCTCAGATCGAGTTTTGTAAAGATGGTTGCACCGCTGACACGGTCAAACAGCTCGGTGATGAGAGGCAACGGATATCGGTTCTTTACTGTAATGTCATTGAGGCCGCGATAATCAATGCAGGGACGTAGGCCTCCATCCTTTTTTTTGACGAAGAAGAATCCTGCGCCAGCAGGAGAAGTCGAAGGACGGATGAATCCCTTTGCCAGATTTTCCTTGATGTAACTGGTCATGGCTTGAGTCTCTGGAAGAGAGAGAGGATAGGTTCTACCTCTGGGTGGTTCTTTGCCTGGGATAAGTTCAATAGGGCAATCCCACGGTCTGTGAGGAGGTAGAACATCAGCGCCAGACTTGCTGAATACATCTGAGTACTCTTGGTAGGGAAGAGGCGGAAGGTCTGCTGCATCGGCTGAAGAATGACGAGCTGGGAGTACCTTTTGGAGACAGGTACCGGAGCAGGAAGGATCCCAGGAAAGGATTTCAGATGTCTTCCAATCAAGACGAGGATTGTGAAGACGGAGCCAGGGTAAACCCAGAACCAGAGAATGAGTGGCTCGGGGTAAAACCAGGAAGGACAAAAGTTCAGTGTGCAGGACTCCCACTTTTACTGTAAGTGGCAAAGTTCTGCGGGAGACTGTCGCATCAGGAATCCTACTGCCATCCACAGCAGTAAGGAAGACAGTCTTGGAAAGACTTTCAGTGGGCAACCCCCACTTGCGGACCAGTTCTGCAGTAACAAAGTTGCCAGCGGCACCGGAATCAAGAAGTGCGGAGACAGTCTTGAAATGCTGACCAACTTGTAGGGAAACTGGAAGGACACAATCGGTTGCTGATGAAGAGGACTTAATTACTCCTAGCCTACCCTCTCCTTGACGGGCTAGGAGGAGGAGTTTTCCTGACGCTTTGGGCATGCAGAAATTTGATGTGCAGGATCGGCACAATACAGGCAGAGCTGTGCCAACCGTCGACGTCGACGTTCTCCTGGAGACAAGCGGAAACGGTTTATCTCCATTGGTTCTTCTTTGGAGTGGACCGCAGGAGCAGTGGGTAAAGAAGGCGGAGGAGTTGGCACTTTAACTGGAGCGCTCTTGTGACGTTCTATAGCCCTTTCTCGGAAGCGTAGGTCTACTTTAACACACAATGAAATAAGGTCACTTAGACCTGAGGGTAAGTCTCTTGTAGCAAGTTCATCCTTGATACGATCGGATAGACCATGCCAGAAAGCTGCGTATAAGGCCCCATCACACCAGGAGAGTTCAGACGCCAGAATCTGGAACTGGACCAGATATTGCCCGACGGAGCGGGATCCCTGTCTGAGACGGAGGAGTTCAGTGGAGGCAGATGCTGATCGCCCAGGCTCATCGAAGATACGCCGGAATGTTGACACGAAGTCCTTGTAATTGGACAGGATGGCATCAGATCTTTCCCATAAGGGAGACGCCCACTCTAGTGCCGCTCCACATAGGAGGGAGATGATGTAAGCGATCTTGACCCTTTCAGTAGGGAAGTTGCTGGGTTGCAGCTCGAAGTGAATCTCACACTGATTGAGAAAGCCTCGACAGGTCTTGGGGTTCCCATCATACTTGGTGGGGACAGACAGATGAAGGCGAGGTGCAGCAGCCATTACAGGAGGATGAACGGGACTTGGAAGTTCTCTGACAGGCTCAGGGCCACTGAGAGTGGTCTGTAACTTATCCAGCCGGGAAGACAGATCTTGCAGGCAATGAATCACTTGGCTCTGCGCAGCCTCTTGCTGATCCAAGCGAACAGCCAGTTGCTGTACAGGGCTGGGTGGAGAAGCTTGGTTTGCGGCTGGATCCATTTGGCTAGTGCTTACTGTCACACCAAGGGACTCAGTCGACAAGACTGAGACCTCTGGTGGGGACCTGGACCGGTACCTGAACCGGGGAGGTTGGAGAGGACCCCTGCGCATGAACTGCGCGACAGTGCACCCAGAGCCAATAAGCAGTCAGAGGTAAAAGTACAACCAGATTTATTATGCAGAGGGTTGTAATAATACAGGCAGTAAAGTATGCAGGAGAAATGACAGTTCATACGGATTGCAATACTTTACAGGGATGATGATTGGAGTATCGATGGTGGAACATCGGATGGATATCGGGTATGGAGACTGTAGGTCCGGAATGACGGACGGCAGGAAGGAGCTTGACTGTGAGTCCGGAATGACGGATGGAAGCTTGACTGTGGGTCCGGAGTGTCGGACTATCGATGGTGAAACATCGGAGACGGATGATGGAGACTGTGGGTCCGGAATGACGGACGGAAGCTTGACTGTGGGTCCGGAGTATCGGACTATCGATGGTGGAACATCGGAGATGGATGATGCAAGAGCATCGGAGGACCAGAGTCCTGGAGCTAGGCTGGACCGCTGGGCTGACGAGGCAGGCTCACAGGTGATGGAATAACCTGGATGTCGACAGGAGATGGAATAACCTGGAACGCTCTGCAGAATGGGAGACAACACCAACGGAGAAGTACACTTGCACGGAGACAAGGACAGCTGACCATATACAGGAGACAACTGAAGCACTAGCATTGATCTGAGAGCTCCCAGCATACTTATACCCACTGGGTGGCCAGGATTGGCCGGGCAGGTATGACTGGGAGATCAGATCACACAGGATTGGACGGGAATGACATGTGACTGGGAAAACATGGCAGCCCCCATGTCAGGCTATGGCGGGAAAGTATGTCTGTGCACACCATGCTGGACACTGGGAGCAATGGCGGCGGACAGGTGGACCGCCGTGCACTGAGCACTGTCACCGGGGACAAGGAGAGCGGTGCGCCGCGCAGCCGCGGACTCAGCAGCGCTGAGCAGACTGGAGGATGGCAGCGGTGATGGCGCACGGCAGACAGGACGCCGGCAGGGATGACGTCTGGACCGCAAGCTGAACCTGCGGAGGCACTTAGCCGGTAAGAAAGTCTGTCTGAGAGCTCGGATCGTGACACTATCGTTGGTATATATATATATATATATATATATATATATATATATATATATATATATATATATATATATTACACTGACTTACAATGTTTGGTTTCTGGCAATATTGTTAACCTTATGTCTTAAATCTATACAATCTGTATAATCCATGTCATACATTGTATGTTATGTTATGTTGTATTTAGATGTTATTTCCCATTTTATGACTTCTCTTGTCATAATAAATCTGCCCATTTATCTCCATCCACTTTAGCTCTACAAGGCTTAGTTCAGCCCCTTATTGCATTGACCCGTAATCTCTCTCCACTTTATCTCTCTGTAACGCTGTTTTCGATACTGTCAGTATGATGGTAAACGGAAGTGCCTCCACCCCAAGACTTGAGGTTGGTTGTTGGGTAGTACCTATAGATAGGGGTATCTGTAGGTGGGCGCGCTTGGGGAACCGCCCTTGGACCGGTATGAACCTTTACCCAACGAGTGCTATTACACAACAAAAATCCTACTACACTTTAACATAGGAAATACACACCGAATAAATAGCGGAAACAATGGCTTAGACATCCAACACAGTTATTTTTATTATACTGGAACGGAACTTGTATTCGCTCAGTCCAATTGCTGGATTATCTATAATAAATATACAGGTTATACAATCCTACCTTAGTTGCTATCAGCAAGAACTAAGTGTAGCATATAATTCAGGTTGCTATCAGCAAGAACAAAGTGTAGCATATAATTCCGCTAACATATACTCTAAACAGTTATATCCATTTTCTACATCAACAATCAATCATGATAACACCTCACAAACACAGTATTTCTCCTTCCTGCACTGCCAGATTAATTACGGTGGTAATAGTAGTCACCGGGGTGAATACTAAGGTATCCTATGCCAGCCGACGATTATATAGCCTAGTGGTGTCGCTGTGATGAGGTACAATATACTTTATACCAGATAGGATCTGTCCACTTTCAGCTAACCTCACGCAGTGTTACTGGATAGTGATAATAGATTATAATCCCTCTGGAGAAAGAATCCGGAGGCCCATCAGTGTTTAGAACAGCTCTGTCCCATGTAAGGATATCAGCACTTCAGTCAATGGGAGTCACTATATTCACAGTTAATATCTCCTGTCCTAGGTTTCTTTAAGGCTTTCCTCTCACAGGGTAAGCAAAGGTATATATCTAGTAGTATAGCTGGACCGTTTAGCTGCGCATTGAATATTGCAGCCCCAGATAATGACTCCGCTGCTATGTAATTGAAAGTGTCCACTTTAGCCTGTGTGAGCTGCTCCCTGTCAAAATTGTATCTGGCCGCTTCCCCTTCAGTCTATATATGGGGATGAGGGGCTGGGCTGTTTGAGGGCTCGACTCACCGCAACTCTAGAGATAGGGAAGCGATCCTGAAGCGTCATGCCATTCTCCGCCTCCTTAGCAATGAAGCCGCACCTCCGGCACTGCTATGGCGCCATTGCTCCGGATCCCCTCAGACCGGGGCGGACGCTCCGTCCACTTTCACTCAGAAGATGCCGCCGGTCAGCTACAGCTTGTCGCCCACTCCCCGCTTCCACACAATAGGCTCACAAGGTAAGGGATTCGCCCTCTCTCCACAGCAATGGTCTCCGGCTATTAAACTGCGTATCTCCGCGCTCACACCTCCGGCTCCTTCCTTCCCTCAACTCCCTTCTCACGCGCCTCTCACTCCTTCCAGAATCTTCCCTCAGTTAACTGTCCCCGCAGCGCTATCCACGCGCACTATAACTTTATTAACCCCCTGCAGACAATGCGCAGATACAGTCTTTATCCCATCTGCAGGGATAATGCTACCGTCCTCCACCATCAGTATTTGGGCACAGAACAGTCCTGGTGGCCCCCATCAAGTAACATCCCCCAGCACTTAACACTTAAGTTCACAACACACAATGTGCGATCTATATACATAGGTACATGAAGGGTATTACATTTCTCCCCCTGGCGATCAAGTTGGCTCATTCCATACAAAGGCAACTTGATCTCCATCTACCATTAATCACCTCTTATAACGCAGTACGTATTATATTCTTTTCCACTTTAACAGTAACAACAATTTACAGGTATACCTCCAAAATATGGCCATGAATATACAATTTGCGGGTGTACTACTCTATCTACTACTGTACGACACCCTAATTGATCATAGGTTAACATTCTTGGAGGTCTACGCTCCCTGGCGGTTAATGGAGGTTCAATTTGGTAATTACTGCGTGAAGTTTCGCTCCCCCAACTCTCTTCAGTGACTACATGGTGATCGATAAGTTCCGGCTCTTGGATGGCTTCCCTTAGATTTGAACTTCCAGCATCGGCCATTAGATTGAAGTCCATTTCCCATTGGGCAGTTGGTTCGATACTTCTTTCTCGGTAAAAATACCCCATTTCTGTGTCGGGCTCCTCTTCTTTGGCCTCTTTCATGTCTGGACCCACAGACGAGTTGACTTTCTTTTTCCTACAGGTAATGGGGGCCTGATTTATGTTCAATTCACCATTCACTGGTATATCCTTGGGAGGAAATATAATGTCTTGCGTAATGGGTAATAAATGTTGACGATGGTATGTCAGTCGGGGTCCTTTCTCACCCTCAGGGACAATCTGGTACACTGGGATACCGGATACACTACATAAGGGACGTCTTTCCATCTATTCTCAAGTTTCTGCTTGCGAGGGCAACCCAGTCTCTTAAGCAGGACACGATCTCCGGGTAGCAATACTTGTTCCCTTACTTTTTGATTATACAGTGCTTTATTTTTGTCACTTTGCTTCCGTGCGGAGTCTTGGGCCAACGTATAAGCATAATTGAGTTCCTTTCTCAAATTGGCAACATACTTTGAATGCGACGGGGCTTTCACAGTCGTAGGAGAGGTGCCCAAACTAATATCAATGGGTAGCCTTGCTTCTCTACCAAACATTAGTAAATATGGAGAAAAACCGGTTGCTTCATTTCTGGTACAGTTGTATGCATGTACTAAGTGACAGATGTATTTGTTCCAGTGGATTTTCTGTTGCTGATCCAATGTTCCCAACATGTTTAGGAGAGTGCGGTTGAACCGCTCCGGCTGCGGGTCTCCTTGTGGATGATAGGGAGTGGTGCAGGATTTTCTTATTCCACAAATTTCACATAGCTCTTTGATGAGATGACTCTCGAAATCCGGTCCCCTATCGGAGTGAATGCGAGCGGGTAAGCCATAATGCACAAAGAATTTCTCCCAAAGGGTTTTTGCCACCGTAATGGACCTCTGATCTGTTGTCACAAAGGCTTGGGCATATCTAGTAAAATGGTCTGTCACAACCAGAATGTTAGTGTCTCTCCCATTAGGACTCTCGAACGAAAGGAAATCTATGCAGACTAAGTCCATAGGTCCTGAACTTTGGAGGCTCACCAGATTTGCAGCATGCTGGGGTAAGGTCTTCCTGAGAATGCAATTTCGGCACTTACGACAATACTCTTCAATGTCCCTATTCATCAATGGCCGATACACTCTTTCAGCTATTAGATGTTGGGTTTTATCATATCCCAGGTGTCCATGTTGATCATGAAGAGCCCTCAACACTACAGGTCTGAGATCAGCAGGGAGTACCAACTGTTCTTTGGTTACTCCATTTGGAGGTTTTGTTCTTCGATACAACAGTCCCTGTTTTAACACCAAGTTCTTTCTTTGACGACACAATATCTTATACTTTAACGTCACGGGATCGGTGGTTACAGCCTTTGCAGGATGTTGAAATTGCTGCAGCATACATCCTATCTCAAGGTCATCTTGTTGTGCTTCACGTAACTGTTCCTTGGACCATTTAGGTAAATTTCTCATTTCATCATTTGTAATCCAACAATACATCAACGGTAATGAGGTTCCAGAAGCTCCCAGTGCACTAACCCTTTCTACCATTTGATGCTGCATGACAGTCAATTGATGACACAACCCCTGCAGATCTGGGGCTGGTACCTCTATCCAATCATCATTTTCACTGCTAGTGCTGGAATGAGGTATGCGGGATAAGGCATCGGCATCAGTATTATTGATTCCTGGCTTATATCTCAATGTAAAGTTGTAGTTGGAAAGAGCAGCCAGCCATCGGTGTCCGGTAGCATCCAGTTTTGCAGTAGAATTGATGTAAGTTAGGGGATTGTTGTCAGTATGGACTGTGAAATTAACTCCGTAGAGATAATCATGGAATTTATCCACTACTGCCCACTTGAGTGCCAGAAATTCCAATTTATGGACTGCATAGTTCCTTTCACTCTTAGACAAACTTCTACTGATATAGGCAATCGGGCGCAGCGTCTTCTCTTGCCATTGATAAAGAACCCCTCCTATACCCTCCATGGAGGCATCGATATGAACTTCATAGGGTAGTTCTGGGTTGGCATATGCTAACACAGGGGAGTGAGTCAGATGATGTTTTAATTGTTGAAATGCTTCGTCACACTCCTCAGTCCAACGGGGCCCAAATTCTTCTTTTGGGTTATAATACATTCCAAGGGTAGATCGAGGTGTCCCCGCAGGGGGATACCCTTTAGTAAGTTCAGTGAGAGGTCGAGCGATTTGGGAATATTGCGGTACAAATCGTCTGTAGTAGCCACTGAATCCTAAAAATGACCGTAAGTCTTTCAATTTCAGGGGTTTAGGCCAATCCTTCACAGCAGATATCTTATCAGGGTCAGTAGATACCCCCTCCCTACTGACTACATGTCCCAAGTATTTTACGGTGTTCTGACACAGCCGACATTTATCAATGGACAGCTTCAATCCTTTGTTATGCAATCGGTCCAGTACCTTCATTAACCTCATATTATGTTCCTCTAATGTCTTTCCAAACACTATGACATCGTCAAGGTATACTAGGACTTCTCGGTAGCACATGTCCCCCACTACTTTCTCCATCGTTCGTTGAAAAGTTGCAGGTGCCCCTTTGATACCCTGTGGCATTTTGAGAAATTCAAAGAAACCAATCGGACAAATAAATGCAGTCTTAGCACAATCATCTGGATGCATCGGGATTTGATAATACCCTGATCGTAAATCCAGTACGGAGAACCATTGACTCCCTTGAAGACAGTCCAAAGCTTCTTCAACTTTAGGTACGGTGTACTGGTCTTCAATCGTTCTATTATTGAGAGTTCGATAATCTATGCATAGTCTTATATCGCCGTTCTTTTTCCGGGCTACTACGATGGGTGATGCATAGGGACTTTGGGATTCGGCTATGACTTGATTCTCAAGCAAGAATTTTAAATGAAGGCGCACATCGTCAAAATCAGCTGGGGCCAATCTTCGTGACCTCTCTCGGAACGGCGTGTCATCCGTCATTCTAATTCGGTGTTCCACCCCCGTGGCTGTTCCTAGATCCCAATCACTTAATGAATATACTTCTTTAATTTGTTTCATGTCCAGGATTAGTTTTTCTCGTTCGTCCTCGGAGATATCGCTGCCTTTGAAACATTCAAGGATCCTTGTGTCGAAGGAAGGAGGTTCACCCGTATCCTTTCTGGGGGGTGCCATATTCGTCGGGGACACCAAGGAATTTAGCGACTTAGTCTCGTGTTCGGCATACTGTGAAATCATTTGATCTTGCTTCTGGCACCAGTCAGACAAGGTTTTGAATAAATTTGAATTAGTCCCCACAATGACAGAAACGACTTCTTGCCCAGAAGGGGAATCCGGACATACCAGTGCTAGAAAGGGCAACAGAGGTGAAGAAGAATCTGTCGTATGGTCCATGAACTGCAGGTGAGTAGTAACATATCCCAAATAGGGGTATTTTTGATGACTTAATCCCCATATCACCAGTCCATCAATGGGGTTCAAAGGTAAGTTCGCCAGATGTTGCTGATACCAGCTCTCAAAGATTATTGAAACTTGTGATCCACTGTCCAAAAGCACCTTGCAATACTGGCCATTTATTAACGCAGGGACCATTGGGGCGTCTCCAACTATTCCATGGTGCATCAAACTAGACCACTGGGTGCTCCCCATTGAATTTACATCGATGAGTTGGGAGTCGATGCGGGGTTCATCGGCGTCCCTTGGGAGTTTCCCGGCTGTGCAGACTCCCTAGAGTCAGTATGATTTACTCTTCTGTTGTATCCCCCTCGGTGAGGGCATTCAAAACTGCGATGGCCCAGTTGACCACAACTGTAACAAGTATAGTTCCCTCTATCGTCAGATCGTCGATTATACCCTCTCCCCCGACTCACAGATGGTCCTCTTGGCATTTCACGGGGGCTAGGAGATTGTATGGCAATAAGCTGATCTAATTTCTTAGTCTGCTCTTCCATTAGCTTGTATAACTTATCAGCTGGAAGGGGTACTTCAGGGGCCGGTAAAATAACTTTTACTCTTTTTAAACTTTTGTCTCGATTCTCAATTTGGACTTCTTCCAGTTTCACCTCTTTGATCAGTTCACTAAGAGTCGGAGCTGGCACCTTGGACATACTGCACCGCAGCCGCTGTGCCACAGGATTAGTGGTCAATGCTCCCCTCAGCACGTACTTCATTCGTTTTTCATCTATCTCTGCTCCTAACACTCCCCACTTTTCCATCAATTTATAAAGAATTTTGTCAATGCGATAAATATATGTGGTCAACGTTTCGCTGGGTTCCTGGTAAGTATGATTTAATCGGGACAATATGTCTCCCACATCTTCCAATGTCCCAAAAGAGTAGTCTAGTGCATCAAAGTAGTCTCTTAGAGTGGCCATACTATTGCTCCTCCTTGTAGCTTGAATGATGCCCATTGCCGGTCCTCGAAGACTTTCAACAATCCGCTGTTTCTTTACATGCTCAGGACATCTCCATTCCTCCGAATGCTGAGAGGCGGCTTCTCTCCAGGCTTCGTAACTTTCTTCCCCAGTGGGTACTGGGAGTATGCCAGAAAAGATGCGCAACCGTCTGTAACCCCCTTCGTAATGCCATCTCTCAAATTGGCTAACCACCCGATCCATTACCGTATCTACTGGCGGTTCTGCCACTTGCTCACTATTTGTATCTGGTCTGGTAGTACTTCTGGGGAGTGGATCCCTGTCATTGATCCCATCACCAGCGCTGATCCCTTGACGTTCTATGTGGCCTTCTCTCAGAGGCTCCAGAGGCATTTCCGGCCATATGATTTTCCACCTTTGAGTTGGCGAATGGGAAAGTGCGATCTGGGCTGGAATCAAGTTGGGGTCTAGTTTACTCAAGTTGGTGATTAGCACGGCCCACACTTCTTCTCCCCCATTACGGATCCTTTTATCAATTAACTTGGGTCGCTGTATGCCATATAATTTATCCACTTCCCCCATAATCTCCTCATCGGAACTGCTGCTAAAATTTCCTTCAATCCCAAAACTACAGTCCATATCAAGTCCATGTTTCTGAATCCATTCCTGGATATCATGCTTACTTAAACTTTCCATATCTTTTGATGTGGATCTCAGCAGTGCCTCCATAATGTAACGCTGTTTTCGATACTGTCAGTATGATGGTAAACGGAAGTGCCTCCACCCCAAGACTTGAGGTTGGTTGTTGGGTAGTACCTATAGATAGGGGTATCTGTAGGTGGGCGCGCTTGGGGAACCGCCCTTGGACCGGTATGAACCTTTACCCAATGAGTGCTATTACACAACAAAAATCCTACTACACTTTAACATAGGAAATACACACCGAATAAATAGCGGAAACAATGGCTTAGACATCCAACACAGTTATTTTTATTATACTGGAACGGAACTTGTATTCGCTCAGTCCAATTGCTGGATTATCTATAATAAATATACAGGTTATACAATCCTACCTTAGTTGCTATCAGCAAGAACTAAGTGTAGCATATAATTCAGGTTGCTATCAACAAGAACAAAGTGTAGCATATAATTCCGCTAACATATACTCTAAACAGTTATATCCATTTTCTACATCAACAATCAATCATAGTACCACTTCACAAATAACTATTATTATTGCGCAATAATGTGCCCATTAAGAGTGTACACTAGTGTATATAACCAACAATTATTTATAACTGCAGTTTTATAAGGTGACCGAGTCCCACAGTGAAGAATCCTAGCTTCACTACCCTGACTAACGTTTCTCACCTGAGTCCTGTAAGGTGAGGGGTATTATCAATAACTGGCTTGACATTTCACCTGAGTCCTGTAAGGTGAAATGTACTTTTTAATAACTAGCTTGAAATTTCACCTGAGTCCTGTAAGGTGAAGGGTATTTATAATAACTCGTTTAATCGGTATCCTGCCCTGATGATCCTCTCTGTTTGATGCACTATCAGCTGTCTCTCCCTGAAGTGTAAATTAGCAACAAAGTAGTTGTAATCCAGAAGGTAACTGTGAAAGTCACAAAGCTCTTGTACTAAATAAAAATATTTGTATCCATTAAATGGTGGTAGCTCAGTTTCGTGGTAGAATACTTATATCCCTCTGGAGAGTAGATGATAACACCTCACAAACACAGTATTTCTCCTTCCTGCACTGCCAGATTAATTACGGTGGTAACAGTCACCGGGGTGAATACTAAGGTATCCTATGCCAGCCGACGATTATATAGCCTAGTGGTGTCGCTGTGATGAGGTACAATATACTTTATACCAGATAGGATCTGTCCACTTTCAGCTAACCTCACGCAGTGTTACTGGATAGTGATAATAGATTATAATCCCTCTGGAGAAAGAATCCGGAGGCCCATCAGTGTTTAGAACAGCTCTGTCCCATGTAAGGATATCAGCACTTCAGTCAATGGGAGTCACTATATTCACAGCTAATATCTCCTGTCCTAGGTTTCTTTAAGGCTTTCCTCTCACAGGGTAAGCAAAGGTATATATCTAGTAGTATAGCTGGACCGTTTAGCTGCGCATTGAATATTGCAGCCCCAGATAATGACTCCGCTGCTATGTAATTGAAAGTGTCCACTTTAGCCTGTGTGAGCTGCTCCCTGTCAAAATTGTATCTGGCCGCTTCCCCTTCAGTCTATATATGGGGATGAGGGGCTGGGCTGTTTGAGGGCTCGACTCACCGCAACTCTAGAGATAGGGAAGCGATCCTGAAGCGTCATGCCATTCTCCGCCTCCTTAGCAATGAAGCCGCACCTCCGGCACTGCTATGGCGCCATTGCTCCGGATCCCCTCAGACCGGGGCGGACGCTCCGTCCACTTTCACTCAGAAGATGCCGCCGGTCAGCTACAGCTTGTCGCCCACTCCCCGCTTCCACACAATAGGCTCACAAGGTAAGGGATTCGCCCTCTCTCCACAGCAATGGTCTCCGGCTATTAAACTGCGTATCTCCGCGCTCACACCTCCGGCTCCTTCCTTCCCTCAACTCCCTTCTCACGCGCCTCTCACTCCTTCCAGAATCTTCCCTCAGTTAACTGTCCCCGCAGCGCTATCCACGCGCACTATAACTTTATTAACCCCCTGCAGACAATGCGCAGATACAGTCTTTATCCCATCTGCAGGGATAATGCTACCGTCCTCCACCATCAGTATTTGGGCACAGAACAGTCCTGGTGGCCCCCATCAAGTAACATCCCCCAGCACTTAACACTTAAGTTCACAACACACAATGTGCGATCTATATACATAGGTACATGAAGGGTATTACATCTCTCCAAGGCTCAATACATACATGGTCTATATGGAATCATATTTTTTCCCATTTAGAGAATTGGCATTTCTATGCTGCAGCCTGGCCTATCTGGGCATAGCTGTGAATAATGCTGTGATATTTAATGACAAAAGCCCAAAAAGCCCAATGGTGTGAGCCTTACCCTGTGCGTGCATAGCTGAGTATGACCACCTGTAGTGTTTGCAGGGATGCCAGCAGCACTGTCGGGCCTTAGTAAAAATGAGAGGGGGCATGGCCACACCCATGTCAATTTTTTTTGCAGGGGCATGGGAGGTTGGGCAGGTGGGACACCCGCTCAACCTTCAGTCATGTCAACCTTCCTGCATGTCGACCTTCATGCATGTCGACCTACTGATGGAGCCGGCCTCTTCCTTGCAGGGATTGGTGATTCACTCATCAGGGGCGCATGCTCACGAGATGCTCATGCGCGACCCGTGGCTATGGAGCTGGCTCCGCTGCCCGCAGCCTCCCCCGCCGCCTCCTCCGGTACCCCTCGCCGCCCTGCTGTCCCCCTATCCCTGCATGTCTCCCTGAAGTGGAGACGGACAGGGACCCATAGTGGCACCGTCCTGAAACTGGGATGCGCGTGTGTGTGTGAGACATGCTGGCGATCACCGGCCAAGGTAGAGAGGCGCCCCATCTGTAGTGGTGTCAACTTAATGCTTGTTGACCTAATGTTTGTAGACCTGGTGACCGTATCCCCGGGGTGACAGTGGTACAGTTTCCATTTATCAGGACCATCCCACTGAAATCGGGACAGTTTGGAGTTATGCAATGTTTAATATGACTGATATAAAAACAAACCAGAACCACCGATCGACCAGAGTGTTACATAAGTGCCAAAGACCCAATACAATAGATTACCGTTATTGGCAGCGAGTCTCTATCTGAGGGTGTATTGACGGTAAGTCTAACTGTCCCATCCTCCTGCGTTGTGCCTCTCACTTTGCCTGGTTCAGCCTCCACAGGGACACGATGAGCCGGAGACCCGTCTGGGTTAGTGACAAATGCCTAAGATAGGTAAAAAGAGATGTGATATACTGTACTTTTTAACATATGCAGGAGGTACTGAATCCAAACATAAATGACAAAGCAATGGGCAAAACTACAATGCACAAATTACATCTGTCCCAATTTAGGAATATATCATGGAGGTATTTACCATCAGGTCAAAGGGCATTCCTGGCTTGAAGTATTTGGAAGTTTTAGTGTAAAGAACTTTATATGGAGACATCACAATATAAATATCATCCAGCTGTGCTTCCACCAAGTCACTGCCTGCGAGAGACATGAATAATTAAAATAAAAAACATTGCAAAGCATATAAACTGCTGCACAAAGGTATCAGAGACATCACAAAGGTATCAACAAAGGTATTGGAGACAAGACATACAAGGTATCACTAAAGATATCAAAAATATATTAGACCTCGGTGAGTCTGTCAGGGTGGTGTGGCGGTGGAGCTGCCTTACTATGGTCGAGGGGATGGGGGGTTGAGGCACTGGGCTCCTTTTTTGAATCTGCAGTACAACTCGTAAAGCTCCTCAGCCAGTTCTTGGAGTTGGGCTTTGGGCTTTCTTGTAGCTGGTAATAGCTTGAAAGCTTTTCCAGACTGCTGCAGGGTCATTGGCTGAGAGGTTGTTTGTCAGTTTGCTGGCGTAGCGCTTTTTTGCCAGCCTGATTTCACGTGTCAGGGTGTTCCTGGCCTCTTTGTACTGTTCCCTATCCCCACCACTGTAGGCCTCCTCCTTGGACCTGTGGAGCTTCCTTAGCTGACTGGCGAACCATGGCCTGTTGTTATTAAAGGATCGAACTGTTTTGGATGGTACACTCAGATCCTCGCAGAAACTGACGTAGGATGTCACTACGTATGCTAGTTCATTCAGATCAGTCTCAGAGGTTTCAAAAACCCTCCAGTCCGTGCAATCAAAACAAGCCTGAAGCTTTAGTTTCATCTCAAAAGCTTCAGGCTTGTTTCAGTTGCCAGGTACATCTACAGTAGTTATCAAAATTTTACTGTAAAGGAGCAAATGAGAACATGTGGTGTCATATCTTACCTGACCCAGTGATGACAGTCACAGTCAAATATAGCCTCCATTCCAGCATGTCTTCCTCTTTCTGGAAATATTTGTCTAGATCTTTTCTCTCCAAAACAGCTTCTCCCTCACCATTAGATATCTGGTTCATACAAATGGAAGGAAAAATATTTTAGCCCTAAACTGACAAAAAAACTCTAGTACAGAATATACATATAATGAGGATCAATCATGTGTATATTGAGGCTGGAGGAACGTTTGGGAACAATGAAGTTGATTGAGAATTGGAAGCAGCGGTGGCTGCGGCCCCATCCATTGGAGGATCCGGGGAGGGAACACACAGGTGGATTTCTTTTTTTTTCTTTTTGAAGCAGCTGTCTCAGACTATATAGAGCTGGCGGGTACAGCAGACTTCACTAGCAGCCACCTATGTTCATTCACACCTGTACGCATACTCTGATTGCTTAACTCATGGTGCACCTTCAGTTACTCCTACCTCAGTCTCAGTGTTCTCCTGCCACCACCAAAAAGATTCCACCTAAAGCATTCCATGAATTGTAAAAATAAATGTGTGGTCTATGTGATCATATAGTCTAGCTATTGCCAATGCATGGGGAAAATAATTGTTATGCATCAATTGTCTAACAAGAAGATCTATTAAAGGCGGAATCAAGTACACCAACAGGGGCAAAATATTTTTCTGCTCATAAGCAATCAGAGATTTTCTTTTCATGTTAATTATGTGCCACCACCACATTGTAGTGGAGACAGTCAATTCCAGTGGAGATGGTCAATTCTGGTAGCTGGCAAATAAAATGTATGTCCTCCTAAGTGTGCTAGTGAATGTTGGTTCTACCATCATTTCTGATGCGCCAGTGCCGCATTGAGACTCTAGTGGCGATGGTAGAAAAATTGAGGTGAACTTCTGATACAAGACAAATTTAGGTACCTCAACTCTTCTTAGAGATTCTGGCAAACTTTTCCTTTCATTGTCTTTTTTCACTCCAAATAGAGTAAATGCCTTTCCATCCACAGGCTTCCCATATAGATAACTGAGGAGAATAAAGAAAATCAAGAAAGAAACGATATACATTGTATTACTGATCACTAGAACACACAGACACCTCCTGTACATATATCACTAATCACTAGTACATACAGACACCTCCTGTACATATATCACTGATCACTAGTACACACAGACACCTCCTGTACATATATCACTGATCACTAGTACACACAGACACCTCCTGTACATATATCACTGATCACTAGTACACACAGACAACTCCTGTACATATATCACTGATCACTAGAACACACAGACACCTCCTGTACATATTTTACTGATCACTAGTACACACAGACACCTCCTGTACATATATCACTGATCACTAGTACACACAGACACCTCCTGTACATATATCACTGATCACTAGTACACACAGACACCTCCTGTACATATATCACTGATCACTAGTACACACAGACACCTCCTGTACATATATCACTGATCACTAGTACACACAGACACCTCCTGTACATATATCACTGATCACTAGTACACACAGACACCTCCTGTACATATATCACTGATCACTAGAACACACAGACACCTCCTGTACACATATCACTGATCACTAGTACACACAGACACCTCCTGTACATATATCACTGATCACTAGTACACACAGACACCTCCTGTACATATATAACTGATCACTAGTACACACAGACACCTCCTGTACATATATCACTGATCACTAGTACACACAGACATCTCCTGTACATATATCACTGATCACTAGTACACACATACACCTCCTGTACATATATCACTGATCACTAGTACACACAGACACCTCCTGTACATATATCACTGATCACTAGTACACACAGACATCTCCTGTTCATATATCACTGATCACTAGTACACACAGACAACTCCTGTACATATATCACTGATCAGTACTACACACAGACACCTCCTGTACATATATCACTGATCACTAGTACACACAGACACCTCCTGTACATATATCACTGATCACTACTACACACAGACACCTCCTGTACATATATCACTGATCACTACTACACACAGACACCTCCTGCACATATATTACTGATCACTAGTACACACATACACCTCCTGTACATATATCACTGATCACTAGAACACACAGACACCTCCTGTACATATATCACTGATCACTAGTACAAACAGATACCTCCTGGACATATATCACTGATCACTAGTACAAACAGATGCCTACAGTACCACTGTATCACTGATCAGTCTCCAGCACACACATATTTACATTGCACTTAAAACTGTACATAGTTTATACCTATGTAATGCAAACACCAGAAGTACACCTGTACTCACTGTGCAGATATTGTCACTCTCAGTTCTTGATCTTTTATGTAGAAAAACTTTTGACTTGCCTCAAGTTTTATCTCAAAACTTGGTAGGACTGAAAAAGAGTAAGAAACAAAACGCATATATTACTAAATTAATTCATTTAAAATGTGTGTGTATTTGTGTGTATTTGTGTGTGTTTCATTTAACTCGTGTGCTTGATTACAGATTGCTGCCTTCACCCCCCTCTGTATCCGCACCTGCTTGGTTGGCATTTACCCAGACCCCAATTTCTGTTCATGCTTTTAGACTAGTCCAAGGACGTAACCATTGGCGGTCTTTACCTACGGGCTGCAGGGCTGCAGCCCCCCCAGGTATAATCCGCCACTGTAGTAAAGCCAGATGCAGTCTGTGAGACATGCTGGTCCCAATGCCTGTAATTTGTATTGTGCAAGCGCCAGGACCATGTTTCCTTCTATGTGCTGCTGCCGAAGCAGCCCATAGAAGCTGTCCGCATGTGCAGTACAGAGGTCTGTACTGCGCATGCGCCAGGCTCGGCACCTGTCACAGGTGCCGGGAACTCTGTATCTGCAGGGACGGGCAGCGGCGACGACAGGGGGGAGGTGCCTGCATCGTGGTAACCCGGCAGCCCACCTCCCCAGAAAAGGTACGGGCCGCCACTGGGCGTAACTACCATAGGTGCAGGGGGTGCAGCTGCTATGGGGCCCAGAACTGTGAGGGGCCACCTTCCCTGTCACAGTTACATGTGATTTATACATTTTTAAATGATTTTGTGGTACAAAGTGGCCCTTACAATCTTTTCCTATGGGGCCTGCAAATGTCTAGTTACGCCCCTGGACTAGCCACAGTGTGTGTGTATTTATCTTACAAATATTCTGGCAACACTAGTTTGGGGGTAGGATGAGCTGGGAAAAAAGAATTCTTTGTTTGCTTTCATTGACCTTACCATAAGCATTAGATAATTGTACCATATAAACCATGGGCTGTTTAAGAGATGATGGGGCACTGACATGGCACTCCGGATACGTCATTATGATAATTGGCTGCGGGATGTGTGGCACTGGCACCCCAGAACCCAATGGCCCATATGCACCGCTCACCCTACAACCATCATATAGGTGCCACTGATATGAACCATTGTAAGTCTTACCATATTCTTTCACTTCAAAGTTAGTTGTGTAATTCTGTATCAGCGTGTCCTCAAACTTTGCTGATATGGTCCATACGCCCAAACTGGAAAATAAAAGCAATGTATATTTCTAAGTACATCAAGTAGACCCCTTATAGTTAGTACACATTTGTGTTCGCTATGTTAGTGATATGCACTGGAATCTGATGCATAAATATAAATATACTATTTCAAATCCCATCAAAATGACAGCTACTGCAATGTACTTTCTCTTTGAGCTGTGACCATTTTTAACTTTCTCTTTGAGCCGTGACAGTTTTTAGAGCAAACTCTCCACCCCAGTCCCTATCTGCATGTACCTTCAATCTCTGGGCGGTATTCAATGAGCCTGATTCGCCATGTTTTTTTGGCGAATTTTTGACTAAAACGGTGAATCACCCTATTCAATGACCAGATGGCGAATACATTTGAAGGTTTTTTTCGCCATGATTCCCTGAGTAGCAATCGCTATCTTTTTATGGTGAAGTGGAATGTGAACTTTTAAAATAAAGTGTTTGGTTTTTTTACATTTGGTGTCAAAAAATCAGGAATTTTATTCTGAGGAGGGGCATGCTATTTTTACTCATGTGCTGTAAGCACCCGTTACATATGCATGATCGGGTGTAGTGAATATACCCGGTCCCCTGCTGGCACCCCCGGGGGGCAGCCTGTGCTGCCTGGCACCCGGGGAGCCCACCTCCCCCCCACATACGCTCTGGGGCAGGCAGAGAGACTTCCATCTCCCTGCCTGCCACCGTCCTCAGGCTCCCTGCGGCGTTCGCCGCAGGAGCTCATATTCGCCGGTCAGGGGCAGCGAGCCTCTGACTCGTTGAATACCGGAGCCGGCGAGGCTCCGGAATGTGGCGAATGTGCAGCGAATCCTAAACAGGATTCGTTGCACCTCGCCGGTATTCACATTGAATACCGCCCTATGTCTTCACAGCTCCCTCTCTCCAGATGCAGCAAGTTTTAATCAGATTGGTGTCCGTGCAAAAATTGCTTTCACTTTATGTTATGACATCTTAGTCTGTCGAGTGAAAGGGGTCAAAAGCCGGGTATAAAGGGGTATAGTAAGACAAAGGGAAAAATAAAGCATTCCATCAAGGGGAACACAGGACTAGCAGACTAGTTCTGTGTGCCCCTTGTAGGAGTCCTTTATTGTTCCCTTTGTCTTCTTACTACATACAGATTCCTGGGAGCACATCCATCTATATAGAATTCAGAAGCTGTGAATACATTACAATAAAGGGATTTACTATCTATGACATTTATGAACTGTGTGGATTAACCATTTTTTTTCTATAAAGGGGTATAACAAAACAATGAAGAAGGCAATTCAGATGCTGGGTTGCATAGGGAGAGGAATCAGTAGCAGATGAAAAGAAGTAATTATGCCACTGTATAGGTCATTGGTGTGACCTCATCTAGAATACTGGTCCAGTTCTGTATAGGTCATTGGTGTGACCTCATCTAGAATACTGTGTCCAGTTCTGTATAGGTCATTGGTGTGACCTCATCTAGAATACTGTGCCCAGTTCTGTATAGGTCATTGGTATGGCCTCATCTAGAATACTGGTCCAGTTCTGTATAGGTCATTGGTGTGACCTCATCTAGAATACCGGTCCAGTTCTGTACAGTTCATTGGTGTGACCTCATCTAGAATATTGTGCCCAGTTCTGTATAGGTCATTGGTATGGCCTCATGTAGAATACTGTGTCCAGTTCTGTATAGGTCATTACATAGAAACATAGAAACATAGAATTTGACGGCAGATAAGAACCACTTGGCCCATCTAGTCTGCCCCTTTTTTTAAACATGTTACCTCAAACCATATTTGATCCTTATTTTCTTGAAAGGATATCAATATGCTTATCCCAAGCATGTTTAAATTGTACTACTGTATTTGCGTCTACCACCTCTGATGGTAGGCTATTCCACTTATCTACTACTCTTTCTGTGAAAAAAATATTCCTCACATTTCCCCTGAATCTTCCTCCCTCTAGTTTCAGTGCATGTCCTAGTGTTCTGTTGCTCCTCTTCCTGTGAAGAATGTCTCCCACCTGTACCTTGTTAAAACCCTTGATATATTTGAAAGTTTCTATCATGTCCCCCCTTTCCCTTCTCTGCTCTAAAGTATACATATTAAGATCTTTTAGTCTTTCCTGGTACGTTTTGTGATGTAGGCCATGCACCATTTTAGTTGCTCTTCTTTGTACAGTCTCTAATGTATTTATATCCTTCTGGAGATATGGCCTCCAGAACTGAACACAATACTCTAGGTGAGGTCGTACCAATGACCTATACAGTGGCATTATTACTTCTTACTTTCTACTGCTGATACCTCTCCCTATGCAACAAAGCATCTGACTTGCTTTCTTCATTGCTTTGTTACATTGCCTACCTGCTTTTAAGTCCCCTGAAATAGTGACACCTAGATCCCTCTCTTCCTCAGTAGTTTCCATTATAGTGCCATTTATACTATATTGAGTCTTTGGATTTCTGAGACCCAAGTGCATGATTTTGCATTTTTTGGCATTAAACTGTAGTTGCCATTCTCTTGACCATTTCTCTAATCTACCTAGATCC